>NC_087211.1:50297647-50437647 GCF_015104395.2 Macrobrachium nipponense | reverse complement strand
TTTTATGGGACAACATAGGCCCGCATTTCGCATTTTCCATACCTATTTATTTCGTATACGATTGCCCTTTCTCGGCTGTGAAGTTGATGTCTATCTATGGCTGTGAGATGACCAGGAATAACTTGTAAGTCGGTGTCAAAGTCACTCCACTCTTCAGTCAGGCCAAACTTTGCCATATCGCATTCAAGCAATATTCAGTCATTGTTTCCTATCTATTATTTTCTCAGAGAGAGAGAGAGAGAGAGAGAGAGAGAGAGAGAGAGTCTGTCTGTATACGATTGTTTATTTTCTCACTCGTCAAACTTACTGTTATGCTTTATTTCATACTTCCTTGCTCACCAATTTATTCTATACCTACGATATTAAGAAATCAAGATATGTGTAGAAGGGAGAAATGCCTCCAGACTGTACAGTCAGTATGGATTTAAACGCACGTGGTACTGGTTGAAATATTCGCAACAGCACCAAAATGAGATGCCCTGTTGATAGAATATCTGACTCCGTTTCTTGTTATTGCATAAACAAACTTTATCAATCGTGAACCTACGTAATTTATTTAGAATTCTGCGCAACGGAAAAGATAATATTTGATATCTGTAATGGGAGAAATGGTTTTATCTCTGTTGTTGTTATAAATTTGGCAGATATGCGATCAAACACGTGGGTGGACCAAAACAGCCCAGCCAGAGCTCCGCTCATTTTGTAAATACTATTGTTTGGCGTGGCTAGGCTTACCCCGTATTCATTTGGGTGTGCGCTACTCAAATAATCGCATTTTTGTTTTTCTAACTAATCCCAAGAGTTGACCATGGAAAAATCCCAAGATTAACCAAAAATCCCAAGATAATAAAATAATTGACATATGCCAAGCTTTGGAGTCCTAAATATTTTACTCTGTCTATCAGGAAGATACTGATAAATTGAATTGACGGTATCTTTTCCTGAGAGAGAGAGAGAGAGAGAGAGAGAGAGAGAGAGAGAGAGAGAGAGAGAGAGAGGAGAGAGAGTATTCATGTAATCAGTAAAATACACTAATAAAAACAAAAACTACGTACTGTATGCAAAGACACACCATCATCGTTAGTTTCCCGTGTGTTACGTGTAAACGTTCATTCTAAAAGAAATTCACAGAGTAGTATAACTAACACCTGATTGGCTGGTTGGTAGCCATGGAGATCTGTTATCCAATGACTGCCCTCTGCTTCTGTTCTATTTATAGACATATGCGTGGATGGACACTAGGTTTGAACGTTACCATGTTCGTGATTTTCTGACTGCTGACGGCAAAAATTACTCGATAATTTTCTTTATATAATTATTTCTTCGTGAAAACAATAATATAATATGATAATTTTAACTTTAATGTATAGTGGTATGAAAAATACCAGTGTGTCTTAGCGATCTTCTTCTTCTTCTTCCCAGCTTTTTCCCATTTTTATATGGGGTCGCCGTTTCGGATGAGCCGTTTCCATCTATTTCTATCTTGCGCTTCTGCCTCATCAATTCCCTTCTCATGTAAATCTCCTCTCACACAGTCCTTCCATCTCTTTCTTGGTCTCCCTCTCTTTCTTCTTCCTTGCACCTCCACTCCCATAGTATGTCTCCCAGCGTGGTCCTCATCTCTCCTCAACAGTGTCCATACCATCTCAGCCTCCCCTCCTGCACTTTCTTTGATACTTCCACCACCTTAGTTGACCCCCTTATGTAGTCATTTCTGATCCTATCCACTCTTGTTACCCCAGACATCCACCTAAGCATTCTCATTTCTGCCACATCCATCTTCTTCTGCTCTGCTTTTCTCATGCTTGCTGTTTCCGTACCATACAGCATTGCTGTTTCTTACCACCGTCTTGTGAAATTTTCCTTTTAACTAAGCGGCACTCTTTTGTCACAAAGAACTCACCCGAGGCCGCTCTCCAGTTGTTCCAGCCTGCCTGTACCCGATGTTTTACTTCTTCTTCCATACTTCCTCCAGCGTTAACAAAAGATCCCTAAATACTTACAAACTTATCAACTCTCCTTATTTGCTCTCCACCAAGCTGAATACTTTCTCTATCATCCCCCTCAGTGGTGGTACACATATATTCTGTCTTGGATCTACTTATTCTCATTCCTCGTCCTCCAGACTTGTCTCCATCTTTCCAATTTCACTTCCAGATCTTCCCTGCTCTCTGGCACACAGAACAATATCATCCGCATACAATATGTTCCATGGTACTGTCTCCCTTACTTCCTCTATTAATCATCCATCACTATGTTAAAGATAAATGGGCTCAGAGCCGACCCCTGGTGTAATCCTACTCTCACCTCAAAACCTTCTGTCTCCCAACACTGCTCCTCACTCTGGTAAATACATTCCGGTACATCTCTTGTATCAATCGCACATACTTCTCTGGCACCATCTTCTCCCTCAGGCTCCTCCATACCTCTTGTCTCGGGACTCTGTCATAAGCCTTTTCAAGGTCAATGAATACCATATGTAGGTCCCTTTGTCTTTCCCCGAATTTCTCCATTATTTGCCTCAGACAAAATATACCATCTGTTGTTCCCCTTCCCTTCATAAATCCCATCTGCTCTTTACCTATTTGTACTTCTTCTCTCAGTCTAGCATCTATCATCCTTTCCAGTATCTTCAAAGTGTGGGACATCAATTTAATGCCCCTATAATTACCACACTCTTGGACATCGCCTTTCCCTTTAAAAATTGGGATCAATATACTCCCACGCCACTCATTTGGTATCTTTTTCCTGTTCAAGGATCTTTATCATAAGATCGTACAGTATATCCACTCCTTCATCTCCTAATGCTTTCCATGGCTCCACCGGGATCATGTCTGGTCCGGTTGCCTTACCCATTCTTCATCTTCTTCAGTGCATTTAGTACCTCTTGCCTAGAAAACCTCATTACCATGCAATGTTCACTTGCCCATCCTCTCTTATTAGTCTATTATTTTCTTCATTTAACAACTGTTCGAAATATTCTTTCCATCTCTTCACAATGTCTTCCTCCTTTCTAGCACTACACCCTGCTTGATTCTTTATTTGTTTGATGTGTGTTATATCTTTGGTGCTCTTATTTCTAGCCTTTTGATAGCTTCATCATCTTCTTTAATCCTTCCTTTGTCCCAGCTCTTATTTACACATCATCATACGACTTTGCTTTAGCTTGGGCTACCACCTTTTTCACCACCTTGTTTTTCTCTCTGTACCTATTTCTGTCTTCCACTGACTGTGACTCTTCCCATCTTTTCTTTGCCTCCTTCTTATCTTTTACTCTACTTTCTCAATGTGATTCATCCACCACCAACTACTCCTTTTCTTCCCATATGATACCAGATGTCTCTCCTAGCAGCTCCTTTCCATGCCTTCTTATTACTGCTGCATTTCGTGCCCACCATTCTTGAACATCTTCAATCCCTATATCAATATCCTCCAAAACCCTCCTCTTAAACTCTCTCTTCTTATCCCCTTCCTTCTGTAATTCGTACCATTTAATTTTCCTTATCCCTTTAGCTTTGGTTTTTTCTTTCCCTTTTCAACTTCAAGTCCATATAGCAGCCTGTGTTGGGGGGCTACATGGTCGCCTGGAATAACTTTGCAGTTCTTGACCTCCACCAGATTTATCCTTTTATACAAGAAATAGTCTATCTGGGAGAATCTTCCCCCACTCCTATATGTATTAGGTGTTCCTTTTCTTCTCAAAAATGTGTTTACTATTGCCATGTCGAATGACACAGCAAAGTCCACTACACTCTCTCCTTCTGGGTTTCTCTCCCCAATTCCATGGCCCCCATGCACCCGCCCAATCGCCTCATTTTCACTTCCGACATGGCCATTCAAATCTGCCCCAACTATCACCCTCTCATGCTCTTCCAGTTCTTGCATTATTCCATCCATGTCTCTCCAGAAATTTCCCTTCTCTTCTTCTGTGCAACCAACTTGTGGTGCATATGCGCTTATAAATATTCAGAATCTCTCCTCCATAACATATCTTCAATCTGATGATACGGTCATTCTTTCTATGCACTTCTATTACCGAGTTCTTTAGTTCACTAGACAGTACTATGCCAACATCCATTTCTACCTTGTTTATTTGCTCCACTATAATATAGCTTATATCCATCTCCCAACTCTTTAGCTTTATTTCCTTTCCACCGCGTTTCTTGCACACACACAACATCATTAATATAGTGGTATGAAAATACCGCATGGTGTGGTAGCGATACGTAATCACAAAGTACAAATCCTTTTCCCGCACCATCCTCAAAATTTTACGACTCTTCAACTGCAGATCGATATGGTGAAATATATTATATAGTCATTACTTATTGTTGAAATTCACAAGTTGAACTCCAAAACATTAGATTTTGATTGTTATGTACATATATTTTGTGTTTTACGGAATGTGTGTTTTGAAAATAATAGCTATTAGTGAACATATGATATTAATTGTCCCACTATTTTATTAGGTAGATCTTAATTATCTCACTTCATGTAACAGTATATATTAATAATATTTATTTAAATAAAACAGTAATAATAAATAACAATAATGAAAAACATAAAGGGAAAATTTTTTTTTTCTGCAGTAGTGATGTTTGTTTGATTATGCATCTGACCTCACATTTCCGAAATTGAAAAATTCCAAAAACCGAAACATCGGAATGTGTGTGTACTACACTTTTTTAAACACGCACACAATGTCTACACATTTACTGATACCCGTTGGTGAAAGACTCAAATTACATTACAGTATTGATTTCTGAGAGAGAGAGAGAGAGAGAGAGAGAGAGAGAGAGGGATGGGAAGATTTAGGACTCCAAGGCGTGTTATTTTTAAATTATTTTATTATCTTGGTATTCTTTTTTAATCTTGAGATCTTCTATTCAATTCTCGAGATTAGTAAAAAAATTACCGTAACTTCACTAGCAGCAGCACACATCTGAACGACTCGGCCATTAGCACGCTAAACCACCAACCTTATGAACGGACCTCGGAAAAGGAACTCGCATGATACATGAGATACATGACAAAACCACTGTTTATTGGTGAAAATTTTGGGGTCGCATGATATGCGAGATCGCACGTTACTCGAGTATATACGGTACATATATATACATATATATATACATATATATATATATACATACACACATACATACATACATATAATATATATATATATATATATAGTATATATATATATATATATATATATATATAATACTTCTGGGCTCAGCCCGTGTCGCTTCGTGAAATGTCCCTTTAGCCCCCACAACATTTCTTAAAGTAGTAGTATGTATGTATGTTATTTAATGTATGATATGCTATGTATGTATGTGGTATGGTATGTATGTGTGTTATGAATGTATGTATGCATGTGTATATATATATATATATATATATATATATATATATATATATATATATATATATATATATATATATAAGCGAATTCCACAGGAAAATGATAGTCAGAAATCCAAGCGCTTTCGTCTTTACTAAGACATTGTCATTCGCTCCTTGACAATGTCTTAGTAAAGACGAAAAGCGCTTGGATTTCTGACTATCCTTTTCCTGTGGAATTAGCTTATTTATGAAGTCACGTGCATCTACTGTGATGTAAGCATATATAATATATATATATATATATATATATATATATATATATATAGATATATATATATATAATATGAAAGCTTCGGGGTGGTTTAATAAAAACCGTTGCATCTATTTAGACATTTTCGAGATTTTCCTGTATATAGCAAAGTAAACCTATATTGTATACGTTACTATGAAAGTGCAGTACACGAGTGTATGGGTGGTTTAATAATAACGTTGACAGTAAAAACACGAGTGTATGGGTGGTTTAATAATAACGTTGACAGTAGGACAGTGGAGTTTTCCAAACAATGTTATTTTAATGATGCACAGATAAAGTTGCCTTTCTGGGTTTAAATAAAATTATGTCTGTTAAGAAGAGATCTAGCACATTACACAGTTTAGTCACACAGGAATAAAACTGATAAGAAACTGTGGTACTGAATCGAGTAGAAGACAATGCAAGATTGGTAAAATCAGCTGCGTATCTTGTATTACGAGGTGGGTGGTATATTCTAGTAATATCAAACGATTTTGAAATGGTGCAGTTGTATAAATACATTTCGAAAGGTCAGCGATAAGGGAAAGGTCTAATTTCTCTCTGTTTGTCGACGCCAAAATAATTTCATTAATTTTTCCATGTCCCCGAGTGTTGCCTCGACTATAAAGATCACCAATAGTAGTTTAATTGTGCATCTGGTGAACTTGTAGAAATGAGATTTCCATAATACTATTTATTTCCTTTTTCAGGCACATCCGAATCACAAAGGCAAAGGTGGAGGAAAAGGTAGTACTAAAGGTCACGGAAAAGGTCACAACAGACAAGTACAGGTAATATTATTATTATATTATTGAAGCCATGATAATTACTACAAATTATTACTACTGACTTATTTTCCTTATATCTTTACCATTTACGCTCTTTTCACAATGGAAAACCTTGAAAG
Organism: Macrobrachium nipponense; assembly: GCF_015104395.2. NCBI lineage: Eukaryota > Metazoa > Arthropoda > Malacostraca > Decapoda > Palaemonidae > Macrobrachium > Macrobrachium nipponense. The sequence continues at coordinate 50,431,099 of NC_087211.1, read as the reverse complement.
CTATAATTTTCTGCATTTTTGGAGTTCTGTTTCAGAATAGAGGAGTGTAAAGTCACATTTTCTTAGGAGATTCTGTCCTTGTGGATACATAGTAGTATCAACAAGTTCTGAAAGCGAAAACTAGCCAAGGGTTTAAGTCAGAAGTCGCTTTGCAGAAAGTCCATCTTAGCTTTTGGTTTTCCCAGTTGCTCTCTTTCAGAGAGAGTTTTACCCTTCATCTTCGCTGTCGGTTTGATAAGTCAAGTCAGTCCTAACAAAGAATCTAAAGTCAAACTTTTCTGTACAGTGCCATGACAAGCTGTCAATGAGATTTGATCATACTTGATAATTATATACTTTTGAATTCAGTAAGTCTACAGTGAGGGCTGAACCACTCCTGTTTACTAGAAGTCATTGAAGTCAGTCATTCTTAACGAAGTTGTTAATTATTTTGTAGTGGAAATTCTCCAAGACTCTTTGAGTCAGTGTCTTCACTGAGAATTATTGATTTTTTTTCAGTTCAAGTGTTCCAGAATATTGTGGGGTTCCTCAAACAATTCAATTTAAAGTCGTGTTCCAGAACTTGGTGGGTTCCACATCCAATTCAGTTTAAAGTCGAAGTTTCTGAAGGTAGATTAAAGCTTCAAAATACTCAAGTCTGTCAAGTTAAGGTGGTGTGTCCATGAAGCTAAAGTTACACTATGGAGTTTGCTCTGTTAAAGAGAGTGTGTTGAATAGTCATTTAATATGCATCAGAATCTTGAGTTAACCAGTTTCGAAGTGAGTGCTAGTGAAGTTTGCAAGTATAATATTCAAGTAAAGGTTTTTGAAGTTTAACATTATTGACCTGAAAGTTTAAAGTCTTCAAGTAGACGAGTTGAAAAAATTCCTCGGCTTACAAATTTAATTCTACAACCTCAATTACACAATTAGTAGTTCTACGGCAAATGAAAGGGAGGCTTATGAAGTTGGGTCCAACAGTTTTCACTGGTAGTTCTACACTTTTGTCAGTTAAGCGTAAAAATCTTACTTTGTTCAGTAATAATAATTGTAGGGACAGTGGACATCAATATTGTCAAGGGATTATTTCGATAATAACTGATAAATGTTGTACATTGTTTAAAATTAAGACTTATATTTATTTGCATAAAGTTGATGCGAAAATCCTGTTATCTCTAGTGTAAAATAATGCAACCCATAGAACCTGTGATTCCTGGGCTTAAAATTTATGAATAAATAAGGTTTTTTTTTTTTTACCAACTATGTAGTCATCAGTCGGTAACCATGATATAGGACGCCTAATTTTCTATTATTCATAGTAAAATTTTCTGTTATTCATAGTCATGATTTCATCAATATACTAATATTTTCGAAGTTAGATATTAAAACTAAATATTTTAACCAGAGGTGTTATGTACATACAGATATTATAGGAGCAAAATAAATATTGTAATGAGAGATGTGATATACTTGCAGCACTACAGTGAACCCTCCCACATTTGCGCAATCCAAATTCATGGACTCGCACATCTGCTGATTTCTCTTTGGAACACACACCCTCTATATTCGTAGAAAATTTCCCTATTCGCGGTATTTTTCAATGAGAAATAACCACAATTTTTCTATTATTATAAAATGCACTTTTTGTGATAACACTATTTAAAAAACCAGGTATAAACATTTTTAGTGGGTTTTTCTTAGTTTTAACTAACAAATAGGCAGTTTTAAGCGTTTGTATAGGGGTTTCAACTATTCGTGGATTCAAGCTATTCGTGGGGGGTCTGGTACACATCCCCGCAAATATGGGGGAACACTGTACAGCTAACCACCAAAGTGATGTAGTAAAATTTTGTGAGGAATAATGTAATCCGTGTCTCTTAACATGTTTAATGACAACGCCATGTTTAATTTCAAGTAAATTTTAAAGAAACACCAGAAACAAATGCCTCTGGACAGTGACTCTCAAGCTGGTCCTAGTGCCAGTAAAAAACGAAATGAGAAAGTAACCCCAGATAGATGGGGGAACACTGTACAGCTAACCACCAAAGTGATGTAGTAAAATTTTGTGAGGAATAATGTAATCCGTGTCTCTTAACATGTTTAATGACAACGCCATGTTTAATTTCAAGTAAATTTTAAAGAAACACCAGAAACAAATGCCTCTGGACAGTGACTCTCAAGCTGGTCCTAGTGCCAGTAAAAAACGAAATGAGAAAGTAACCCCAGATAGGTTCTTGATACCTGAAGTCCTTCTGGAAGGGGATTCCCCTTCCAAAGAGTACCCTCTCCTCCTCCCTCTCGCCTCCTCTCTGTCTTCCATAAAGGCAAGAGTGATGTTAAGTGCTAAATAATCATTATTCATTTATATTTATTTCTCATTGTTTTCTGTATATAACACTGCTTATTCCCTACAAAATGTATTTTTTATATTATCCTTACGGGAATTAACCCTTTGGTTTTCGTTAGAGGTTCTGGAACGGATTATGTACAAAACCAGAGGTTCCACTGTATATATAATATATATATATATATATATATATATGTGTGTGTGTGTGTGTGTGTGTGTGTGTAGTATACAGTGGTCCCCCTTATTCATGGGTGATGCATACCAGACACCCCCGTGAATAGTTAGAACCCGCGAATAGTAGGAACCCCTATAAAAATGCTGAAAACAGCCTATTTTGTTAGTTAAAACTAAAGAAAAACCCACTAAAAATTTTTATACTTTGTTTTTTAATAGTTTTTTTACAAAAAGTACATTTTATGATGAAATTGATTAAAAAAAAAAAAAAAAAAAAAAAAAAAAAAAAAAAAAAAAAAAAAAGGAATTTGTGGTATTTCTCATAGAAAAATACTGCGAATATGCAAATTTTCTGCTAATATTGTGGGGAAACTTTCCCAAGAGAAATCCGCGAATGTGTGAGTCCGCAAATCTGGAGAACACGAATATGGGGTGTCCAGTGTATATATAGTACATAGTATTTGTATGTATACAGTGTTCCCCCTTATTCACAGAGGATATATACCAGACATAGTCGAAATCCCTATAAAAAAAACGCTTAAAACTGCCTATTTTGTTAGGTAAAACTCGAGAAAAACCCATTAAAAATTGTTAAATGTTTTTTTTTTATACTTTTATCACAAAGTGCATTTTATGGTGAAACTGATAAAAAAAATTAAAAGAAATAAAACGATAAAACACACACCATCGAGACAGGCTTCCACTATAATTAGCCTGTTCAATCTAATTGTGACCTCAATAATAGCTATTTTTCTCTACATACATTTGTTCCTATTAACCAGACAGCAATGAAACATTGCATCCATTTCCTCGTTTCAGTTCCATCATCTTGTTTCTTGAAGTATGGGGAAACCTCTTACGCATGCAGACCTAGTACCATGTTATTGGTGAAGAGGTCACTGTTACGTTCTCAATGTGTGAGAAACAAATATTGGCCATGGTAATGTCAAGGTCACCAATAATTTTCAATTACGTATTATGATTATAATAGTTTATTTAACAATACTTAAGTAGAAAGAGGGAATGATAACGAATGGTGTTAACCAATCTGACACAGTTGCAAATTATAATTTAAGGGTACTGTGTACAGTTGGGATTTGTACTAGCTTGATTAAAACTTTAGGGCTGGTGCGCACAACTGAAGCTTTCCTGGATGAAATAAGAACACAGCACAAATAGCTCATTTCCTGTAAGAGAATATGCCTGAATTAAAAATATATCTGGCATGCCCACGATCCCTAACGCATTAATTGAATTAATTAGGCCGCTATTTTAAGGATGCTGGAGATACTATGCGATGACATCTCACTATCGGTCTCAAGTCACGAATTATACAAAGATGGCAGCACTGAACATGTGGGGCTTAATTGGAATAATTAATAATTTGTTAAAAATTTCAGTGGGGTTTTCTGTGGCACTACGACTGTGTTCACTTATGGATCACTGTTACAAGGGAAAAACTGGAGTGGGATAAAGGATTGTTGAGAGGGAAGAATAGGAGACCAAGGCACTCTCACTTGAGACACTAACCTAACCTGGCTTTGTACAGTGTATTGCTCTTAGCAAGTTTGTTTTTGCGGTTGGTCCTGGAATGCGTCACTCGTAGGGATGGCTGTGAATGTGCATGTGGAGAGTTGGCCATTGGAGTCTAGCAAAGCAAGAAAGAGCACAACCTCTAATCACCATTGCTCAGCTGTGTCTGTGGAAATGAAAGTTCCTTAGGGAGAAATGCTGGGATACAAGCAAAGGATAAGGATTGGAACAAGACTCAAATAGTGGATATGGCAACGTGTCCTCCTTCATTTCAAGTAAGTGGCAATTCAAAAATGGTGCCAGAAGTTCCTGACAATGGAAAATAGATTACATAAAAATTAGCAGAAGACTGCTATTTATATCAGCTCACCGTTTTAGCAGAGATTTTAGCAGAGAGCCAACTACCACAGTGCCACCACCTTGAGCCTTATCATGATAATGGAATTTTGAAATTTTATGAATCTTATAAGCTTGTGCTACTGTTAGGTATTTACTCTACTGTCTGAGATAAAGTTTAAACGCTATGTACTGCACTCTAAGCTGTGTTTTGCTTGATGAGGATTACATTAAGGATTCCACCAATGGGGCACTAACGTTGAAAGTACACCATGCATTGATGTTTCGCAACAACACAAAGCAATCTAGTGTAGCAAAGAATATCACATAAACGACATTGTAAAGTAAGGTAAGAATAAAGTACTTACATGTATGAATCATGAGGTAAATTACATATATAAGGGAGGCCCAAGATGGATCCTCAGGTTGCAGATCAGGGGAACCACGAAAGGCCTACTTTAAGACTTTCATACAACGTAGGCTAACTTAGCTTCCACTCTATGACCAGCTGCAGTTCTGGAGTATGAGAATTGGCACTGAACTAAGCACCTGGCATTACCTCTACACTAGTTGCAGTCACACCTGTGTTCAACATTGCTACAGGCTACATAGGGTCCAAGCTGGATCAGACAGTGGTTGGGAAATTATCAGGAAAACTTAGCTGGAATAAAGTTGTACTACCTGGCACTGTCATTGCACTGACAGCAATAGGCAAAGATTCTCTTGATAAAGGTACTGTGGTGTCGGAGGTTATTTGTGAAGATGGTAGCACCAACTCTGGCAATACAGATACAACCTCTCTTAGGCCAGAGCCAAGTTCTGTTACTGGAAGAGGGTCTAATGCTTCAGAGAAATGTTTGGTGACTGGCACATCAAAGCCAGTCAGACCTGTTTCTGAAACTGGTGGGATAATTCCCCCTTCCAGCTCTGAGAGGAACGGGTACCTCTTCATTCAAAACTTAACACTGGAAATGGAGACCTAGACAGATCCACAGGTTGCGAACTGGGGAACAGCAAAGGCCAGTTGCAGGAAATGAGGGCCAAGACAGATCCACAGGTTGTAAATCTGGGGAGCCGCCAAGGCAGATTGTATGTAAGCTGACAGGCTCTGTAACAGAGACAGTTTTGTTCATGGACTACATCAACAGGTTCTGTTATAATTTCAGTATCTTCTGGCAATGGTGGAGGGCTATCTTGAGTGAGGAGGGATCAGAAGGGCCTCTCATGGGGAAAGTGTTGCTTCTCTTGATGCATGAATAATGTTTGTTTCTGCCTGGCTAGCAGGATTCATTACCAACTCAGCTGAAGGGACATCTGAAACAATTTGAACAGAAGGATTCTCTGGTTCAGGGTTGGAAGCAGCCATGTACCGGAGGGTCATATGCTGTGGCCCCTTTAGGTGGTCTTGGCCTAGGAGGAGATTGCAGCCGTCTATCAGCACTCCTCATGCCCAAGCAGCAGTGCTGGTTTATGCAGGGCATGGTCACCCTCAGTAGGACAGTAGAGATGTCCCTTTTGACACTATCCAACCCCCGGATAGTGACTAGTTTGTCTTCGCTGATTTGGGCACCAGCAGGCACTTGGCAGCAATGCTTACCATCAAGGAGACCTCTGCCCTAGTATCCTCAAGAGCTCAAACCTGTTGTAGGGGACTGCAGCCTTCAGGGAAGACTGTGATTCGCTCGAGGGTTGGTTGTTCCTGTGACATGGGTAGAGTAAGGATTAGTATGGAGGATGAAAATAATGGCTGTGCAGTAGATTTGCTGGGACACCTGAACCACAACTTGGGGTGTCCCTTGATACCACACGTCTCACAGGTTGAGAAAGTCCCTGCAAGGAGCCATAACCATGGGGTTAGGCTTGCCTTCATTCTATATTCTGTTTGTGTGGCCGGAGATGGAGAGAATTGCTGGTGCTTGAACCTTACCGATGGTGCGGAGGCTATAGAGGGAGTTTATAAGTCATGACCCAGAGTAAGACTGACAAGAGCTCAAAATTATCAGCCATCTAACAGCATTCGTGGAAATTGGTTGGCTTCTTTCAGTGACGTATAGGGTTAGCTGCTCTAGAGCGTTATTTCTGAAGTCCTTGATCACGATGTGATTCTGGAGGTTTTTGAGTGCATTGCACTTCAAGGCTTCTTGCCAGAGGCAAATACTCTACTTATAGGCTCAGTTGGCCCAGGCTTAGGCAGCAGCCTTGGAATTTCTGTGCACTTCTGGTGCCAATATTCAAAGAACTTTTAGACCTCGGTCAAAACACTCCTGTTTGCCAAGAGGTCTCTTTGTTGATCTTCCAGGGCCACAAGGGCTTCCTTTCTTTTTCTCTTCATGTATCAGGCCAGGAGAAGGGGCCTCTTCCTAAATAAGGACTCCACTTTGCCTAGCTACCTCAAGGGCTACACTTCGTCCCAAGGGATGATGAGTGTAACAATGGAGATGGCGGAGGAGGCCAACCCATTTAGAGTAGCAGCATTGACTGGTGCTTGAAACCGAGTCATCCGGTATTCATGCTCTCGTACTCTTTCATGTTAATCGCAATTCTGCTCCCTCACACCCTAAGTGCTCTCCATGTGCTAGGATGGTGTCTTCCTCATTGACATTCATTTTGCCAATCTATCCTAGGGATAGACACAGGCCCTATCAAAAATTATCATGACTACTCCTTTGAGAACGGGAGAAATTTTAGATATCTGAGCAGTGCTGAACTGCACTCAAAACTTGTAAGGGTGTGCTAACTGTGCAAGGAATTGCATGGAAATGAAAACACACACTAGCCTGTGCAGAATATGCACAGAAGTAAAAATAAAGGATGGGACTGCACAGAAATACACAGCAACCAAGGATTCCCCTCTGGGGGTTGCAATATGACAGAGTGCACATGTGATATGCTGCACTGTAATAGTGTGCAACTGTGGGACGGCTACCCTGTTGCGAGTGCACCTGTAGAGGTTACATTATGTGAGTGCCTAAGTGGGAGGCAACACTGCAATAGAGTACACCTGTGGGAAGGGTACACTGTTAGTGAAGTACCAATGTAGGCTACAGTGCAATAGTGTGCGCCTGGGAGAGGTTGCACTATTGTGTTGTGTACTTGTAAGGGATACACTGTTGTTGATCAGTGAATTAGCATGTGGTGTACTCTTTGTCTAGATCCCTTAAGATTGCAGTAGTTAGGTACTGCTGAGCACCACACGATCTAGGTTTGCTGGGGTGTGGTTAGGTTACCGCTGAGCGACACGTGTCTGGCGTGTCAGGAATTGGTTGGGTTACCACCAAGCAGCACACGCCTAGTGTTAGGGACTGGTTAAGTGACCGCCGAGTGCCACACATCCTAGCAACTTATGAACTTGAAAAAATATCTGGGCAAAGAACGTTGAAGAGCCAAGATAGTGACACTTGATAAATCTAGTGACCAAGTCTTCTCCACATAGCATATTTCAGCCACAAAGTTTTAACATCAAAAACTGTGTTTTCAGCCACTGTGAATTACAAATAGGAAACAACGGTTACCATGATACTAAAATAATAACTGCTGGAAAACTTTCATGTTGGAAAGAGCTCTGCTAGCAGATTTTTAATTGAAATAGCATCGCAGTTTTTGATAAAAGGTATAACTTTTATGGGAGAAGTCTTGCTATTGTAATTATGATCAAAGAACATTTTTTTTACTCAGAAATGAGTGTGCTTTTAACTGTACTCATACTTTTATCTGTATGGTATTGATTGTCTGGTAAACTTGAGAGCCCTGTAACATCTAAGAGAGACCACCCCCTCCCCTTGGCTGAACAAGTGATAACAAAGTAGATAATCTTGTTACTGAATGCCAGATTAGTAGGATAAGTTATTCTTCACCTTTATTACATTTATTTTTTTAATTTTCATTGTATTTTACATGTATAACTTTTTTTTCCCTCATAAATTAACTATTCTACGATAATAATAATGATAATAATGCAGTCAATGAAGACATCATTTCCCGACCATAATGATCGTAAGTTGGGAAACCGTGTAACTCGTGAGGGGTCAAGTCGTTGCCACAGGTACAAAACCAATACCGGAAGAGCGATAGAGATAATCTAATCTCGAGTGGGAGTTACAAGATGTATTGTAGTGTTTCCTTAAGGAACACCTTTTCATGTTTTCAATCAAAGAAAGGAGAAGAAATAATGATAAACATTGGTTATCAATTTTTAAGTCTGAAATAAATATTTCTTTATTCTACAATTTCATGAACTAGGCATTTTGATTTGATGTTACGGGGAACCATCTGATTTTTTGAGTATCTGAGTAAAATGTTATAGAATGTTTCTCGCTTTAATGGCATAAAGTTTGAAAATTACACACTTTCAACTACGTATAGGGAAAAGAAAGTGGTGTAAAATTTTCAGTAAAATGTTTCTCATTCGGGATGTAGTTTTTGATGGCAGATGACAAAAAAGTAATGAAATGTTCCTATTTTAGCTGGGACATTAATATGGAGTCTTCACTCTTAAATCTGCTATACGTATCTGCTGTTGCTGTCAATCCTACAATTTTTTCAGGCGATTTATTTATTTATTTTTTTACCAATTTTCCATCTTCCCTCCATTTATTGAGATGTTCCTGACAGAACTAGCATATGACATCTTTTTAATTATAGTAGATTCACATCAACCGTGCATTTGATGTCTAGGCCAGTCCCTTACGACGCTCCTGATTGGCTGTTGATAACCCAATCACAGGGCTGGAAACTCTCAAGTCTCTCTCCAGAGAGTTCACATAAGCAGGATGTATGTTCCACATCTCCTGACAGATACTTTTGAAAGACGTATCCCTCAGGAGAGGTGGAACGTAGATCCTACCCATGTGAACTCTTGAGAGAGAGAGTTTCCAGCCCTGTGATTAGCTTTTCAACAGCAAATCAGGAGGGTCGTAAGGGACTGGCCTAGACATCCATGCACGGTTGATGTGAATCTACTATAGTATAATACACTTAACTTTTTATGCTCAATTCCAATAATTTCTACCAAGGTTTTGATTGGTTATATACTATTGGCAGTTCAGGAAGTCTAAAGTTTTGTCCACACGGTCGAGCTTTCCTTGACAAACTGTGTTCGATGTGACATCAGGCATAGGGTAGTGTTTATTCACAAATCCATGTTGCCTTTTGTATTTCTAACAAACATCTGGTGATTCTTATTACATATTTTTACAAGAAGTAACTAGGTATCCAAACAGTTGGTAATGATATGTTTTTGGGAAAGAATCTTTAAAGTTGATATTAATACAGGTGTTGCACACTGTTCATTTCTATACATTTATGGCAAGTCAACACCTCTTCGCAAAGTTGCCTGTTTTCCTGCTGTATTACCATAGTGCTACTTTAGGAACCATTCAAGGTTGCATGCTGGGTAAGTCATATTAACTTGCCTTCGAGTCCTACAGGGGACAAAAATTCCTTTGTCCCCCTACTAAAAATTTTGGTGAACATGGAAAACTATTCTTATTCAAATATTTCTCAGATGAGGTTGGTTCAAAAACCCCTGTTAAATTCCAGTTTTATTTGCTTCGTTCCTAACTCTCTTTCATTGACTAATTAATGTCTTGCTTTAACACATTCACACTCCTCTACAGCAAGATGATGTATACTGCTTTGACATCTGTTTAAAAACTTTCAACGCCCCCAAAAAAATATAATAAAAAAATAAAAATAAAACCCACTGGTGGTTCTTAAGGTGGTTCTGTCGTAGAGTAATAATGTAGCAAACCATATTATCATCTCTAAAGTTAGCATCTCTCAGTCCAAAAACTGTATCATGATTGACATTTTTAAAACAACTCCAACAGCTTTGAATATTCCAAACATGTTAGGTTTTCTAGAATTATGAACACAAATTTTAACAAAAACCAAAAATACAATCAATTCACAGATGGAAATTGATAACTGAAACATGAAGACATCTAGAGATAAACATGAAAACAAACTAAATGTTGAAGAAAAGGATTCGATCCAATGGTCTACTCTTAAGTGTGTTATTGTTGTGGTAAACTCAGGACTCATCTCTTGACAGATTAAGTGAACCAGGTAACAAGGTACTTGGAAATGTGGGCCAAGCATCACTGGGTAGGATGAAGGTCAAGTGATGTTTCACAAAAAGAATACTTGACAAGAATCAAAATATTAGTGAAACTTGCATAAAAAGACCAGTTTATTTTGGGATAAGGGTCTCCAGAGGAACCTAGTGAGTTCATATTCTCAATATTCGACAGGTCAATTTGAATCCCATATGTTTATTGTATGTATACCTTTCGACCCTTTCTGTACACCAATGAGTTATCAGCTCTCACTGCACAGCAAAACACAAAGAGAAACATGAATATTGGTATATTTAGTGATGTACCAATATAGTGTAGATGAGTGAAGATAGACAATGGTTTTGTTATGTACAAGTGATATATACCAAAACTTTCATTTCAATAGTATTATTTGGTCAACTTGAACAGTTCTCTTTCTGCGCAGCTATGAGCGCAAAGGAATCGGCGGGTTATATGTACATAATACGTCAAGGAAGGCTTCATTTAAAATTACCTAATATTTGTGCATTTAAATTTGTTCTCATAATTCTGTAATAAATGGGAGATCAGCAAAGGGAGAGAAGAACTTCACATCACTGACATTTGTAATGGAAAACTTATTTTGCTAAACTTTCTAAAGTGACTGTTTTATGTTACTGTCTCAAATTCACTTCCTTGGCCATCTAACGTAACTGAATCATGATAATCTACGAGGAACTTTTTTATTAACTTTTATTAATGTAACATTTTCATAATACTAATTTTTTAAATCTAATTTTAAACTGTAATTTAGTTCGGCTCAGCCTCCCTATTCCCCCCTTTACCAGGTGCACACGATCGAGGGCGCTGTTGCTGCTTCCTCCAGCCAAGCGTGAGTCCATCCCACACCTGTCCTATATACACCCACCACTCTCCCACATTTTGCCCACCAATCACTGCTTCACGTTCAAGCTCAAACAAAACAAATAAATGTCTCATAATTAAAAATACTAGACATTCCTTTTGAGTTGGATTCATTCTTGAAATAGTCGGCATAAATACTCTGCTTACAACGTTCTCCCACCTTCTGCCCTCCAGTCATCACTTCACATTAGAGCTCAAACTATATGAAGTAAATTTCATAATTACGAATATTGAGCATTTCCTAAAGCTGTGTATGTATTCTTTAAAATATTTACCATAAATACTCATTCAAAGTATGTTGGGGATAAATGTCCTTCAGTGATTATTAAAGTCGGCTGTTATCGGGATAAATGTCATGTGACAAAGAATTAAATAAAAAAATTACAGTACATATCTGCAACACATTACGCTTATCCATGGACATCTTGTGATAAGGAGTCAATCCTCTTGAGGTAAAGGGGGCTAAAGAGAAAACCTTTCCTGGTACATGCGGATAAAATAATCACTGACATTTACAGTTAATTGGGGCACCAGCAATTCTAGTTACAAGTACTCTTAAAAGATTGCCTAATTTAATATGAAATGGATAGTTGTGCCATTTGCCTTATTAATTTAATTTAATTTAGTGAAAGTTGATATATTTTCTCAAGTAGCCCGACGTAATCTCTACATGCTGAATATATTGTACTAACAAAATCGTGCAGTAGAAAAGTTTCAGTGAAAACGGTAATGATTAGCGTGGAGACTTGAGACTATGTAGCAGCAGCTGGCAACATTTTAATATTTTACAAAGCACCAAGAAGTGTGGGGATTATCTCATTTAAATGGAAGACCTAATAGTCAGTAATGGTACTGCATAGAAATAAAGATGAAACCCACAATTGTTTACAGTTTCAACTAGTGTATTTCAGTTTCATCTTTTATGTAACGCTTCTTCGATGATTTGAGAGGAAACTTATAGCAAAATATAAACAAGTCACCTTTACGGAGTCACAGACTCAGATAATCACTGTTGAGACTTTGTCTCCCGCTGAATAACCATCTTTTCCCTGACTCATAAATGAAAGCTTTATAATTTCTGTATAGTTTGTCATTTTTGTAAGAGTTGAATGAACTTCGGAGTTTACGATTTGATTGGACCTCAAGACTTAAGGCTCAGGAACCTGCCCTTGGTTGCGAACACAAAATTATTTGATCCCAAAGACCTCTGTAAGCGTTAAGGCAGGGAGGGAAGGGGTTTGTAAAATGTTCACGAATATCCAAGTTAAATACAGCAGATAAATTAAGTCAGTGAAATATTACCTTGATTCATTCCCAGATGACTAGATTCATTGCTGCAGAATACAAGAGTAATTTTTGGTCATTCTGTTATTATTTACACCACCGTTTCAAAATTTTATAGATGGTATTTAGTTCATTCACCTATAATTTCATATGCAGCGAGTAGTTTCCTTTTGAAACTTTTAGGTCTTGAAGGTTAAAATAATTACAGGTTCATAAATTATATAGCCTTTTTAATAATCATCATTTGGCCCCTTCGTCTCATCTTCCCAACCTCTCTTTCTGGTATAGCACTAAAAACTGTCTTATGCGCACACCAACTTCTTCCTATCCTAGGTCTAAACTATTCTTTAGACCCCATTCTAGCCATTTCAGGTGTTTGTTCAAGCAGCCCGAGTCTTGAAATGTCTGTCTTTATGTGATTCTCTTTCCCTCTCACTTGATACTAATTGAATGACATCAAAAGCTTGAATTTCTCTCTCATCTCTCTCTCTCTCTCTTTAATCGCCACCAATGACTATCTGATGATGCTGTTACAGCCTTTCAGTCACGTTTATAACAGCACTATTAGAAGGATTGCATAGTTCAAATCTTTTAAAATAACACTGCCTTCTAGGTGTCATGCTGACCACTCTTTTGGCGCTTACTTCCAGGAAATAATATGAGAAAGAAAAATGAATGACCTTCTTGATGATAATGCTAGTGCATGTGTCCTTGCTTTTCATCGGCACATAAGGGTACCTGATCACGAATCAGTTTCTAAACCACAAATTAAAAATCAGAAGCTTGCAATTACTTGGGACACTGTCATGTGCTAGTTGAATTCCACATGGCACTCTCATATAATACAACAGTTGTTCATAACCAATTCCGGTAATTGAAAATTAATAATGGCCATCATTTTGTACAGTAAAACTCTCAGCTTAAAAATTCATTGGTAGCCAGATATCAAAAACTGGTCAGTGAACAGGTTACTCGAAGACAGAAATGTTCTTACATTAATGTTCCATTTTATGTTTTAAAAGTATATGTGGTATTCGGTTAGCAACATGCAGTGCTTTGCGTTAATTTGTGCTTAAGAATGTTGCTTGAAACAATAAATGTCTTGTAGGCATAAGTTAATAATCTTAAATTTCTCAGCTTGTGATTTTGATAAGAAATTTGTTACTAATCTATATGAGCTCAATGCACTAGGGTATCTAATACAATCGAAGCAGAGCTCTTCAGCATTCACTTAAAATATACAAGTACGTAGTATAAAAGTGCATCAACTTATTCTGGGTGTTCTAGCATTGCAAATCTATTAAAGCATAAAAAACTTTTTCCAACAGCTCTAAAGAATTATACACAAGACTAGTGATGTTAAGAGTTGCAACTCATGTTTTAAGAGATTACATTTTGAATTTCATTAGAATCGCATCTTCCTTGCCAAGAAAACTTTTCCTAATTACTGCACGCATCTAATAAAATTTTGAAATTATCTGTAAATATGAAGTTTTTATGATAAAACAAAGTTTAATGTATACTTACCTGGCAGGTATATATATAGCTATATTCTCTGTCAAACTGGCAGAAATTTTCAAAACTCGCAGCAAACGCTATTTACCTAGTAGTTCAGGTGACCACCACCCCGTTCCCGTGGCGCTGGCGCTCGGAACCATTCCCATTTTCGTCAGATTTTCTCAGAACCCTGTCTCCTGAGGGGAGGAGGGTGGGAATTTAATTATATATACCTGCCAGGTAAGTATACATTAAACTTTGTTTTATCATAAAAACTTCCTTTTAATGTATGACACTTACCTGGCAGGTATATATATAGCTGATTGACACATTTGGAGGTGGGTCAAAGACAGCAACATTGTTAGAGTTCAAATCATTAAAAATTATTATATCACCCTTGGTTCCTTACCTGCTAAGGTAGCTGACTTCATAGGTCCTGCCTCTGAGCCTGCTTAAACCTTAGGAGCTCTCAACTAGGACGTGGCCTGTTTGTTGAAGAAGCTAATAAAGGGTCTGACAACTGGACGTGACCAATGTGTTGACAGGAAACCCACAGCCCTCTCATACCACGGGCATTCATGCTAGGAATTGTTAATTCACCTGAACTACACACATACATCACCAATAACAAAACCACTAAAAAGACTGAAGAGGGAATATCCCTTCTCAGACGACCAAAAAACACCATCACCTGATTAAAAATTCCCTAGCATATTAGTATGTTATGGGGTGGAAACTCCTTTGCCCAATACTGTACCAGAGGACACGTACGGACCCAACGTCTGACAATTGTCAAAAGTTGTCTTTATATCTCTCAGATAATGAGAGGCAATTACTAAATTCGTCCTCCAAAACGTTGTCTCAATAATCTCCTTGAGGGCTAAATTATTCTTAAATGCCAAGGACGTAGCCACCGCCCTGACTTTGTGAGCCTTAACTTTAAGAACTCCGAAGTTCTGTTCTTGGCAAAGCATATGTGCTTCTTTAATAAGTTCTCTCATAAAGAAGGCCAAAGCATTTTTTGTCATGGGCCTACTAGGGTCTTTGACTGAACACCACAGAGAACCAGATGTCCCTCTGATGCCTCTTGTTCTTTCTACATAAAAGCGTAAAGCTCTCACTGGGCAGAGAACTCTTTCCTGTTCATGACCCACAAGATCAGACAGACCCAGAATATCAAAGGATCTTGGCCAAGGATTTGAAGGGTTCTCGTTCTTGGCCAAGAAGCCTTCCTGGAATGTACACACTGCCTTGTTATGCTTCCAGCCTACTTCCTTATTTATCGCCAGAAGCTCACTAATTCTTTTAGCCGTGGCCAAGGCGACCAAAAAGATGGTCTTCTTCGAGACATCTCTCAAAGAGGCCTTGTCTAAAGGTTCAAACTTACTCGAACCTAGATACTTCAATACGACGTCTAGATTCCAGGAAGGGGGTCTGCATTGAGGCTGCTTCCTGGTTTCAAAAGATCTTACAAGATCCCTAAGATCTAGACTATTGGAAATTTCTAGACCTCTGTGTCTGAACACCGAGGCTAGCATACTCCTATAACCTTTAATCGTCGAGATCAACAACCCTACCTCCTTCTTCAAATAAAGGAGGAAGTCTGCGATCTGGGTCACAGAGGTACTGGATGACGACACCTTCCTCTTCTTACACCACTTACGGAAGGTCTCCCGCTTCGACTGGTACACCGTGATCGTAGAGGTTCTTCTAGCTCTAGCCACTGCACTGGCCACCTCTCTAGAGTATCCCCTCACTCTGACAAGACTTTCGATAGTCTGAACGCAGTCAGACCTAGAGCGAGGGTATTCTTGTGAAACCTGTCGAAGTGGGGTTGTCTGAGTAAATCTACTCTTAGGGGCAGTGTTCTTGGTGTATCCACTGTCCATTCCAGTACCTCTGTGAACCAACTTTGGGCCGGCCAATAAGGAGCTATGAGAGTTAGCCATGTTCCGTGGCTCTCTCTGAACTTCTTCATCACCTTTCCTAAAGCCTTGAACGGAGGAAAGGCGTACGCCTCCAGACCTGTCCAATCCAACAGGAAGGCATCCACTGCCACTGCTTGAGGGTCTGGAACTGGTGAACAGTAGTTCGGTAATCTTTTTGTTTTGGCTGTAGCAAAAAGATCCACTACTGGTCGGCCCCACAAAGCCCACAGGCTCTGGCATACTTCTAGATGCAATGTCCACTCTGTCGGAAGAAGTTGCCCTTCCCTGCTCAACAGGTCCGCTCTGACATTCTTATCCCCCTGAATGAACCTGGTGAGCAGAGAAACATTCTCCTCTTCCGCCCAAAGAAGAACTTCTTTCGCCAGACTGTAAAGGGGAAAGGAATGCATCCCTCCTTGCTTGCGGATGTATGCCAGAGCTGTGGTGTTGTCCGAGTTGATCTGCACTGTCTTGTCGTGTACCAACTCCCTGAACGACTTCAAGGCCAAGAAAATCGCCATCAGTTCCTTCCTGTTTATGTGCCAGGTCGCTTCCTCTTTGTTCCAAATACCTGACACTTCTTGAGGGCCCAGCGTCGCTCCCCAACCTGCGTCCGAGGCGTCTGAGAACAATATTAGGTCTGGGTTCTTCTGCTGGAGTGACATACCCTCTGCCAACTTCCCTGGAGTTAGCCACCAACTCAATTCCTCCTTGATTCTGGCAGGAATTTGAAACTGGAAGGAATCTGGTTGCGATCTTTTTGGCCAGACTTCCTTCAGGAAAAACTGTAACGGTCTCATGTGAAGCCTCCCTAGAGAAATGAACCGCTCTAGCGAAGAGTGTGTGCCCAGTAAGCTCATCCACTCTCTTGCTGAGCATAGGTCTTTCTCTAGGAAGTCTTGCACCTTCCGAAGGCATAGGGCTTGCCTGTCGGGGGATGGAAAAACCCGAAAAGTCGCTGAGGAGATCAGAATCCCCAAATAGACTATCTCTTGATTGGGGGTCATCTGAGACTTCTCTAGGTTCACCCATCAGACCCAATTCGTTCGCCAAATTTAACGCCTGTCTTAGGTCCTCCAGACATTGTCGTCTTGATTGATTGATTAAAACTGCAATTAAAAACACCGAACGACACACAACAACCAGGACCAAGACGATCTCACATCACATATCAACCAAACCAAAATCATTCACTCTCACTCAAAACCACTCATACTGCAACCAAAGAATCCCACAGCCGAAGTCACACAAACACACACAAAACCAAATACATAAATAAGAAAAAAAAAAAAAAAAACTGACATGCATACATCCATTCAACATCATTTAACCTTTATTAAAAACAGCAAATAAATTTTTTTAATAATAATCAGGTACTTAAAATGATGACTATGAACAAAAAATAAAAAAATAAAATCAATATAAAATAAAATTAAATCAACACAAAATAAAATCAATGAGTTAAAATTTGCCATCAATTAAACTTCATAAAAAATTTCAATACACTTTTAAAAAACTCACTAGTGCAGAAATATCTGCTTTGTCATCTAGAACATCGGCAAGAGATTTTCCATCAAGGTGGAATCTCTGCCTCTGTTCTCTGTAATTTACACAATGCACCAATATGTGCTCCACTGATAAGGTTGCATCACATCCAACACATACTGGTGCACTGCCACCTTCTAAAATAAATTTATGGGTTATCCTAGTGTGCCCAATACGAAGTCGCCCCAAAACAATTTCTGTTCTCCTCTCTTTTTGAAAAGAAGAGGGCCATTTTTCAATGCTTTTCCTTATCTGCTTATATTTTTTATTGTTGGCTAAGAGAGGGGAGGACCATCTCTCTTGCCATTTCCTCAAGATGTACGACTTGATGGATCTCTTCATATCTATATGTGGCACTTTGCTTATCTGGTACAAATTACTCACAGCCGCTTCCTTTGCATATCTGTCTGCCTCCTCATTCCCGCGAATTCCAACATGAGCCGGGATCCAGCAGAAACATACCAATTTCCTGCGACACGAAATCCAAAAGAGCCACTCCTGGGCTTTTTGTACCAGAGGATGAATTGTATACAGCTGCTTTAATGAATCTAATGCACTTTTTGAGTCACTATATATTACAAAATTTTTCTTATTAGAATTATTAGTAATTTCTAAAGCTTTAACTAAAGCTGACAACTCTGCAGTGAATATGGAAGCTGACTCAGGCAATTTTGCCTCGTAAATTTCATTCCCATGCACAACTGCACACCCAACTCCACTATCAGACTTTGATCCATCAGTGTAGATCTTCACTTGCCCATCATGTTTACGGTCATGCTCCAGAAAATTAGCTTTTACCTCTTCCTCAGACTGTTGTTTATTGTCTATTTTCTTAGAGCATAAGGAAATCTTGGGAATAAGCCATGGGGGTACAGAGGATGGTTTTACTTCTTCAACTTTTTGGCGCTGAATGACCATGTCATTTAAACATTCCAACTGCCTTATTTGAAAAGGTTTGGAAGATCTTTCACCAAATTTTTTTAGAGTCACACTCCTCTAAAATTTTTCATGTTTCATGTGGGGTTCTCTCGACAGCTTTTTAGTCGCATGGTGTACCGCAACCCAAGCTCTTCTCTTCGCAGATCTAAAGGAAGTTCATGAGAGTCAATGTAGATACTCTCAACGGGAGATGTCCTGAAAGCACCTGTACATATCCTTAATCCCATATTATGTACTACATCCAATTCCTTTAACCTGGACTTGCAGGCAGATGAATATAACTGACAGCCATAGTCCAGTTTTGATTTACATAAGGAATCATACAGCTTCAATAAACTTTTCTTATCAGCTCCCCAGTCGAATCCCGATACCACCTTTAAAATATTGAGGGATTTTTTAACCTTTGTTTTTAGAGAGTCAATGTGACTACGCCACGTTAGCTTGCTGTCAAATATTATGCCCAAAAACTTTACTTCTTTTTTGTAAGGAATAAGACAATCCTTCAGTTTCAAATTTGGGATAGTTTCATTGCGGGTACATCTGGTGAAACGAACAGCCACAGTTTTAGATGAAGAAAATCGGAAACCATGTTCTTCAGCCCATTTACTGATGACATTAATTGTCTTTTGCAGGTAGTTACAGGCTGATACAGCGTCGTATGTCGTGACGTAGATGGCAAAGTCATCCACAAATAGTGAAGCCCTAACTGGAGCGGAAACAGATTTCACAATATTATCAATAGCAATGGCAAAGCAGGTAACACTCAATACGCTGCCTTGTGGGACACCTTCCGTCTCATAACAAGAAGAAAACTTATTCCCGACTCTCACTCTAATAATATATCGGTCCCTTAAAAAGGAGTTGATAAAGTTTAACATATTGCCCCTGATTCCCATTTCATTGAGCCGTTTAACAATGCCAAATCGCCATGTTGTATCATAGGCTTTCTCCAGATCAAAAAATACCCCTACTGTTTGGCATTGATTGGAAAATCCCTGCTGAATCTGATTTGATAATCTCAGTAAAGGGTCCAAAGCTGAACGATTTTTCCTGAAGCCGAACTGAACAGAGGATAACAATCTGTTTTTCTCTAAATGCCACATTAAACGACAGTTCACCATTTTCTCAAATAATTTACAGACACAGCTTGTTAGTGAAATTGGTCTGTAACTAGTGGGCTGATATGGATCTTTGTTTAGCTTTATGATTGGAACTACTATGGCTATCTTCCAAGATGGGGGAATGATGCCCGTTTCCCAGACCTTATTGAGTATTTTCATTAGATATATTTTAGCATGTTCTGGAAGATGTTTAATCATGTTGTAGGTTATGTTATCTGCACCAGGGGCTGTTGACTCACAAGATGAGAGAGCCTCTCGTAGTTCCCTTAGTGAGAACTTAGCATTACGTATATGCTACGTTATTTTCAGTGTTAAATCTAATTGACACCTTGGCATTTCGAATCTTACTGAACTGTGGTGTGTAATTTTTGGAGCTTGATATGTCAGCAAAATGCTCACCAAATTTTTCTGCAACATCAGCTGGATTTGAAATAAGCACATCATTGATTTTTAGAGTAGGAGCCAGGTGAGGGAACAAATTTCCCACTTAGCTTTTTAATCTTTTTCCATACTAATCTTTCTGGTGTTTTAGAATTGATACCATTTATATAGTGGAGCCAAGATTCCTTTTTAGCTTTTCTAATATATTTTCTTTGTTTGGCTAAGGCCCATTGGTACATAGTTTTCGTTGTTCCTGAGGGTTTTGCCTTGAATTGCCTATAGCATTTTCTCACTATTCTTCGCAGTCTGCCACAGGTTTGGTCCCACCAGGGAACTGCAGGCCTGCTTGGTTTACCCTTTGTTTTTGGGATATATTTCTCGGCCTTATCCAATATAGTTGCGGTCCAATAAGCATATGCATCTAAGTGTGACTCAAATGACTCTACTTCCTGATGTAATTGAAAGCTTCCTTCATACTTCCTCCAATCTGCTTCATTTTCTTTCCACTTTATAGGAGATTCAGAAGGTATGTTTCTAGCATACTTTAAATGTATGGGAAAGTGATCACTTCCGTGCAAAAGTTCATCTACAGACCAGTTGAAGTCCAAGTGGACTGCAGGTGAACAAATGCTTAAATCTATAGCTGAAAAGACATTGGTGTAGATGTTATGAAACGTCATTGAACCATCATTGTAAAGAGAGAGATCATTATTTAAGATAAAATCATCGATGGTTCTACCTACAGCATTCAAGGTATCACCTCCCCATAGACTATTATGGGCATTAAAATCTCCCAGTAGTAAGAAAGGAGGAGGTAGTTGATTAGCTAGTGCCTGAATATCATTCAAAGTAATTTCTGACCTAGGTGGAAGGTAAATAGAGCAAATAGTAATCTCTTTTTCAACGCATGCTCGAATGGCGACTGCTTGTAGGTTTGTGTTCAAAGGAACACTTGTATGTTGCAAAGACTTTTTAACAATAATTGCAACCCCCCCATGAGCTCGATCACCATCTCTGGGGTTCATCACAAATATTTTATAATTTAATCCTGGATTGTATAATGAGTTGCCTAACTTAGTTTCTTGAAGGCAAACTACATCTGGATCATGATGGTTCAACAGTAATTTTAACTCTTCAGAATGAGTCCTAAGGCCTTTGCAATTCCATTGCAAGATATTATATTGGAATTTTAACTTTGATTCTTGTGCCCAGCCAAGTCATTATTTAGCTGGGTTTTCAAAGTACCACAGCTGAATGTTTTTGGATTTGAAAGTCTCTTAAGTCTGGTGCCTGGGAGACTTTTATTTTTATTAGATGAGGGGAAGTTTGAACATTTTTCCTGCACATCCTGTTTGTTCAGTTTGAGATTAGATTTATCTAAATTTTTAACTATATTTAGTGAGTCAGCATGTTTTCCCTCCATTTCAGAAGTTGCTGTTTCTGCATATGATTGAGGGGAGAGGTCTGTCATACTTAAATTTGAGCAGGACCGAGACATCTTTTCCAATGGCTTTGAGGTTGATAATGGCTGGAAGGGGTCATCAAGTGGATTGAATCTATTGGAAATTGGAGTTTTAAACTCTATAGGAGAGGATGTTCTACATTTCTTTGACTTCGGGGGTGACTGAAAACTGTCATAAGATTTGTTAAGATTTCCTCTAGATTTTATTTTTTCTTTGGGCTTAACCGAGGAGCTCAACTCTGAGACAGCATTTGCTTGCAGGTCAGGGAGAGGTTCATCAATCACAGCTTGTACCACTTTACTTTGAAGTTCATTACATACCACAGAAGTTGAAATATCCTGAGAGGGTGTGTTATTTTTAATGATGGGTTTAGCATGCTGATGGAAGGCATTATTTCCCATAACAGTGGAAGCAAATGAGGATCCAGCACTTTTGTTAGCACCTCGAACCAAGCGTTTGGCTTCTCCTATGCTGATAAAGTTATTATGAGCAGTGTTTACAACTTCTTGTTGGAAAATATATTGAGGACAGCCCCTCCAATTGGGAGAATGATTGCCAGCACAGTGGAGACAGTATTTATCAGCTTTGCAGTTGTCCTTTACATGTTCACCAGAGCACACAAAGCACTTTCCTGGTTTTGTACAAGAGTTTGATACGTGGCCATATTCAAAGCATTTATAACACTGGGTTGGTCGATATTTAAATGGCTTAACCCAAACCCGAGAGTGGTCTATATCAATATATTCCGGTAAGTAGGAGCAGGTGAAAGTCAATTCAATGGCATGCTGAGTGCCTTTCAATTTTCTAATTTTAATGACATATGTAGGACACATTTTTAATATTTCCTCCTCTTCAAACTCATATAGGTCTCTGCTATAAACTATACCCCGTTTAATGTTAAATGATCGATGAGGAGATACATCTAAAATATTACCATCTTCAGTTGGTTGGAATTTTGATAGCATCTTAATCTGAATATCGTTATTTGCTTTGATCAAGACTCCTTTACCATATCTTTTAATATTGCCTTTAGGAATGGCACCAATCTTCCTCTGTAAATACTTGCATGCTGTTAGAAAGTTTTCTTTGCCCTGTTTGTAATTTGCAACATGCCAAATCAATTTTGGGTCATCTTTTGCCAGGTGTTTTTGGCTATCAACCTCAAATTTGCTGGGCACATAGTCTGTCTCATCCTCTTCCAAATTGTTTATATTAAACAACTTCGCATGGCAAACTGAACCAAAGACATTTTTACCATCAAGATTTTCTAGAGCTTTGGAGGCATATTCAGCTTTGCAAAAGGTTATGTAACTTTTGTAAGAGATGGGACTTATAACAATTCGTAATTTTATTCTGTCTACCTTGCCAAACTGTTTCATGTAATTATGTAATATGTCAAAATCGACTTTATCACTTATATTACTACAATATACAACTCTTAGATTTTCATTTACACCACCAGTATTTACACCCCGGTGTCCCGGTGTTTGGTCGAGTGGAGAGCCTAATGCGGAATCCTTAATAAGGCGAGAGTCATCAACAGAGGGGGTTAAAGAAAAATCCATCAGACTATGGTGTGAACATTCGTCCAGGTTGGCCCCATACCCACCATCGAGCCACAATTAGAGGGTGATATAGCACCCTAGGAGTCCTACCCAGATATACACCCCACAGGCCCACACCCAGTGCCTTGAGGGTCGTCAGTCCGTCGAGATCAGACCCAGCACTGAGTGCAGAGTTTAACATAAAAGTTTCCCCTCGCTCAGACACGTCAGGTACTCCAGTTCTACAGGTGAGGAGGAATGCCGTCCAACCCCACCCTCCATCAAATCACAAGGACTGTCAAAGATTGGCCAAGTCCATTCCAAAGGTCGTCGACAAAAGCAGTCCAAAAAAGTAAAATTTTAGAGGTTGGAGAGAAGGATTCAGGAAAGAAAGAGAAGAGAGAAGGATTAAAAGTGAGAGAGAAAGGGTTGTAGGATGTTCCGTCAGGACCCGGGGCACCTATGGGAATGCAAAAGCATTCCCATAGAAGCCAGGGTCCCTTATCCCCTCACCACTGGAAGGAGTCCTACTCGAGGGGGACATTGTTGTCTTGACTGGGATCTTAACAGCCAGTCGTCTAAGTAAAAAGAAACTCTGATCCCTAGCAAGTGCAACCACTTCGCCACGTTGGACATCATTCTCGTGAACACTTGGGGGGCTGTACAAAGACCGAAGCAAAGGACCCTGAATTGAAAGACCCTGTTCTGGATCACGAACCTTAGGTACTTCCTGCATTTTGGATGAATTGGAATATGGAAGTATGCGTCTTGTAGATCCAGGGTCACCATCCAGTCCCCTGAATGCACCGCTGCCAGTACCGACTCGTTTGTCTCCATGGTAAACTTGGTCTTTTCCACGAACAAGTTTAACTGACTTACGTCCAGTACTGGTCTCCAACCTCCCGAGGATTTCGCAACCAGGAACAGCTGATTGTAAAACCCCAGAGACTCGTGGTCCAGAACAGGTTCTATTGCTCCTTTCTCTAGCATGGAAAGGACTTGGTCCCACAGAGCCTTTTCCTTTACTAAATCGTTGTAACACGCCCCTAGGGCTCTCGGAGATGTAGAAAGAGGAGGCTTCCTCAAGAAGGGGATTTTGTAACCTTCTCGAGCTACACTGATGGCCCAGGGATCTGCATTCTTGCTTTGCCAGACTTCCCAAAACTCCTGGAGTCTGGCCCCAACTGATGTCTGGAGGACTTGATTCTCATTGTTTAGTAGTAGTTTTTGATCCCCTATTAGCAGGTAATCTTTTCCCTCTAAAGGAGGGGCGAGCGAAAGTCCTACCTCGAAAGGGCTGTTGAGTAGGTCTCGACTCCTTCGGTGCCTTCTTAACCAGTTTGGAAGGCAAGAACTTCCTCACTGAGGATGTTAGAAGATCCTGCGTTGCCTTCTGAGAGAGAGCCAGAGCTATATCTCTAATAATCTCCGAAGGAAACAGCTGGTTAGACAGCGGCAAAAACATTAACTCTGACTTCTGAGAGTTCAAAACTCCCTTGGCTGCAAAAGAGCACAGTAGAGACCTCTTCTTAAGAACTCCTGCTGTAAAAAGGGAGGCAAGCTCGTTAGCCCCATCTCTCAGAGCTTTATCCATGCAGGACATAATACTCTTTGGAACCTCCAACTCCGACGAATCGTCACTTTCCAACGTGCGCGCCAAGGCCCCCAACGACCAATCGAGGAAGTTGAAAACCTCAAAAGTCCGAAATATTCCCTTTAAAAGATTATCAATCTCTGACGAAGTCCACCAGATCTTGGCAGAGTGTAATGCCTGTCTGCGTGAACTATCCACAGTACTGGAAAAATCTCCCTGGGAGGAGGCAGGCACTCCCAGGCCAAGACTTTCCCCTGTGGCGTACCACACTCCCGACTTCGAGGCTAACTTGGCTGGAGGGAAAGCGAAAGACTTCCCTGCTTTCTTCTTCTCCTTCAACCACGCATTCACACGAAGTGCTTTCTTCGCCGAAATAGAGAGAGTCATCTTCTGGAATGAGGACTTCTTGGGGGTTTTGGTCTTCGAAAACTGCGAAAGGGGTGACAAAGGAGCAGAAGGTTGAAACTCCTCTTCAAAAAGCGAAAGAAGACAGGAAGTCAGGATCTTATACTCTGACGAAGGATCCATACTCTTGTCTTCAGCAAACTCCTCCACGTCCTCTTCTGCTGAAGAAATGTCGTGGAAATCGTCGTCCTGCAGAACACTATCGCGGTCTTGACGAGCGGAGGACGGGTCAACGTCCTGTCGCCTGCGTCCAACGAGACAAGCTTCTTCTTGCATCCTGCGTCCTGAACAGCCGCGCGATCGTCCGTCCTCGATAAACCACAGCATCCTGACTCCCCGGCGAACGCAGAACGAGAAGGAGGAGGCAAACTCTAGTCATGCGTCCTCTTGGAGGACTTCACGGGGAGGGAATCATCCTTACATCTTGAGGAAGGTTGAATGGGAGTCTCCCAAGAATTGACGAGTACTGCTAACTTAGCCTACATCTCTCTTAAAAAGTCTCTAGTGTTCTCTTCCTGACGAATCGAATGCGACGGAGGAGAGAGTCGAGCAGGGCTGGGACGGCGAGGAGAGCAATCTTGAACTCTATCCAAAGGAGAGGGAAGAGGAGAAGGAATCCAAGCAGAAGGAGGCGGTTCTCTTGCAGAAATAAAGGCTCCCAAAAGAACGTCCTGCGTCCATTCTCGAACGAAAGATCATCTTCCTTTTAACAGGGACTGCGTCCTCATCACTCGAAGACAAAATCTCCGGACTACTCCATCCTTCTTGAACGTGGGAAGGCCTATCCTGAGCCAAGGATGTCCTGAAGGTCCTCTTGAAGGGACGCGAAACTTCTAAATACCGCTGTTCCCTGCCTGATGTCGAGCCATCAGAGGACGCACACTTCCCAGTAGCGCCTTTTCTATGGCGTACTGCAGCAGCCTGGGACGTAACAACAGGACTGCCTGAAGGGACGACTGATCGTGACAAAACCCCTCTCACCTCCCTTCGACTGTCGACATGCCTTCTCCCTTGGGTCTGGGAGCTTGACAGAGGTCTAGGTCTAGGAGCATGAGAGAGACGATCAGACGCCCCCTCCACTACACTCTCACTCACATCAAAACCACTCACTTTGTTGGTTAACCGCTGTATTTGGTCGCCCATAGATGCAAGGGCAGCGAAAACTTTCACATATTGTGAATCCTTCGCCTCCTCCGATACAGCAGCGGGCGCAGGAGAAACCTGGGGGGAAGGTTCTACATGTTCTACATTAGAAGGAGCTGGAGAAGAAACAGATTCACTCCTTTTGCTAGAAGCATTAGATCTTTCACTTGGCGATACAGATCTCCTCACACGATCTTTCTCCAACCTGTCTACATACTTCGTGAGGATCTTCCACTCCTTCTCTGTCAAATTCTCACATTCTATGCATCTATTCTCCCAAGTGCACACAATCTCTCTACATTTCTTGCAAACCGTGTGAGGGTCCACCGAAGCTTTCGGCAACCTCACCTTACAACCTTCTTTCACACAAACTCTAAACATACCACCTGAATCAGACATATCCTAAGAATATCCAAAAGCAAATGCCAAGCCAACGTTCCAAGTACATTACCAAATAATCCGTCCAAAATCAGCGAAAAGTCGGCAACGAGATCGAAAATCTAGCAGGGAACCACCAACAATGTTGACGGTTCGGCTGGCAGAGAAAATCTGACGAAAATGGGAATGGTTCCGAGTGCCGGCGCCACGGGAACGGGGTGGTGGTCACCTGAACTACTAGGTAAATAGCGTTTGCCGCGAGTTTTGAAAATTTCTGCCAGTTTGACAGAGAATATAGCTATATATATACCTGCCAGGTAAGTATACATTAAATAGTGTTTTTAATCATTAGCCTCTCTACTGCGTAATGAGCTGATACCTTTAGAACAGATAAGAGATATTTGAAAATTGCCTCAAGTTCTCAGTGAAAATCATCCTGGAAAGCCTCCCCGAGATCCAAACATATTTGCTAATCGTGTACAATAATAAGGTTTGTTAATAGAAAACTTTTGAGCATTTATACACACAAGATAACAATACTTCATTAAATATTTAGGGAACATTGTATTAAATTGTGTGGATCAATGCACCCTTCAAGAACAGGGCAATACCAAGAAGGGAGATGCCTTGAATAAAATTATCTCAGTTGGGGCAACTAGTTTTAACCTTTCTGCTGAATGTGTTGTACATTGAAGGTTTGCATTTTTCCAGTCAACTCCATTCCTATAAAATTTTATCTTCCATCAAATGCATTTCTTTCCCTTCAACTGCAGTCCCGCAGGTTCGTCTCATCCTTCCTACATGACCTTCCTAAAATCTTCTCTTGACACTGAAAATATATACTTGCATTTTTACTTTTTTGCCACCTAATTCGTCTGCTCTTTCAGGTCATAAATCTTTTCTTCTAGATCTGACGTGCCTCTGTTTCGTCTTCTCATTCTTTCCACTGAATGAAGTAACAAAGTGATCTGAAACCTTTAATTTTTAACAGCTGACTCTACTGTTTACACTACTTACGGTATTTTCAGGTGCATACAGTAGAAGGCGCAGTGGCCGCTAGTGGCCTCGAGAGAACGACGAGTGAGACTCGAACTCAGCCCAATGTGGAACTCAGACCTGTCAATGAAAAAGAACTGAGTCTGGAGGGCTTTGTCAAGAGTCCTTCTGAGAGTGATGCCCTCATCCAATCAGCCAACAGGAGGCAGTGAAGCACAGAACACACACTCAAGAAGAAGAAAAAAGGACCACAAATCTAGATTAAAAGGGTAACAAAGAAATCTGATAAAATAGCCACAGTGGAAATATGAAAAACAGGGCTATAACTCTTCAGCTTCCTATGGAAGCTGATATCTTTTTTTTTAATCAGTGATAAGGAGGTCCAGCCAGGGGATGGGGTGAGGGTTTATGTAATGTAAGCGTAAAAGCAAACGTGAACAAGGTGATTTGCATTATGTTTTGAGTGAAGAGGTAAACTGTTGAAATCCTGAGTAGCAACTCAAAAGTTTAAATTTTGCATTCCTTCAGATTCCAGTTTTCATTACCAAATGTGAAAATGTTATGCAACAGTTACAAGTCTTTCTCCTAAATACATAAAGCACTGTAGCTTCAAAATTTCTGCTACATGCTGTGGGTAAAAAAAAAAAGTTTGAAGTAAGAAATCATTATGCTTTGTAATTTTATATAATTAATGTAACGAATTACATACAACGCATTGGGAATGTGTATAATGTTAGTTTAAGTTCAGAAGGGATGAACATTTTTGTATAGTGATACATAAACTTCTTCAGTCATTATGGTAAATGTACTGATTCCGAATTACTCGACTGAAACGTACAATGCAGATATTTGATTCTTTAAGTAGTTAATTAACTGCACTTCAGACGACCTACTTTACTACATCAGTATTCCACTTCACTTTTGAGTATTTTTTCAAGTATTATGTAGGGAATTACATAATGTAATTCTACTTTTTGGGTTTAGCCTTGTGTTACTGTAAATGGAGAATTAATGAAAAAGGTCTTTTAAATGAAAGACCTAAAAAAAAAAAAAAAAGATAAAAAAACCGGCTCATTTAAAAAAAAAAGTAAAACCCAAAAACCCATCCCATAAAAAAAAAAAAAACCAAATAAAATAGAAAAATAAATTACCCCCCGGCACCACGCCAAAAAAAAAAAAAAAAATAAATAAAAAACAAATAAAAAAAAAAAATACTAAAAATAATAAAAAAAAAAAAAAACCAAAAATAAAAAAATAAAAATAAAAAAAAAAAAACAATAAATAAAAAATAAAATAAAATAAAAAATATAATAAAAACGAAAAAAAAAAGACTATAAAAAAAAAAAAATAAAAAATTAAATTAACAAAAACACACCCAAAAAAAAAAAAAAAAACCAAAAAAAAAAACGCTCTGCAAAACATCAATAAACCCCCACCCAAATGGCAAAATAAACCAAAAAACAAACGAAAAATAAAAAATAAAAAAAATAAAAAATAAAAACATAAAAACAAAACCCTCCCACAAAAAAAAAACCAAAAGAAAATGGAAAAAAATAAAAAAAAACAAATAAACCACAAAAAAAAAAAAAAAAGGAAACTTCCAAAAAAAAAAATAAAATAAAAAAAAAAAATAAAAAACCAAAAATAAAAAAAAAAAAAAAATTAAAAAATAAAAATAAAATTAAAAATTTTTAAATGAAAATATAAAAAATAAATATAAAAAAAAAATAAAAAACCAAAAAAAAAAAAAAAAAAAAAAAAAAAAAAATAAAAAAAAAACCCCTCCACACATAACGCAAATTTATTAATTTATCACTATAAAATTCCGATCCACAAGTATGTACTACTTTAATATCTTAAGAATACATATACAGGCAAAATGTTTTCCGTAACTTAGGAATTTCTGAAAAAAATTAAGTAGTTCACTAAATTATATTGTTACAGTATTGACAGCATCGTGCTATTTACTTTTTTTTTTCCACACCGATCATGGTTTTTTTCAATCACCTGGTAGCAAGAAAATTTTGTGATTGATTATATACTTAGAAAGGATTTTTTTTAGGTCGAATTTAAACTTTCAGTAAAAGATTCTTTGACGTTGAATTTTTCCTTTCAGCATGTCAAAAGGCTCTTAAGTCACTGTCAGACCTTTAAGATGTATATAGTAACTGACAGATGATTGAATCATTAGAAGTTACATAACATCACAGACAGAAGTTAAAGTCTACACCATATGCCAACAGATGTTCATGATAAGTGTTTCAAACCTGTAGTTGCAGTTTCAATAAGATATCAACAGAAGCTGAGATACAACCACAGTACCATTTTATACAATAACAGTATATTTTAATGTAATTGCTTGATGACTCCCCTAGGGTTATTTAGAGAAATTTACAACCTGGCCCTTAGTTTCCCCTAGCCAAGATATTTTTGAAGGAATTTTGTCACCGTTACTAAAAATGGCCAGGAATGGTAGCTGTTAATATTTCACTGTGCTTCCAAGACAAGGGGTACATAGACTATGGTTGAACTGCAGGCAACCTGAATGTTGAAACATTTTAATTTTTGGGAAAACTGTTATTTTTCAGAGAGCAATAACTGCTTTTGCAATGTATCACAAAATTGGCACTCGATAACCTTTACAGTCTTGCACTTTTCCTTTAGTAGAACTTAACAGATTCAACATCATACTTCCTTAAAATTATTATAAATAAATAGATCCATGTAACAGCTCTAACATTCATCAACTTGAATATGTAGTAAACAACATCGACGCCTACAGGCAAGCAGCCTTACAAGAAACCCGGTGGTTTTCCGGTCTAGATATGTAAATATTTCAGCTTTTTCTTATTTGATACTGTGGAATTTGTAGAAGAAATATGAATTTTTACAAGTGCACACTTGTTAATCAAATAACTTTACTAATGGTTTTACAGACCTATGGTTCTGCTCCTATTTTTATAAAAGCTAACCAGATTTTATTAACACCTCCAATAGCAAAGACCTTTGCTTGTGATTTTTATTAATACCATTGTTTAACAATCTTTGCAATGATGGTGTGACTGTGAAAAAAAAATTTCATGTGCAGTTGACTTCAACTCATAAAACACGAGAGTCTAATGTCAGACTCAAGTGATGCAGGGTTCCTTTGCCATTGCAGTATAGTAGCTTCTCAACTAAATTTTTTTTTGGGGGGTCTGGTCTTCTGGTAACAAAGACTTATTAGCATAGCCTACAAATAAACAAGATATTCTAAAGTCAACAGTAGTTCAATACTTCATTCAATTTGATATTTATCCACAAAAAAGAATTTAATCTGAGAAGGTAGCTAAGCAAATGAATACTAAATGAATTGAAAATTAATTAATAAATGGCCAAATCTAAGAAGTTGAGAGTTTGCTACTACCTGTGAAATGGTAAGGGAAACTATTTTACACAATATCTGTCAAAAAATTTTCTTCCTTGGTGAAGATTATCAAAATGCTCTTGTAGGAGTAATGAATCCCTTTTTGCTTCAAATTACTGTTGCCGTTTTATGCCTGATAATAACAACGAAATACTTCATTCTTTCACCTATTCTTTCTTGGATTGCTTGAAAAAGGGAAAATTCGAAAATATTGTACAGCTATTTAACTTTTTTCCATTGTAATTAAGGGGAGGCAAGATCATAACAAGAGTTATTTCATAATTTTCAGTGAACTGTTAAAACATCTTAAAGAGTTAAAATGCATGTTACAAAATAAAAACTTGAGATTTACTGGAGTGAGAATTACCAGGTAAATAACATTTCTGCAAGTTACAGTAAAATTCTGAACTTGAATGAATTGCAAAATTTACGCTATAAAGGCGAGCACTGGGCATTTTCAGTTATTCAGTATTGCCTATGAGAATGACAAATTACTGGTTTTAATTTTATGAATATGGTGATTAAATTTCAAAAGCTAAATAATTAAAATTATCTCAATGTTATGGTCTATCATATGACGTGGTGAATTTATTGACTGCTGTAAAAGAGGACGAGGAAACATCAGACCAGAAACGTGACCATGAGAGAGGGAATTTTCTCAATAAATTGACTATCACAAAACAGGAGTGTTTTATATTTAAGAGGAGAATATAGAGAAGAGCATTAAATTTCTCTTACAAGATGCTCATGTGAGCCACACTAGATAATGGCTTATCAAAAGTAGTACAAAATGGAAAACTTTTCTACTCGCCATTAAGCCGACTTGGAGAAAAGTGTGAAGTTGTAACGAAAAATGGTTTCACATCGCTGTCTTATAACTAGAATGCATACTGTCCAGTTTGTGGAAAGTTGCTATTTATATCATTGTACATTTGGATACATGTGAAGCAATGTTGTATGTGAATTTGGAGACATACACAAGTACGTGTATATATATATATATATATATAATATATATATATATATAGATATATATATATATATATATATATATATCTATATATATATATACTCTTAAATGCTATATTGTGCTATATAATGTTGTAATGGTTTTATATTAAGCTCAGACAGATGCCATACCTACTGAAGAGGAGCCAACTGCCCAGGGTATTTTTAAAGTTGTAAGAATGGTGTCCAACCTTCTACTGTTTTAAGGTGCATTTTACAAATGAATCATTCAAGAGAACATTGCTTATGTCTTAGCTTAAGATGAAACACTCTCAATAGCATGACAAATGCTGTAAACATGGTACATGTCCCTGTCTTGCATGGCTGGTAATGTTTATAGAATTGGGAAGATATTGAGCATGCTACCTCCAAATTTATCCTCTTTCATATTATAAAAATGTTAAAAACATGTAAACTGTCTAAAGAATAATGTGTGCCAACCATTACATTGTGTATTCACAAACTGTTTGCTTGGACATGTCACCAGTGCTGTTCCTTACTGTGGTATGCATACTGTCCAGAAACATCATGCCTGTCATGTTTTACAAAAGGATTCTTGTATAGCCCCAAGAATTATAAGTGCAAAGAGGTTGAAAATGTCAGAGGAGCGATTATTAAAGGCCGCCTCTGCAGATATAACATAATTATTGGTAATCCATGATATGAATTTATATGTGATTCTAAAAATACAAGAGGATTTAAGGGAACTAATGCCTTTGTTCATTACTGTCTCTGACATATGCGGAGTGTGAACTAGGCTGGCTGATAAGGATAATGAGAATTAGATAAATTTAAAGTAATTTTAGCTTACTGATTTTGAATCTGTACTTATTATTATCAGGGATGTCCATGCTTTTCATTTTTAGTGTTCATTATAGATTATTTACTATGTTTATGAAAGACGTAATCGATGAACACTGATATCTAGTAAATTCCAATTATTTTACATAGATGTGCAGTAAGAAAATTTCTTAGTCAGATATACTAAATTGAAATAATCCTATTTTATAATTTATCATGAAATATAAATCTTAATTGTAACAGAAATTGATGAATTTCAGATATGGGGCCATACAGGCTACTCTGGATGAAGTATAGACATACATAGTATGAAAAGTCAGTGATTTGCATTATCACAGGGTTCTCTCTGAAGGCCATATAAATTTTTCGGACAGTTTACGTGGGAAATGGTACCGAAAGTGTGTAACCAGGTACACCAGAGATCTTGATTGCTGATATTGTTGCATATTTATATACTGTACACTGTTTAATATATAAATATTATATATATATCAGAGTCTGCCGTGCAGGTTCTCATAGAATGTTTATCTGATTTTAAATGATATTTTTGTATGCACTTTGCATTCACACAAATGGAAAAAGGAACATTAATGCCATTTATTTATTAAATCCTGCTGGAAATCCATTCTTTACACACCTTGTAGCAGTTTGCTAGTTAAATTAAGGATTAATCAAGGAATAAATTAGTTCTAAGAGGTTACCTTGTTACAAAGTCTTATTAGTGTTTTCATTGATAAAACAAAAATTTCATTATTCTAATTAAGCAAGCATGATGCTATTTCTGTAAAAGCATTGTTGGGTTTTTTTTTTTTTTGTGGTGGCTATTGAACTTATTTTCTGTCAAAACCTAAAGGAGCCCAGGGTTGTAAGATTTTCTGTCAGATCCTCATAGGGCTTGGTTAATTAACTGCCTATTTTTTTTTTTTTTATATAGGATTACTTGGGTAACCATCTCATTTTCTATGAGCACTCGTTTTCTTTATGCAAGTGCTACGAGGCTATCAAACCCTTTTCTTTAAACATTGTGGGGTCTATTAAATCTTCCTTTTAATCTGCAAAATGTACTATTAGGGGCTAAATAATCGTTTTTATATGGAACAAAACAGGGCCTTCCTATTTCTTTTTCTATGGAAATCTTTCTTCTATGAAAGTATTTTTGGGGCAGTTATTTTTTTTTATAAAAGCATCATTAGGCTTTCTAATCTGTTTCTGTGAAAGCATGGGGGGTATCCAATCTTTTTCTATGAAAGCACTGTGGGGCTACCTAATCTTTTTTCTGTGAAAAAAATTTTCTTGTACTCTCCTAAATACTTGAATCCTGAAGCTTATTCTATGTAAGAATGAAGCATCTCTAGATTCAGGCGCTATTTTTTTTATCATTTACTTCTAAGTTCATTCCCTAGCAAAATTGCTGCTTTTTCTGTAGGTCCAGTTGTGTAGGGCAGCTTTTGCATCACCAAATGCAGTTTGTAATACAGCGGAATTGATGGTCAGGTCGACGCACCTAATTTTTTCTTAACTCCTCAAATGTTAATCCTAGTCTTTAGGGAAAATGGTGAGAAGATACTTTGGCGGGCCAAATTGTATCGCCTTCCCTACTTCTATATTCTTCATACCTCAGTCTTATAGCTTCTTCATTACAAGCAGTCCCCGGTTATCGGCGATCCGGTTTTATGGCGTTTGTCTAGCGCCATAACAGGCCAAGTTCCGGTTATCGGCGCCATAAGGTGTCTTATAGCACACCATAAGGCGCCATAACAGGCCAAGTTCTGGTTATCGGCACCATAAGGTGTCTTATAGCACGCCATAAGGCCTTATGGCGCCATAACATACCTAACAGAGGCGCTACAATGGTGCTAATAGCACCGATAACCGGTTAACGGCACCATAAGCGCCATTATGGCACCAAAAATTGCCGAGTTTCAGTTGAAGGCGGTTTTTACTTATGGCCACCCCCTCGGGAACAGAACCCCCGCCAATAACCGGGGACTGCCTGTATAAGATCATTATTTAAGTGGTAATAACCATCAATGATACATATAAAGGACAATGCATTTGCATTCCTGAGATTTTTATATCGCTTCAGCATTTTTACTTTTATCCAAGATCATATATCATATGCTACTGTTAAGTCATACAGAGGAGGTAATGAAAGAGCAAAACTTGATCAATATGTTACAGGTTCTGTGATAAGTTCCCTATCTTCTCTTTACATGTACTGGAACAAATCAATTGGAGGTTAGAAATACTATACATGCCAAAAGAAACTTCAAAACAGAACCTAAAAATGACAGAACCTTCATTCAGAAACTCAATGTAGGTTTAATTTCAGTTATCAAAAGCCAAAAGTCTGTCAGTTTCTGGGAAATAAAAACTATAAAATGATGTTTACCTCTTTGTATAAATGTTGTGAAAGTTGACTGATTAAGAATCACCTGACATTACAATTACACAATTTAATTATGCGAAAATAATAGAACGGTGTATTGGGATAAAAACACACCACCACCACCACCTCTAATGCCATGTGATGCAAAACTTTCATAAAATATATTTTTGTGCCTTCTGATTATGTGACTTCGGAATATGTCACTAGACTCTATTACTATCTGTTCTTTTACACCACAACAACCTCTCAAGTTCATGTGTATTTGTCATATACGCTTATATGATGTCCCTTGTCTGTGTCAACCTGCCATGACCATTTATTCCCTGTATTCAAAGATCCATGTCTTTGCTTGAGTATTATAGATGTCAAATTTAATCAAAAAGCTCATAAACCGTGGCCATAAGTAAGAGTACAGAGTGTGAGTATTTTTTTATGTGCATATGTATAGTATGTACTAATATGCATATGTATGTGTGCTTACACTCATGGCGTGACTGCAGTGACTGTTAACAGAGATCTAAATGCTTTCTTCAACAAAAATCTAAATGCTTTCTTCACATTATATGACCCATTTTTATCCTGAAATCGTAATATAAAGAAAGCTACTACGTATATTGTAAATAAATTAGTATATCGGAAAGGATGAGAAAAAATTATACATTAAGTCAACCCACTCTTAAAGGAATTCATCATTGACAAAACAATTTGTTTCCTCAAAAACAAAAAACAAAAACAAAAAAACAAAAAAAATCATGCGCCGCCTATTGCTTCCTCGCCTTATTGTAGTAAATGATCACATTGATCAACATTAATGAATGTGTGACTTTTTAGTGTCTTTGTGACCACTGAAATACGCTTATGATCACAACTGTGTGCTGATCATTATAAAATCCCTCTTTATACCCATCCCTGTCTACAATGATGTACTGTTTCTCTCGTCACAATTATTATTATTCTTCCACCACCTCCTCCTCCTCCTCTTCTCCAATAATCTTATACTACTAGAACCTCCTCTTCTCCAATAATCTTATACTACTAGAACCTAAGACGACTTTTTAAGATACCTAAAGGATTTTTTCCTTATTCTTCAGCAACCAAATGCAATCTCTCGGCTTCTTTAAACAGATACCTTGTGATTGAAAACCAGTTTTCATAGCAATCATTGACATTATACATCTACAACCAGCATGTTAATATTTCTAGTCGTTCGACTCCACTAGTCTTACTAAAAAATTTTATATCATACAAAATCTAAAAGTAATCCACTCTTTATTCAGCTTATAATGAAATGTCTTGTCAACGTTAAAGAGATATGTATGATTAAAAGTTTCATAAAACTGTTAAGACATTTATACTTCAAATATCTTACCTCCTAGAAAAACTGGTGAAGCACCCCTTGTACAGATCAGTTTTAAGGGGATTACAGTCTAACCATTTTCAAATATTCCAGATAATTTGCTAGTTTTTGGCTGTCCTAAATTTCCAAGTTATCAAATCTTCACTTTCGTAAATTTTCAAGGATGACCAGTGGTTACTGCTCATGCAGGTGTAAATGAAAAAAAATGCTCTAAAATCCTTTTAATTTTCCCTTAAATGTATACATAGCTTAAATAAACTCATCATAAAAAAATTAAGAGGCTAATATTTTTTAAATACAGTAATACTTGATAGCAATCAAATTATTATTCCTCATTGGCTATGAACTGACAGCTTTCCACTGCAAGGATCTATTCTGTATCTATGTATTAATTTCTATACTCTATGTTCCTGTGGTTCTGCACCACTATTTCTGATGATATGATTTACCTTTGATTCCCATATAGTGCTGTGGCTTCTTCGGTATATAAAATACATTTTTAGCTACTTAATATACGAGATATCTTTTTAATATATTGGGATAGTATAACCATGGTAAATATGCTATATCTAATTACACATTTTTTACTATTTTTATAAGTAGTTTGTACCATCTACTCAGACAGACCAATTGTATGTCAAACAGGTGTCTCGAACTTTGCGAGACCTTGTTCCCATGAGTAAACTATTCTGTATCTTATTGCCAATAACAAACTTACAATACAAGAGGATTCATTTTCAAGTTAAGGAAGCCTAGTTCTTTTTAATGTGTAAACTTATTTCACGTTTAAAAGCCTGTGATCTTTTCAGAACAATTTAGGATGGTAAGTTAATTGCTTAATTAATCATATTACTCTGCATTTACATTTTATCATTTCATTCAAAATCACTTACAAGTACATACATTTGATATAAGCTTGCTAACATTTCGTTTTACACTGACTGGGTAAAATGGTCAGATGACTTTAATGAGCAAATGTAAAGTTTAAAGCAAAATTGAGTTTACCGATTACCTACTTCAGTGACGAATGAAGATTGGCTCACTTAAAAAAATAATGGGAATTCATTTATTATTCATTATCATAAGGCAGTCCCCGTGTTACATCAGGTTTGGGTCAAGTCATTCCAGACTTAAGGCGCTTGCCTCATGGTGCTGTTAACCTGCTTTACAGTGCTGTAACCTGGACTTCAGCACTGTTGCCATTTATTCCCATTATAATTATGATGATTCGGGTTAAGGCAATTTTCAGCTTACAGTACCCTGCCAGGAATGGAACCCCAATCGTAACCCAGGGACTGCCTGTAATGTGCATGGACATATACTATGTCATAAGCCAAGTTAATTAAAACCTATAAAAAAAATAAGGTACCAATGAAGGCAGTACAATGAAAATAACTAAATTCAACATATTGCTGTTGTGGTGGTAACAGAATTAGCAAGTAATAATTATAAACCAATTGATTTACATAATATTAGAGCATAATATTATTGCACACTTTTTAATATTCAATATGTAGCTGCAACTGATACACTATTCCCTACCTCTTCTGTTAGTCTATGCCAATCTTGAACCCTTTTGACTCCAGATCTTGGTCTGTCTGAGTAGGTGTCTATTGTAAAAATTTGTACACGGTGAAATCTTTAAATAATATTTAAAACACATTACTGCTTCCCTCGTCACTTTTTATACTGCCAATTTTGCCACTTTATTACAGCAACCCCGAACCTCGTCATTTTGACATTTCAGTACACTTGTAGTGCTCGTTGTTGACAGGAGAACAATGTGTGCTTTATTGACTGTACAAATCCCATGGATGCACAAAAATGTCTTATTTTTTGTGTACTCCCGTGTTTCTCAGAGAATAATAAATCAGGTCTCAGAGACCTCTGTAATTCCTTAGTTTGATTCCATTCCTTCATGTAGGGTTTGAATTTACTTAGACATCCATGATTCCGAATTTACCTCAATCGTGGGGTATTCTTGAAGCAAAAATGTGCACTGAATATAATTATTATTAAACAGTTACCTATGATCAGTAACATACACCAGTGTATAATTACTAAATAACAAACCAAAGCATGGGGGTTCATCAACGCTACACTTAAAGTTACTGCAAAATAAATAATGCAAGTATGAATGAATCATGAAAGCAGATCATTGATAAACAGTGTGATAAACAAATGGCTCTCAGTTTGCAGTGACAATGATGCACATATGAATCTCTATGTTAAGTAATGGTAAGGTAGTCAATGACAGTATACATATTGCATAATCTGTTGTAAGGAATCTTGCTGAAGACAAATATTTCCTCAAAAAATACCTAACAGGGAAAGGTACATGGACAACTCAAAAGGTTAGTCTCAACAATATACAGTAAGCAAATTACAAGGAGAGATGGGGGGCTGGCCATTTCACTACGTCTAAGTGGTGGTGGTTGTCCATAGGATATGGTATGGTATGTTTGCCCTTGACACTTGAACATTTCAAGACTCATTTTACAGGGGGGGGGGGGGGGGGGGGGGGGGGGGGGGGGGGGGGGGGGTGCTGCTGCTGCTGCATAACTGTGGGTGTCACTAATCACACAGACATAACAAGTAAGCTTAATAGCCTCTTTTAATTCAGTACCCCAGATTAAAACTCTTAAATGCCAGTAAAGCAAACATTTCTCATTTGCTTACAAAATTATTGGATAGCAGAGCTAATTAGTGAAAAGAGCGTGGTCTATTAAAAGAAAAAATTAAACTGCTATTTCAATAAGCAACAAGAAATTATGGATATATGTACAGAGGCAGCCACACCACTCCTTAGTTTGTTAAAAGCTGTCTAATCCAGGTGAGTAATCATTAGTGTAACTTTTCCCCCGGGCTGAAAAGAACATACGCATGGAAAAGTTTTTTGGTAAAATTCAGTACGTCTGAGCTATAACTCATAAACGCTTCTGGTTAGTGTTATTATGCCGGCAAAAGATTGAATTATTTCCTAAAGCAATAAAAAACGATGTGATGAATGTGAAATTTTCAAGAAAAATCTTAGATATTTTTTGGAAATAATCATGAAAAATATAATAGTACTTGGGTTTGGGGAGTTTATTTTATACCTAAATTGTGTAGAAATGTTTGATCTTTCAGATGGAAGCAATAATTTTGCTATAAATGTGTTTGCTTATGAGCTGTAATTGTGCGTATTCAAGAGCTGCCGTCTCGGTCATCACTAATGAGTTAAGAGACCTTGCAAGATGTGACCTAGCATCGAACTCTGTTTGAATTAGAGCATCTGTGATGGTAATTGCTTCCTTGCAAAGAAAGATAAAGGAAAGGAGAACGCATTTTCAAGAAGTTCGGCAGTAAGGAGGTTTTCGTGCCCGTGTTGGAGGCGCCTTTTCCTCGCGGCTGTTCTGGAATCGTCGGGTGTGTTGTGGAGCGCAAAAACGCGCCAATGTGACATAAGAAACGCCGCGTTTTCTGATGCAATACCTTGTCTAGATTCATCTAAGAAATTCTAGCAATCTCGGGAACCTGTGACGCTCGCCGTAGGCTCCGCCCCCAGGATGCCGTATAAATACGACGGAGGAAGTAGGAGCAAACAGTGATCGTAGAAGAGAGAGATCACCAGTTAGTCACAGAGAGATATCCTCAGTAAAAGCCACTGGTCAGAATATCAGTGAGAGATCAGCAGCGGAGGTCGTCAGAGAGAGACTAGGGATGAAGAAAGGAACCGACAAAGTATCAATCAAAAGAAGAGTTGTTCGAGAGTTGGTTGGATATTGGTCTAGTCGTCTTCAGGAGTGGACGGCCGTGTTTTCTCAACGTCGAGCAGACTTCAGAGAAGAAAAGGTCCTGCTACAGGTTTTGGGGAGTTCCTGCCTTTCAAGTAGACTAGTTTCTGCAATACAGAGTCAAGAGGACGACTGCAATTGCCGCTCTACATTTATGAAGCCAGTGCGTCGAATTGCCAAATTGACTAGCAAGTACAGTATTTGAATTGCCTCACTGTTCCCCCAGTTCATGCAGTGTAAGATTCTATCTTTTTTATGTAAATAGGAGATACCATTCTGCATTTACCTTTGTTAGTAAGCTTGTAAATAAACCTTTGTTGTGTTAGTGTTTCTTTGTATATTTGTATCCGCAGTTTCATCTGTTGGTGTTGAAATATTTTTTTTTATTTATTTCATATCGAACCTGAAGCGGACCTCTCTCAGAGGCCGTAACACTGTGTCGACCCTTTCCAGGATATTTCGACACCATAACATTGTCTCTGAGATCTGATTCCGTAACAGCATCCTACAGCCTAGGAAGGCGTTCACTGAACATAGTGATTGCACAATCTGGCTTAAGCTTTGCCACAGAGAAGGTTGCCGGCAGATCTACCCACAAATCCTCCCCGCTCGGAAGAAGCAGAGATGTAGGGTCTATTTCTCTAAGCTGGGGCATGGGCTCATCACGTGTCACTGCTTGAAGAGTAAGCTCCGCCACCTTAGTTGTAAAAGGTAACGGGTTCTCTTCGTCTGTCGTGAACATAGTGAACAGGCTCTTAAAGGCCGTGATCCTAGTGTTCGCGCAGTTCCACTCCTCCAAACTGCGGACCCATGATTGTTGAGCCTGGTCCCTGGAAAGGATGACAGTTTCCTTCGGAACCTTATCCTCCCTAACAAGAGCAGCCTCCGTAAGCCGGACATAGCTGATGAAAGGGGGCTGTAAGCCTGCGGGGAAGAACTCGAAGTCCTCGAGTCTTCGGGTACCGCAGCCTTCTATCGTTAACATCCCATTAATGTACGGAGCAAAGTTCGCTACCCTCCAAGGGTTACTAGGATGAAAGGGAGGGAGAGTGGAACCGTCCGGCATACTCTGGCCTTGCACTAGGTTACTAGGATGGGCCGAACCTGCTGCACCCTGCTGAAGACCCGCAATTAGAGACTCCTAAGCGCCCAGTCTCTTAATCACCTTTTCAAACCTTGCCGTAACCGTACTGACTAAGGATCCTAGGTTAGTGACCAGTTTTAAAATATTCGTGTTGAACAGGTCCTGCCCAACGGGAGAGGGATCCCCCTTCTCCTCTGGTACCTTATGAGGTATCAGGCCCTTAGAAGTTGGTGGTAAAGGGCTCGAAGGGGAATGGTAAGATTTCCCCTCCTTTGACCTTGGTTTAGAGGGCTTCGACAGGGACTTCTGCCTGGTTTGAGCATCACCGGTATGGAATGTCGGAACATTTTTAGGGAGGTTGCCATATGATGTTTTTGGTGTTTTTGGTACTGAAGCTATTTTTTGCAGTGTTTTTGCCTGAAGTTTTTTCACTTTAGGTATCACCGAGGAGGGTTGCAACCTAGAAGGAGGCAAACCCCCGGTGAAACCCTGGAATGATCTAGAAGAAGAAGGAGAGGAAGAGTTAGAAGTACTCAAGGAATGACCTTGAGGACTTAGAAGGCTAGCCTCATCTTCTTACCAATACCCATATCATGTGGAATGGGTACATCTCCAGTAATCGGAATTGGCACTCCTCCCAACACAAGCTCCGGTAACTCCTCGTATTCTTGTTGCGATACCAGTTCTTGAATCGAATCAATTATGGGAGCTGCGACTTCTGGGACCACGTAGGCGGTTTGTGTCCCTGCCGGGAAGATTAAAGCCGCCATGTCCTGGGAAAGGATGTAAGGTTTAGACTTCCCAACATTCCGTCCAAACCCTCCTACCCAAACCTTGAGGGTGGAGAGAGCAGCATTCCTTGCAGACTGATCCGCCTGTAAGAAATAAAATATGTTAAACTTGAGCTTAAATTACTATGCTATCAGACGATAGGGCTAAAAGTTCAGTAAAATACAATGTTACTACACAGACCACATTCAAGGTAGAGGCACAGGGAACGGGTGACTTACCAAAGAAGTAACCCGAGTTACCAACTCGTAGCAATTAAAGCAGTTTTCATGATGCCACACCACGGAGTTCTCTAACAGCACAGCGCAGGGGGCATGGCCCCGGCAAACATCATGCCCGCAAGGATCCTGGAGGACGGCATTACAGCCGGGAACCAGACATCTGGTGGCCTGTAAATATAATGATACATGAATATCGCCATGTAACAAGATATGAGTCGCTCAAGGAAAAATTATATTGAGCCGGAGTGACCCGGACTAAATAAAAATATGCATCCCGGGAACTCGTGCTAAGCGCATAAAAATCAACACGGAACCGTGGTAGCCCGGAGGACAATACATTCCGGGTAACCCGGAACCTCCTATTGAAGCTACCCGATCAGGGAGAATGAAATACAAAAGCGCTAGCAACGGGCTATCCCGGGCGGCAATGAACCCGGAGGTTCAAAGAACTAATAAAACTAAACAATAAATAAATAATAATTCTATATTATCTCTGCCTAAGAAGGTATAACCTTCCAAAAACAAAACCCTCGACGAAGCCGTAGAGGCTCGAACGAAAACTTGCCATGGGCGGGGAGGTAATGTCTAAGGTGGGAGGGTGAAAACATTCAGAGAGGCGGGAGAAGCCGAGCAAGCTCAGACTACCGCCAACTCCGAAGAAGGTCGGCTGAGAAGCGACACCCACCGACCTAAGGCCTGGGAGGCCCCCCTTCACACCCCCTGCAGAGACTCGGGTCGGTCATCATTGACAACCTGAGCGAGAGAAGCACCCACTCAGTGGGGGCCCCGAGCGGAGGGGGAAAAGGGGGAGGGTCGGTAAGGGTGACGATCATGTGACCCAACGGCTCCTCATGATTACTGGATCGCGAGGAAGGCGCAGGGGTAGGCTAGCCGACACGATCACCCAAAGAAAAACATACACAAATAATACACAAAAAAACAATAAATACTTAAAAGTAATGTAAAATCATGCACTAACACGGGGGGGGAGGACATGGGA
Organism: Macrobrachium nipponense; assembly: GCF_015104395.2. Classification (NCBI taxonomy): domain Eukaryota; kingdom Metazoa; phylum Arthropoda; class Malacostraca; order Decapoda; family Palaemonidae; genus Macrobrachium; species Macrobrachium nipponense. The sequence goes on along the minus strand of NC_087211.1, from coordinate 50,387,722 downwards.
AGGGAAATGAACATAAAACTATAAAAATGCCTAACAGCCAGGTAGGGCCACCCGATAAGGATGTCCCTAACCAGGACAAAACCAGAATGGCCTAATGCCGTAACGATATAAGTAAACCGAACGGCAGAGGTAGGCATGATAACGAAAAAGAAATAAAACAAAATCATAATGAAAAGTAGTAAAACTATAACGGTGGGTACCCAATGAGGCACGAAACAAAGACACGTGTTCGAAAGGAAACCCCCGTGGAAAGCACGAAATAAACAAAAATATAAACATAAGCATATATGCGATCGACAAAAACTGCCAACCAAGAAAAGGGAAATAAGAGTACTGATATACAACTCGGTTCACGAAGTATGGAAGACCACGCGAAACCGAACAACACCAAAGGGGAACGCGTCATGGCGGCGCCCAGCCTCGTCAGCGAAGGCAACGCCAGACAAAACCCTAAATAAAAGGACCACAAGGGTCAAAATCACTCCCTAAATAGTGCCGAACAAAAAACCAGTACATAACTTGGATGGGGAGGCAGATTGACGATCCATAGCTAACAAACACAAGCCAAAAAGGCAGATAAAAACAGAACGCAAAAATAACGTGCAGCTCTCTTAATGGCTATCAAAGGAATGCCGACCCTAACGCTACCTTCGCGGTGGCAGGGAGTGAGCCGTAGCACGGTTTCCCTTTTCTAAGGGGTTTTGATGTGGAAAAGGCTAATTGGAGAGGCTGCTGTGGTAGTGTTTTACACTCGCCTCAGATTCATACCAACACCCTTTTAGAAAGGGTGAGCGAGTCAGAATATTCTGGCATGTCCAATTTAGCAGTTCTCTGGTATTTTAGCAATAATTTACCTTAGAAATAGCACTAAAGGAACGTATTTCACTGGGCGGCACAGCTTCCTCGCCCAGAAATAGATTTTTCCTAGGTCAAAATCCCTTTTTTTTACGGAGTGCAATTTTCAGATTTTCCAACCTACTTATGGTGACGTTTTGTACTGTAGCTACGTAAGCTAGTGGCGTCGGGTTTGCGTTTTCTTCGAGATTCATCATCTGTAGACCCAATGGCATCTACTACGTTTTGTAGGATTGACACATTTTTTTCGTGAATTTTTCCCGAAAATAACTTACATATGATACGCCTGGCGCACCATCTGTGCACTTATGAAAAAATTTATTGATGCGCTACGTGTCATCAGATCACAAGATGGTTAATAAGGCCACAACTTTCCCCTTCCTTCTTCCTCAACACCAGGATCAACACCTACCTCTCTGTAAGAGAGAGACACACACACTTCGCCTAAATGATAGGGCAGAGTGAAATGCAGTCTCTGAGCGGATGAATCTAGTTCAACCTACATATCAGTCGATGTGAGAAAGATACAAGCTGATATTAGGTCGATCTGATTGGCTTTGAACTTGATCCCTTACAGAAGAAGTTCCCTCTCTCTGATCCACAGTCATTCATGCATTTTTGCATTAGAAAATTTTTATTATAACCCAACTTACACATAAATAAAACCGTATCCAACAAGTTAATAAATATTCGGTTCTTAGTTTCAATAAAATTACAATTTTTCTAAGACAATTTGTATTTTTCATAGCTACAAACCTTTGGTCTTAACAATAGGATAATTTTCTTGCGCCTAGCTGGAACAGGTTAAATAATCGGATTGAAAAGCAAGGAATCTGTGAGATCTGGCAACGTGTGCATATATCGGGTGAAAAGTGGTCAAAGCCCACACATCCACAGTATCGCTTTTAGTCTTTTTCTTAACCGCCTGGGTGAGAGACGCAGTTTACACTCTCCGCCATCCCAGTTGTTTGCCCGTTTTCACTCTTTTGCTTCTCTCTGTGTGTGTGCTTGTGTTATTATGCCTTCCTCCGTGTCTTCTCGGCCTCACCAACGTATGTGCCAGGGACTCGAGGTTTCCAGTGTTCAAGTTTCCTAGCTTCTTCGGCAACGGACCCTCACTCCACATGCAGTAGGTGTCATGCTAATTTTTGTACTACTATAACGAATCCCTGCCTGGAATGTCATGTGTCCATGTACACATACGTGCGGAGCAGACACACATATACGTTGCGACAGAGAAGCATCTCGAATTCCTGAAGCAGAACGAGAATTCCTTGGAGTCAAACCACAAACAGCATCAATGGGAGGGGAAGGCAACACCCTGGCTGCACCACTTCGCATTCACAACTTTCAATCTTTTCACAGACGCCTTAAGATCCTTACAACGATGAACAGGCACCGGAGCAGAAGTAGCAGATAAATCACTAACATGTACACGTACGTGCAACGCTGCGACACGTGTCCCAAAGAAGAGGACGACGCAGCAACAGCAGATGTTGGCCTACCATTTGGCTTTACTGCCAAGCTATGGAGATGGAAGTAAGTCTTGAGTGACACAGGAAGGTTAACACTAGTTTCCTATTTTAGAGGACCAATCTGAAACCAGAATTTATCATGTAATGAAAGAAAAAGTGCGTTCCATTGTTCCCGTATGATGAACTGGCATTACCCATTTTTTTAGGTTTTTGGTTTCCCAGCCAAAGAGACAGTTTTTATGTTACAATCTATCAAAACTTCAGATATCTTTGTTGTTTACACACCAAATGTCCTCAAAGATGGGCCAATTAGAAGCTTTGAATAAAAAAAAAAACTTTGAAGCCCATTTTCTCAGAATGGGGAAAAAAATATCTTATATACGTCAGTTCATCGATCTAGGGACGACATGATGCACCAAAACCATCACACTCTACTGAAGGTGAAGTGAGCTTCCACTCCTAATCTGACAGACTTAAGTGAAATGGAATTTGTGGCATAAGACACCATTTCACTGAAAACTGGACATACTTATCGCTGCATTTATGCTTGGCACTTAAATAAGAGCCTCTAAAATATCTTGCATCATTCAACAATAAGAGCATTCCTAAATCTTGGAAGAAAACTGAAATTGATCAAATTTCAGCACCAGTATTTCAAAGCTTCCTTCAAATAGTATCATTAGAATGGAAAGACAGTTTTATGTTTTATAACATTCTCTGATAGGCCATAGAAGTGACTTAAATATTAATAATAATACCAAGAGCATCAGTGAAACCCAACAAAATTTTCAAGTTTGTTTTCAAGTTGTTGATGCCTTTATAGAACAGACAAGTGATGACACTTGGCCTTTTTCAATACACAAAACAGGATAAGTGAAATATTAAGGAGCAACTTTACATTTTCCTGAAGCACAGCTGTCATACATACACAGACAATTGGGGAATTAAATGTCAGAAAAAATAAACAAAAAGTAGTATTCAGTTACAACTGGACAAAAGCAAATTCAGACTAGAATTGGTCCACTAGTAGCATAACAAATGTAATAATACTGTCTCTAGAAACCTCTTAAAATCTTGGCTAAAGGAAAATAAATATGAATTTGAGTTCAGGACTACATATTCTTGATTCCACTGCACCAGAAGTTCAAAACTTGAAATTATGCTACCACTCTGCACCAGATATTCAAAACTTAAAAAGACGCTACAGATTATCAGTAATTCATTTTACTGTTCTCTGCCTCTCTCAGGTTAATCCAGTATACTTGGTTAATTCAAGACAACTGTTCCTCATCTGGAGATCAACATGAAATGTAATTGCACTATTGTATGTGTAAAATCTTTTAAAGTAAAGGGAAAAGATCTTGTATTCGGTGGTTTTTTCCTGGTGGTCATATACAGGCAGCCCTCGGTTAACAGCGGTATCAGTTAACTGCTATCCGGTTTTACGGCACTTGGCTAGCAACCCCGTTAACTAGATTTTTGGTGCCGATCTCTGATTAGCTTCGCCAATTTCTAGTTAACAGCAGCGCCAATCTCTGGTTAACGCCGATATTCGATTAGTGGTGCCGTTAAGCAGGTTTTCAGAGCTGTTATCGCTGATTTTCGGTTAGCAGCATCGGCTGGGAATGGAACCTCCCCTGTTAACCGGGGGCTGCCTGTACTATATTTATATGCAGGATAGGATGGTGCCAAAAACGAGTAAGAAAATGTTCAAAATTCTTGTAGAGAAACTAACAAATGTGCCTAGAGACTACATATAGCAACAGAAGACATTGAGACTAGGGTTGCCACCCGTTCTGTAAAATACAGATTCGTTCTGTATCGGACAGTGAGACATTGCATTCTGTATCGAATCATTACCGAATGCCATTTGTTCTGTATTTGGTTGCCTTCGGTAAGTGTAAGTTCTTCACCCTCACGTTAGCTACAAATAGCCTTAGAATACCTTAGGAACAGGACATAACTTTTCCTCCCTATACAACTGTTTTATAGTTTTCTGAGCTCGAGGTGGTAACCCTAATTGAGAATGAAGGAATATAGGTGATACATACTACGATTTACTGTGTGTGAGTAGGGTGTAGGTTATATCAATGTTGCTAACAGGTTTACAATGATCAGTCACTGAAAAACTATCTAGAACAGCAAAAGTGGATTTAGCTGTATTAGAGAAAAAAAAATTCAGGATGAACGACCAGAAAGTTGGACACAGCATACTTCTGAAAGAAAACCAAATTATAAGAACTAAATGGCAGAATAAATATAAAGGAGAGGAATGGGTCAACGAAGAAGTGTTGGATGACAGATGTGGTCTGTTCAAAATTAGGCCTGTAGGGCATCAAAGTAAAGTTTGACTCAGAGCTACAGTAAGGCATGTCAATATAAAAAATGCTGGTATGGTAAAGATTCTGGTAAGTGAGGATGTAGATTAACCATCAGAGGATGAAGTAACAATGCCGATAAGGAAAAAGTTCTGGGGAGATTTGGCATTAGCTCTCCAGAAACTAATGCAGAATTAAGGGATTTTGACGAAGGAAAAATCTATTTCTGGGGGAAGACCTGTGTCGCCCGGTGAAAAATCCCTGTAGCTCATTTTTCAAGTATAAATACTTCTAGATATACCAGAGAAAAAGCTAGCATGTTATGCTGAAATTACTCCCCTCAGCGCGATCACCCCGAAGGGTGTCGGTATAAGTAAAGGGGCGTTGTGGAAACCACAATACACAAGGCCTTCGCCACTTAGAAGATTCCTTCCCAAAATCCCCTTCCGCGGTGGGATCCGCTACAACGAAACCCACCGACAACTCCTCTTGGCACTACTACTAATACCCACGCGCTCTTCTCATTCCTGGAGTAGTCCTTTTTTGCTTGGATTAACCAGAGTAGGGAATGTAAAAAATAATAAAGGGTTGGGTTCACTGGGCGACACAGGTCTTCCCCCAGAAATAGATTTTTCCTTCGTCAAAAACCCCTTTTCTGGGATCGACCTGTGTCAGCCGGTGAAAACATAACAGAGAATTATATCCAAGCTTAACAGATATGTTTCCAAAAGGGGGTTAATAAAACCCAAAGTAAGATTAAATATGACATTTTTATAATAAAACCCAAAGTAAGATTAAATATGACATTTTTATTATAAGATAAATTTTTAAATATACTTACCTGGCAGTTATATACATAGCTATATTCTCTGACATCATGACGTCACGACAGACTTTCAAAACTCGCGGCAATCGCCGACAGTTGGTCAGGTGATCGTTACCTGTACGCCCTCTAGATAGTTACCTGGAAACCTCAGATTTTCTCGCCCTCTAGTCTCCTGAGGGGAGGTGGGTGGGTTTCTGATTGTATATAACTGCCAGGTAAGTATATTTAAATATTTATCTTATAATAAAAATGTCATTCTTAAATATGTAACTGACCTGGCAGTTATATACATAGCTGATTGACACTTTTGGAGGAGGGTCAGAGACAGCAACATCGTTGTTAAACAACTACATGTAAGGTAACTAATGACTCTTACCTGCTACGGGAGCGGACTTCAAAAGTACTGCCTCTTTTCGTCTGCTCTCCTTAGGAGCTCCAGCTTAGGGATGTGACCTGTGTAGCTGAAGAGCTCAAAGGGGTTTGTCGACAGGACGTGACCTCTATGCGACAAAACCACCTATGCCCTTGACATGGGCTTAAACAGGCAATAGACCACCTAACCATTCAATACTCACATACAAGAAATTAAAAAAACACATATACACTAGACTGTTGAAGGTCTCCCCTAGCCTTCAACAGACAACCATAAAAAACATCAAGGGTCTTGCATGTAGGATTAGAGGCATCAACTCCTTCACCTATCACTGAGCCAGTGGCTACAAACGGTCAAAGGGTTCTGCAATCTTCATAGACTGTTTCTATCTGTTTAAGATAGAATGAAGAAAAGACGGAGTTGCTTCTCCAGTACGTTGCTTCTAAGATGGCTTTTAGGGACTGGTTCTTCCTAAAGCCCATTGATGTTGAGACTGCTCGAACTTCATGAGCTTTTACCTTTAGTGCCTTGAATAAACCTTTGTTGCACTCAATGTGAGCCTCCTGTATCACGCTTCTAATAAAGAAGGCCATGGCGTTCTTAGACATGGGTCTCTTGGGGTCTTTGACGGAGCACCATAAATTGTCAAAAGTCCCCCTGACCTCTTTGCATCTTTGCAAATAAACTTGCAGGGCTCTCACCAAACAAAGAGTCCTTTCTTGTTCCTGGCCTCCAAAGTCTCGAAGGCTAGGTATAGTAAAAGATCTAGGCCAAGGTTGGCGGGCATCTCGTTGTTGGCTAAGAATCCTAAGGTGGTAGAACAAACCGCTTTGGATTTACTAATTCCCACCTTTTTGTCCATCGCGTGAATCTCGCTTACCCTCCTTGCAGTAGCGACAGCAACCAGAAAAAGCGTCTTCCTGGTTAAGTCCCTGAAAGAGCTTTCCTGGATGGGTTCAAACTTCCTCGACATCAAAAACTTTAACACAACATCCAGGTTCCATCCTGGCACCTGCTCTCTCTTTTGCTTCGAAGTGTCAAAAGATCTAATTAGGTCATGAAGGTCCTGATCTCTAGACAAGTCCAGTCCCCTATGTCTAAAGACTGAAGCCAGCATGCTTCTATACCCCTTAATAGTAGTCGTGTCTAGACCTACTTTAAGCTTCAGATGAAGAAGGAAGTCTGCGATCTGGCTCACAGAGGTGTTGGACGAGGACACCTTCTCTTTGCACCAGTTTCTAAACACCTCCCACTTCGACTGGTAGACGTTGATGGTCGACATCCTCCTCGCTCTGGCGATAGCTTTTGCTGCCTCTCGCGAAAAGCCTCTAGCTCTGAGGAGTTTTTCGACAGTCGAAAGGCAGTTAGATGCAGAGCAAGGGTATTCCTGTGATACCATTCGAAATGGGGCTGTTTGAGCAGATCTGGATGTAACGGAAGGGTTCTTGGAACGTCCGCTAGCCAATCTATCACCTCTGTGAACCAGTCTCGCGTCGGCCAGTACGGGGCTATCCAGGTCATTCTGGCTCCTTCGGACAGTGGGAATTTCTTCACCACCTTTTGCAGAATCTTGAAAGGCGGGAAGGCGTACAGATCCAACCCTTTCCAGTCCATGAGGAATGCATCCACTGCTACGGCGTGGGGGTCTGGAATCGGAGAGCAGAACGTCTGCATTCTTTTCGTCATGCTTGTCGCAAACAAGTCTATGGAGGGCTGACCCCATAACCCCCATAGACTTTTGCATACCTCCATCTTGAGAGTCCACTCCGTCGGAAGGACTTGGTTCTTTCGACTTAACAGGTCCGCTCTCACATTCAGCTCTCCATGCACAAATCTTGTTCATAGAACATTTCTGTCTTTTGCCCATAACAAGAGATTCCTGGCTGTTTCATTCAGGGAAAAGGAGTGGGTGCCTCCTTGCTTTTTGACATATGCTAGAGCAGTCACATTGTCCATGCTCAACTCCACTACCTTGTCTGACACCCACTCTTCGAATGCTTGCAGAGCTAGAAAGGCTGCCATCAGCTCTTTTTTGTTGATGTGCCACGATTTCTTGACCTCGTTCCATCGCTCTGAAATCTCTCTGTTCCTTAGTGTTGCTCCCCAGCCTAGGTCGGATGCGTCTGAGAATAATACTAGCTGTGGGTTCACGTGTTGAAGTGAGGACTCCCTCTCCCAGCCTCTCTGGATTCAGCCACCACTTCAAGTCGTTTTTCACCTCTGCTGAAATCGGGAAGGTGTCTGAAAGTTGTTGTTCCTTCCTCTTCCAATTCCTGTTGAGGTAAAATTGCAGAGGTCTCAGGTGCAGTCTTCCCAGGGAGACGAACTGCTCGATCGAGGAAATGGTCCCCAGCAGACTCATCCATTCCCTCGCCGAACATTGTTGTCTCCCCAAGAATTCCTGCACCCGAGCCAGGCATCGGTCTTGTCTCTCCTGGGAGGGAGAAGCCTGAGAATCCCAAGAGTTCATCAGAACTCCCAAATAGATGATTGATTGAGAAGGTTCCAGAGATTGTCTCCATGTGTACCGACTAAATCCTAGGCTCCTGCCACTTAGGTGTTACGGGATTATTATCCAGGTACCTCCCACGAGACCTGTTCCTGGAGATCGGGCCTCTGCAGAAGCCAAATGCTCTCAGATATATGCGAGATGATCGATTGAGAAGGTTCCAGATGAGATTTCTCCATGTTTACCACTAATCCTAGCTCCTCCACTAGGTTTACGGTTATTTCCAGGTCCTCCAGACACTGTTTCCTGGATCTGGCTCTGAGAAGCCAATCGTCTAGATATAGCGAGATTCGGATTCCCCCTTCGTGCAGCCATTTGGCTACATTCGCCATAATTGCTGTAAAGATTTGAGGTGCTGTGCTGAGCCCGAAGCACAGCGCCCTGAATTGGAATACTTTTCCTTCGAACATGAACCTGAGGTAGTATTTCCGAGAGCTCGGGTGGATGGGAACGTGAAAGTAAGCGTTCTGTAGGTCTAATGAGACCATCCAATCTCCTGGTCTTAACGCCGACAGCACTGATTGCGTTGTTTCCATCGTGAATTTCGTCTTTACGACGAAGGCGTTCAGGGCACTGACGTCCAGGACGGGTCTCCATCCTCCCGAGCTCTTGGGTACTAAGAACAGCCGATTGTAGAACCCCGGGTTCTCTTGCGGTGATACAGGTTCTATCGCCTTTTTTAAGAGCATAAGCTCTACTTGCTCCTTCAATGCGAGCTTCTTGCTGACGTCTTTGTAACTCGCCGTCAAGTTGAGGGGATCCAATACTGTGGGAGGTTTGGTGGAAAACGGGATCTTGTAGCCCTCCCTCAGGATTTGGAGGGTCCAAGTGTCTGGCCCCCTGTCTCTCCAAGCTTCCCAAAACATGGACAGCCTGACTCCTATCTCTGTCTGGAGGACTTTCACTTCATGGCCTCCTCTTGGAAGGAGGCTTGCTGCCTCTTCTGGAGGACTTCCTAGCAGTTTCTGACGTCCCTCGGGACTGTTACCACGAAATAACTGTTGAGGCTGTTTCTCCTCTTTCGCTCTCTTGGCCGCAAACGAGGAAGGCAAAACCCCGCTGGCTGCCTTAGAGATCAGGTCTTGTGTGGTCTTCTGTGTAAGAGAGGTGGCAATATCCCTTATAACATCTTGAGGGAATAGGAATTTAGAAAAAGGGGCAAACAAAAGTTCTGCTCTTTGCACTTGTGTGACCCCTTTTGCCATAAAGGAGCAGAGGAGGGACCTTTTCTTCACAATACCCGCCGTGAAAATAGCTGCTACTTCATTTGTCCCATCTCGTAACGCCTTATCCATACAAGACATCACGCTTAAGAGACCTGCCACGTCCGGGGAGTCCTTCGCTTCCACTTTCTTGGCGAGGGCGCTCAAAGACCAGTCAAGAAAGTTCAGGACCTCAAAAACCCTGAACACGCCCTTCAGCAAATGATCTGACTCTTGCATTGTCCACTGAATCTTCGTCGAAGACATGGCATGTCTACGATTGGCATTGACGATACTGGAGAAATCTGCCTGAAAGGAGGCAGGTAATCCCAGGCCCAGGACTTCTCCAGTCTCATACCAAACACTAGACTTTGACGCCAATCTTGCAGGGGGAAAGCTGAATGCAGCTTTACCTCACTCTTTTTATCCTTCATCCACTCGTCCATCTTCGCGAGAGCTTTCTTGGCGGAAATGGAAAGGACCATCTTCGTAAAAGACGACTTATTCTGAGTTCTCCCACAAAGGAACTGGGACAGGGGAGAACGAGGGGCTGCGGGCTTAAAGTCTGTTTCGAAAAGCTCTTGAAAAAGAAGCATAAGGTTCTTATAGTCTGAAGGGGGAGCTTGTTCTTTCGTCTCCTCCTCAGAAACTACTTCTAACATCTCCGATGGTTTATCCTTGTCTTGCTCCATGTCGGATGATGTAGCAAGTCGCAATAGCTGGGGTATTGCTGGTACCGATGCGTTCCTTAGAACTATCATCAACTGGAACGTCACGCTTACGAGCGTCGGTGTCACGTTCATTTCTTGAACTATCATCAACTGAACGTCACGCTTACGAGCGTCGGCGTCACATTCATTTCTTGCACACGCACTGGCGTCATGTTCGGGAGCGTGACACGCGTGTACGTCATGTTTGTGTGCTTTGCGAGCGTCACGCTTGTCCGCACGCTTCTTGCTGCTGACGCTCAGCGAAGTCTCCATATGTCCTGGAGTGTCATGTTGACGCTTCGGTTCTTGCAGCCTTCACATCAGTGCTGACAGCTGCTGCTGCATTCCTTGCAGCATATCCTTGGTAGAGGACGAAGATGTCGCGTCTGATTCGTCTGCACGATCTCTAACCTGCGGAGCAAAATCAGCTAAGGATTCCTGTGGACGCTTTGCAGGAAAGTCGTTTGGCGAATCCTCCCAAGCAGAAGGCGGATGAGGAGCGTGCAGCGATGGAGCTGCTAAGCTGTAATCTAAGCTATCGAGCTTGGGAGCGTGAGCAGCAGGAGAGGCGGGAGTCCTTACTACCTTGCTCTGTTTAGCTGGGGAAGCTTCCGATGATGAAAACCTCTCCGGAGAACTCCAGTGACTGCAGCCCAGCCATTGCTCATCACCTCGAGGTAACTTCCTCTTGAGAGGACGAGAAGACGTGGAGCTCCGCCAACCTCGGACGAGGGGAGACGTCGTCGGATGACGAACGAAACACTTGACACGCTTTTTCTAAGGCTGTCTGAAGCAACCTGGGAGGTGTCAACAGGTTTGCTCGAGGGCACGCCCGACCGGATACCAGAGCCTCTCGCCTCCCTTCAACTTTTGACTTTACGTCTCCCATGGGTCCGGGAGCTTGTAAGAGGTCTAGGTCTAGGAGCGCGACAGGACCGATCAGACGCACCCTCCACTACACTGACACTAACACTTGTTTTGTCACTGACACTGACTTTTGTACCCGCACTCAAAGCACTTACAATTGTCCAGGTACGATTGCCTTGCTCAGTCAGAGAGGCAATTTGCTGCCCCATTTTCTCAAGTACAGCTTAAATACCTGCCATACCCGAGTCTTTCGCCCCCGACTCGATGACAGGTTCGGGAGCTGCTACCTCTACTAACTGATATTCAGAAGGAACAGGAGAAGGAACTATGGGGTTGTCTACTACTTCCTGACTAATAAGATGAATGGGAAAGGGAACTCTTAGTTCTTCTAACCCTATCTCTTTCAAGTTTACGAATATACCTGTCCAACTCCTTCCATTCTTTATCATTCAAAATCATGCACTCCTCACATCTATCCTCAATCGTGCAAATACAACCTCTACAATTCACACAAAGTGTGTGGGGATCAAGAGAAGCTTTTGGAAGTCTAACTCTGCACCTCCCCTTACTGCAGACTCGATAAACAACTCCCGAGTCCGACATCGTTAATTGAGTAATCCAAAACAAGATCCTAATTCAATCCAAGTCAATAACAGCGAAAGCCAAAACAATACTTCACCAAAAGATGAAATACTCTAGCAAGCAGCAAAAATCTTATTGAGGAGCCAACAACAGTAATGTTGCCGGCTCGGGCGACAGAGAAAATCTGTGGTTTCCAGGTAACTATCTAGAGGGCGTACAGGTAACGATCACCTGACCAACTGTCAGCGATTGCCGCGAGTTTTGAAAATCTGTCGTGACGTCATGATGTCAGAGAATATAGCTATGTATATAACTGCCAGGTAAGTTACATATTTAAAAAGAAATTATTTACTACTAAAGTTGTATAAAAATAGAATTACTTATGAACTAATTAAGCCTTAATCTACTTCAACTATAATTACACCTTAATCTACTTAAAAATAACATCATAATATAATATGAATTATAATATAAGACTGTGAAGTCAAATAAACTGGAAGTTAAACAAGACACAATTGGCATGGCCAATAAGGCACTATCAAGTAACTATTTTCACTATATAAAAGCTCCGGTGGCGGGATGAACAGGTCTAACCCGTCCCGGAGAAGAGGATGGTGGGGAGTACGAGCGAGTCATGTAGGTAGGAGAGAGTGAAAGGGAAAGAAAAACAGAAGGGAAAGGTAGGATGTCAACCCCGATCTTCGGGGAGGAATATGCTTCCTGCCGCCCCAATTGGGAATTTGAGGGCCTGTAGGTTCTTCAAATAGTGGCGTTTAAAAACTGCCGGAGATTTCCAACCCGTGTATTTCTTCAGGTCCTCAAAGTTCATATTTTGAAAGTAATTAATAGATGTGGCAACTGCCCGGATGTCATGGACATGTGGAATTTAGTCCGGATTGGCTTGTTTAATGAAGTAAAGAATTTGTTGCCTGATGCCTTTTAAGGTGATTGTACCACCTTTCTCTCTGACAAACAGAGGGCCTGAAGTTATTTAAGAAGTCCTGGTTAGGAAGGTTCTGAGAGTATAGACAGGACATAAAGAACTATCTTCCATAAGGGGAAGGATTTTCCAAGTAGTCCACCTATTTTGTGTGTCCTCGTTTTTGGCTAAAAACTGCCTGTTTGGTGAGAGAAGGACTTCGCCTGACGGGAGGAACTCGACATGGCCTGGGTTTCTGGAGAGAGCTGATAGTTCAGATATTCTAGCTCCTAATGCTAGTGCTACTAGAAACAGTGTCTTTCTCAATAGAGTTGAGAAGGAGCAAGATTCATTATTTGAGTCTGAGACCAATTTAAGTACGTCATTTAAGAACCACGAAACTGACTGAGGGCGGTCTATTGGTCTTAAACGGGCACATGCTTTTGCGGGCACATGCTTTTGAGATAGAAGAAAAGTAGGCGTCCGAAAGATTAACATTAAAGCAATTTGGAAGATTTTCCTTAGGGCTGATTTCACTGTGGTAATAGTACTGGCAGCTAAACCTTTCTCAAATAAAGACCTAAAGAAAGAGATTGCCAAATTCGTGGTCATTTCGTGAACATTTGAGTCCTTTAGAAACTTGGCCAGTTTCTTTACTGCTGAATCATAGTGTCTAATTGTGGACTCCCTCTTATCAGATTCTATAAATAAAATGTTCAGAGGGTCTATACTTGCGTCTTTCTGAGCCGCAAATTTCATGAAGTCCATAAAGTTAGGGCATTCAGAATTCGAGGAAGCTGACACAGTCTGAGTTTGTACCGCTTGCGTCAGCTTCGGGGCCAGTATCAACTGGGGATTGAGTTTCAATTCTATGAGAAGTGGATACCAGTTCCTCTTCGGCCAGTTGGGTGCTATCAGAGCTAGTTTTCCTTTGAAGGATCTTAGCTTGTGTAGCACTTTCAATAGAAGGTTCACTGGCGGAAAGAGATAAATCCTCTGCCAGTTGTTCCAGTCTAGGGACATTGCATCGGTTGCGAAAGCTCGAATGTCTAGGTTGGGAGCCACATAACAAGGCAGTTTGTGACTGGCTTCCGTGGCAAATAGGTCCACCTGAAGGTCCGGGATCTGATTTGCAACCCAATTGAAGGATTTGTTGTCTAGAGACCATTCTGATTCCAGAGTTGTCGTCCTGGACAGGGAGTCCACTATAACATTTCTCACTCCTGCTAGATGAACTGCTGACAGATGTCACCGATTCCTTTCCGCCAACAAGAATATTGCTGTTAATACATGGTTCAATTTGTTGGACCTGGAGCCTCTTCTGTTTATGCAGTGTACCACTATGAGACTGTCCAAAACTATCCGTATGTGGATCTTTTTGGCCGGAGACAGACGTTTCAGGGTCAAGAAGACTGCCATTGCTTCCAGGATGTTGATATGGAACTGGCGGAATGTCTCTGACCATGTTCCCTGGACTTTCTTGTGTGGCGAATACCCTCCCCAACCGCTCAGAGAAGCGTCTGTGTGGATGGTTAGTGATGGCGGAGGGAACTGCAGAGGTACTGACTTGGACAGGTTCCGGCGCTCCGCGCCTCTTTTTTAGAATAGGTGGGATAACCGAAACCTTGTCCCTGAGCCTGTTGTTGGCTCTTGATCTCCAGACTTGATTGATGTCTTTCAGTCTGGCTTTTAGCAGGATGTCTGTGACTGATGCGAACTGAAGCAAGCCTAGGATTCTTTCTTGGGTTCGCCGAGAAGCTCGTTTGTTCTTGAGAAAGTGCTTTGTAGCCTTTGCTATTTCTTTGGCCTTTTTGGGCGGGAGAGATAGCTTGTGTTTGTTCAGGTCCCATTGAATTCCCAGCCATTGGAAATTGGAAGCCGGAGTCAACCTCGATTTGTCCTTGTTTACTTGGAACCCTAGGAATTCCAGGAATCCTAGTACCTTGGTGGTTGACTCGTGGCATTCTGCCAGGCTGGTTGCCCAAATCAGCCAGTCGTCTAGGTAGGCTACTAGCAAAATGCCTTTCTTCCTTAGTTCCTGAACTATCATTTCTCCTAGTTTGGTGAATACCCTGGGAGCAATGTTGAGTCCGAAGGGCATGACCCTGAACTATTAGGCTTGTTTGCTTAGCTTGAAGCCCAGGTACGGGGAAAGTTCCTGGCTACTGGAATGTGATAGTATGCGTCTGTAAGATCTATAGAGGTGGTGACGGCCCCACGGGGAAGGTCCGTACCTGCGAGATCGTCAGCATGTGGAACTTGTCGCAGTGAATGTAAGAGTTGAGACGCGACAAGTCCAGTATCACTCTTTTCTTGTCTGAGTCCTTCTTTGGAACACTGAACAATCATCCCTGGAATCTCAGGTTCTTCACCTTCCTTATGGCCCGCTTTAGGAGATCATCTTTGGTGTACTCCAAAAGGTCCACCGTGGGTTTTTGGTAGAAACTGACTGGATGAGGAGGGCCCTTCTCCCATTTCCAGCCTAGGCCTTTCGAGATTATACTGTGGGCCCATGGACTGAAGGTCCATCGGTCCCGGAATAGATATAGCCTCCCTCCTACCCGAGATCTCTCATGGGTTGGCAGCAGGTCTGGTGCCTCTACCTCCCCTGAAGCCCCTGCCTCTAGAACCGGTCCGTAACCGTGATCCACCTCTGGCTCGGCTACTTCCGTCATGCCTGCTGTATGAGCGAAAGAGATCTTTCGTTTCATAGGTTGGGTTGAAGGCTGGAGATGTTACCATTGCTGTGGAAGTAGAGGGTTGAGGAGCTGCGGGGGTCTGTACTAAGACAAACTATTGGGGAGGAGCCTTAGAAGTAGAAGGCTTACCGACCTGCGACACAGGCATCGCCTGCATGAATGTTTGTGGTCGGGCCGTCTGGTAGGGGTCATACCGCCTTGCCTTCTTCTTAGACCTACCTTGCTGTGAGGGTCCTTCAAACCGACGTTTGAAAGGGAGACCCCAGCGGATTCTTAGGCTCTGGTTGGCCCTGGCTGCCTCATGGAGAATATTGTTAACCTCTTCCTTAGGGAAGAGGTTATCTCCCCAGATTGATGATCTTATGAGTCTATTGGGCTCATGTTTAATTGAGGCCCCCGCCAGTACGTGCTCCCTACAAGCCCTTCTGGCTATAGCGAAGTCGTACAGATCCGCCTGAAAGATCTGCAGCAGTCCTTTCGCCAGGACTCTGAAGACTTGCTCCTCTTCGTAAGTGGTGGCTACTAGCTCCGCCGCTGTGACGGAGTTGATGGATCTAGCCAGCCTATTCCTGGCCTCGAACTCCACCTTCACCAAGTGATCCAGAATTCTCGGCAGTCTTTCAGAGAAAAGGTTGGAGGTGCAATCCGGGTCTAGTTTACCAGTAGTAAACGTGGCTGGAGCGTCCGCCCAAAAGTCCATTCCGGTGGGTAGCAAGAGGGAGGTAGCCTCTGTTTCCCTTAGCACTCGCATCGGGTTTGTCCTCCGTTGCTGCTTGCAGTGTTAACTCGCACCTTGGAGGTACAAGGTGACAGAGCACCGTCTGGGGTCATGAAAATAGTATACTTGCCCTTGTGAGGCGTCAACTTTGTGTTGACGCAGCCCCAATCAGTGAGGGAGCGGACCCAAGTTGCTTGGGCCTGTTCCCTAGGAAAGATGACCGTTTCCTTAGGGACCTTATCGACCCTAACAAGAGCATGCTTCGCCAGCCTCACGAATTCTGGGAAGGGAAACTGAAGCCCAGGTGGGAAGAATTCAAAATCTTTGATTGGCCGGGTTCCACAACCTTCAATCGTCAACTTTCCGTCCGAAAACGGAGCATGCAGAGCCTGTCTCCACAGGTTCTCTTTATCGAATGCGGACAGCTTAGATGCGTCCAGCATTATCATGGAGAGGGCCGGAGCTCCGGAGTGGAGAAGTCCGGAAAGCATCTCCTCCAGCGGTTTAATTCTTTCCGTCAGTGACAAGAAAGCTTGGCCGGAGGAGTCCGGGGCCGAGGAGAGACGTGCAGCCTCTAGCCTCTGGTCGATGACTCCACTAACCTTCTCCAGTAGAAGGCTAGTGAAGGCTTTGGGGTCAAACCTGTGCTCCGCCGCCATAGGAACAGACGGTGTTGTTACTGTCCCCATTGTAGGGGAAGGGTTCCTGGCAGCAGGCGATGGGCCGGAGGATGTTGACGGCTGGGGGCTAAGTACAACTCCTTTGCCGCTGGCGGAGCTGGCTTGGAGACCTTCTTTAGAGTCTTAGGTCGAACAGACTTTACTTTTGGGGCGACAGAAAGAGCTCCTATTCGTTTAGGAGAGGGCCCTGAGAAGCCCCTGAAGGAAGAGGAAGAAGAAGGAGTAGGGCTAAAGATGAGACTCTGCTCACTTACCTCCCCACCTACCTGATCATCCGTGGCCATAGGTTCAAAATGGATATTCATGGCCGCCACTTCTTCCATAAGTCCTCCTGCTCCTCAGGTCCTGGCATCGTCGCAACTTGAATGGCCTCGATGAGGGGTTCGGCGATGTTAGCTGGAACGGCCATTGTCGCTGTGGCTCCCGAAAAAAGCAGGAAGCACAGCCTAGCATCCAGCACGTATGGCTGTCCCTTAGGCACGTTCTTACCGAACCCTGCGACCCACTTCCGGAGAGCTACCCTTGCTTCGTGGCGGGAGGCCGGGTCCGCCTGTTAAGAGAAACTCATGTTAGTGTTTTGTCTGGAAGGAAGGATTATATTAAATACATAATTTAATACATAATACCATGTTAAGCATATAACACCTTTGATTAAAAGCGTTACTCACCTGCTCATCAGACAAGGTCATCACCATTTCATAATGAATGGTGCAGGCGTCCAGGTGCCAGACCACGTAGTTATCCAGCGGCACTGCACAGTTGGCGTGAGATCTGCAAACTACATGGCCATAAGAGTTGCCCAGCGAAGCGTGGCAACCCTCCGACTGACAACGAACCATCTGTAATGCAATGTGTTTATGAGTCCCGAACTTCGGTAACGGGGATAACTCTGGAGAGTACATGCATCATATTCTAGTAGTTAAACTTAGATGTATACATGATAATGTCTACAAAGAATAAAGTACACTTTTAACTTTTGTTTGTATGGTCTAGCCTCATTCCCATCCCTGGAGAATGTCCAGGTTCGTTATTGTAAAACCTGCCACCCGCCTATGCCGCAAGGGTAGGACAGATCCTTCTTCCTCGCATAAATATTTTTATTCGGCACATACGGCGGAGACAGATGGCTACGTATACCGTAGACAAACATGCTTATTCCCCTTCCTTGCCGGAGCTTGGAAAGGGATGAAATTGAGTTTCGGCCATACTAATTTTAGTAATTGAACAGCGAGTGTGAAGTAATCCACTCGACCGGTCCCTCACGAGACCGGAGCTGTAAGTAGAACTATCGCCGGAGCTCAGCCTAGGAAACGAATCGGTTCCCTGTTCCCTGTATATCAAGGAAGGGGGGGGGGGGTGAAGCCATGGGCCGGAGGGGGAGATTCCCTCTGGCTCCGTTAGCTATATAGTAGGAGGATTGTTCCTTTCTCTACCCCCACCCCTACCGGAGCGGTGGAGATACAGAGAGCGAGACGTTTCAGCCCGAAGTTGCTGTCATGCCACGTTTGGCGCAACCCGAACAACTGATGTGGTGGTAGACCACAGGGTCATCGGAGCAACATCACGGAGCGTAATGGGTCAAGTCTACATGGATAATGGTAACCCCTCCTCCCTCCCCTCCTTCTGGAAGGAGGGGGAGGGGAGGGGTTAGTATGCATGGCCGGTTGTGATCGCCTGGCTCCCACCCGATCAGGGGTGGACCTAATTCTAGGCTATATTGCCTACCTCTCCTTTGGAGACTCACAGACTGGCCGTGGCTCGTCACGATTGGTAGTGGTCACACCCGATCAGGAGGCTATGCCAGGTAGGCCAGGCTTAACCAACCGGCCACACAATGAATATTCATACAAATACACATTAAGAGGTTTTGTGAAAGAGTTGCCCGAGAATTAGGTAAGGAAAATGGAATGATACCCCACTTGGGGTTGTTATCAGTGTTCCGGGTTACCACCGTACTAGGCAAGGTAGGCCTATAGCCCCCCTTGGCCAACTAAGAAGGACGATGTTCCTCGACCAAACCTATTAGGACGAATTTTTCGACCCAGACCGGTAGGGCGGGAATGAACTCTACTAAATCTACTAGACTAACTTATCAGTCTAGACCGGCCAGAAGGTAAGTCCAACTATGTACGAGGTGTTAGGAAGGAACACATAGGCTACTCGCCAAGCCTAGCCTAGGCTAGATTGGCTTTGAGGGATAGGAATAGGGGCAACTCAACCGCCTCTAGAATTAGGTCATGTACATGAATAACACTTATAGTATATAATAAACTATATATGTAATACTAATTACAGTATAACTGTAAATAAAATAGGGACTGACGCCCGTCTCCTACGCTAACTCATGGGGTGAATTTTTACTAAAGTGCACGTTAGATAACTTCTTCTTTTAACCAAACGAATCCACGGTTGGGACGAGTGTCAGTCCCATCTTAAATTAACCTTAACATAATTTATATCTTCAATAGATTGGTGTGTGAAATTCCCTCACACTGCACCGACTACCCAAAATGGCCGCTCAGCCGGCGGCACCCACAACACATCTATGAGGGGCCGAGGCAGTAAAATTATATCATTCTCAACTAAATGCTATATGAAAACACAACTTGGGTTACTCAACTTGGAAGCAGAAGAACCTTGCGAAGCCATCAACAAGAGAATACGGGGAAAAATCCTGGAGCAACGAAAGAGCGTGGATCACACACAATCTCTAGTACAGGAATGAGAAGAGCGCGTGGGTATTAGTAGTAGTGGCGAGAGGAGTTGTCAGTGGGTTTCGTTGTAGCGGCTCCCACCGCGGAAGGGGATTTTGGGAAGGAATCTTCTAAGTGGCGAAGGCCCTGTGTATTGTGGTTTCCACAACGCCCCTTTACTTATACTGACACCCTTCGGGGTGATCGCGCTGAGGGTAGTAACTTCAGCATAACATGCTAGCTTTTTCTCTGGTATATCTAGAAGTATTTATACTTGAAAAATGAGCTACAGGGATTTTTCACCAGCCGACACTGGACGATCCCAGAAAACAAACACCTAACATTGTTCATTATACAAGCGGTCTGGTTAAGGTGGTCTGTAAGGTTGAAATGAAAGAGTAAAGCTTTAAGCATAAATTCTGTCCTCCCAATAACAAACTTCTGTTGATATACAGCAATGAGTCTTACCTTACCAATTTGGTGATTCGTGTACGCCTGTATTCTTAAGCAAACATACGTACTCGAATAATGAAAAGACATGTTGAGAAGAAAGTGGGTGGGAATGTGTAGCATCACAGGAGTACACAATACTACATATACCTATGTATGAACTGTTAAAAACACAGAAATGCACGAGACGTAAGAAACTCTCTTAATATCAGAGATAGTTAACAGCAATTTACTTATTAGTAATTAACCATGTAATTTCTTTTAAGGGAACTGTGCTTTGCCTTTTATAAATGTAAACTCGTTGACATCTTGTGCAGAATGTTAACATCTTGTGAAGATTATTTTTACTGGGACCTATCTAAATACCTAATTAGCAGGAGCTGTGATCTTATTCATAGCTTTACACAAATAATTTGAGTACTAATATACATACAGCTGAAGGTAAGCCAAACAAAATATATATTACGTGTAACATTAAGTGCTTTATGAATAGGTCTATCTTGAGTTTACTGTGACAGTATGACACATGAAGAATTAATGTCAATGTGTATAAAGAATTTATCTGGCTTCCTGAATAACTACTTAAAATATTAAATTTGTCTTTATAAATATTTGTGTGAACTGGTAATTTAAGTAAAACTAAGTAAGGCTTAATACATTAAGTTTCATCCTCTCCGTTATCTTCTTTTGCCAATAAAAACATATGGAAAAATGTTTGAATTGCTCCTTATACACAATACATATACACACAAGCATGTGTAGACCATATAAGCATGTGTAGACCATAGTTTGAAGATGGTGTGTTCAATCCGTAAGTGTTAAGCTGAAGGAAATAAGATCTTTATGGCCTGGATACTATATCTTATGATAGAGGTACTGGAAAGACAGGACCTTGATATCCACTATGCACCGATACAGGCAAAATTAAAGCAAATGACATTTTGAGTACAATGGAAGAGGGCGGGGGAGGTTGATATGCTATTGATGAGCCTCCTATGTAGGTGTATGCAGTAGTTCCTATGGAACTTTTATGGACAGTGTTTGTCAGTGGTCAAGCAGTTAAAAATGCATGTGGCATGACTGATGTGCTTTTCCTTGGGAGGCAACTTTTGTTATGGCAAGCAAAATCCTAAAATGTTGGACAGAGGTATGACCTGAAGATGCATTTCTACAAGTTTACTCTCATCTTCTACAGATGCGCACATCGGTTGTCATAAGTTAGTGTCTCTTTAACTGACCTCAACCCAACCTCAATTAATTTTTCTTGTCTTTATATTCATATTTTAGAGAAACTTGACATCCCACCATCCTTATCAAGTCCGGTAGTCCAGCAAATGACAGTGAACTGGAAAACTCTTAAATGATGCAAAATGAATGTCATAAGACACTTTTGACATTTTCAGAACAAAGATACAGAAAATAAAGCATGCCCTGTCTTAGCTGCCAGATGGTCTCAACTGTACCAACGAAAGTCAAACGCCTCAAAATGATGAGCTATCACTCCTAACAGCAGCAGAAATACTTAAATACAATCAGCATAACCATATGAATATCTTGAGTATGCTAAACAAAAGGAGAAGCACCCTATACCACTAGCTATTCGAACGATCTCAAAAACCAGTCTGAACCGCATTGAGAGAGCAGCAGCAAAAGATAACACAGAGCACAGGTAATCTTAAAACTTATCAGACCCTCTCCTGAGGTATTGTTGCAACAAGTATTATGTGCTTGTGAATGAAACGTGTCATATATCACATGGGAAAGGGAGGGTAACTGCCAATGCTCTAGTTTTATCTTGCTTACTTCAAATGCCCTCAAGAAATCCTTAATTTAGCAAAAATGGAATAAATTCCACATACTATGCACAGGTTTTCAAACATTCATAAGACTCATTTTGGGATAGACAGATGCTTATGCAATCTTTTTAATCAATAAACTGTATTCTTTACAGACTGACATTTTTGGAACTTTATTAAAATAAACCCATAATCCCCCAAACTATGAAAATTGACAGATACCAAGAAAATATTCAGGCCCCCTTCATACATATTAATCTACTGTTCCTTTCAGGACAGGCACTTATGAAAACCAACCTTCACAAGACAAATGAAAGTGGCAATATAACCAACAAGCATGAAAGAATAGTCATGTAACAGACCTAATGAACTTTTCCAGGAAAATGAATCTTCAGACTAAAATCTCTAAAAATCCTTTTTCATGTGATGAAAGCATCAAACATCTTCCCAGGGTTTCAGAGCAAAGCTGTAATGAATGAACAGGAGACGCAAGACACCCCACACGTTGACCATTCAGGCAACTCCATTTGGTACTGGCCCTCAGACACGCCCCCTCCCAGCCTCTCCTCATACGTCACTGCCAAATCCCTCCTGGAGCGTCGCTTGCCTCAAGAATCTGTGATAAGGAATTATCTCAGGAGACAAATAAGTTTTTCGATCATGCTTTGCTGATTATACCGTCACCTGATCACACACGAATAAAAACAGTTAGTTCACGAGGCTACCACTGAGCACACACGACAGCAGGTGGCTTAGGTCAATGCTACAAACATTGCCTCGGCAGATACTGGTAAGGTCTGTGCTTGTCAAGATACAAAACAGATAGGGGGACTGATAATGATCATCACACCTTACATTAATGAAAGGGCAAATAAGTAAAATGACAAAGCTCTTCAAAATCCATTTTTAATTCACGAGTGTGTCACGTGATTCATCATCAGTGTTTGCATTATATTATAAGATCTTATCATTTTTTAACATTATTTTTGTCTGAATCTATCTTAACTTCTTGAACTTTTGCCCTCAACTTCAGAATAGCCACAACAGTAAAATCTGGTGCTAGTGGTACCTTTAAAACAACCAAATGCAACATCTTAAGAGTCCAATTTCTATTCATCTAGTATCATGAGGCAAATAACTTGGGAAGACATAATTCTCCATAATTTCCTTCACACCAACTGCAATTAACTCTTCCCATGTGTTTCAGTATGCATAGAACAAATCACAAATCTGAGTTACTCAGATATTTATGTAAAAAGCTCCCCACACTACATCCGTTGTTCATTCTAGAACCAATCAGCAGACATGACAGGCCATGTCACAGAGATTTGGATTGGTAGTTATTGTTTATTATATGCAAAAAATGTCACTCCATCTATATTTTATGTATTTTTTCTGTCCATTTTAACTATCTGGTTAATGGACTACACAAATATGTCCATTTTAACTATCTGGTTAATGGACTACACAAATAAAACAAATAAAACAGAAGACAGAATACCTCGGCTGGTGACAAAAAGCTCTGAAAGTGGAAGGAAGAATGAATGATTATACGACATTTACACGACATGGAAGAAAGAGGACTAGTTGATGGATCTAAGAGATGCTGGATAGAGTGCAGCCTCTTAGAAAGACTACAGAACTTGATACTGAAGATCTACATGATGTCTGGTGCGAGAGCCAATCTGTCATACTGCAAGCCAACAAACAGTGAGAGCAACCAAGCACCCGAAAGCAGATATACAGTAGATGCAACTATGATATCATCAGAAAGTGCTTCCATTCACATGGTTTCTGGGATAAAGAGATTTAGATTATCTAAAGACTGATTAGTTACTGCTGCTTACATAATGGGGAGAATCATATCCATGAGATTTCATGGACCATTCTTTAAAACATCAGGCACTCATGGTCCGTGGTGTTGTGAACAAGACATGATAGATCTACATATTTTTGGAGGTTTGAAGTTAGCCATTTCATTTAACCTCGACAGAATACTATGCCATATCTGAAAAAATGAAATATAATGATCAGTTTATCGCAAACCCTTATCTATCCAACAGCTATCAAATATTGTTTGCCTGTCTCATAATCGTCCTTGTTTATTTTTGGAGACCTCATTCAACCAATGACCTAATTTATTTGTCCACTACTTTTTATATCTTCACTGAATATATCTTGTTCTTGTATGTTCGGACTGTCTTGGAATAAATATAAGTTTCTTCTTCAATGTCTCATAGTTTTCATCTATTTTTAGATTTGGAAGTTCTCATAAGCCAATGACAGCTGAGTGACCTACCAAGTAATTAGTGGTGCTATAATGATTAAAAGAACTTGATAAATCTATGAATGTGCACAAAAAACTTTCAAAAGATTTTTTTTTTCTAAAAAAAAGTTCCTAAATCCTCCTCCTCCTCCTCCTCCTCCTCCATAATTTTTTTTATTACATCCTCCTCTTCTATTCTCTCCCCTCTACCTCCTCCTGTTCCTTCACCTACTATTTCCACTCATCTCCTTTCAATGAAGTGACAAATAGTTGAGCATCACCACCCACAAAGTCACTCAGTGATGGAATGGAAAACGAAGTGAACCTGTCATCATGCACCGAGGGATTTTGGGTCTTGGCCACGAATTCCGGGACAAATTCGAAGGACATCGACCGCCAACCTCTGGTGTGCTTCACCTCATAGCTCAGACCGAGGAGTTCTACCCTCTTGGAAGATGCCAAAGACAGAAAAAAAACTGTCTTGAGCTCAGGTTCCTGTCAGATGAGCGACGCAATGGCTCATATGAAGCTCTTAAGAACCAAGGAAACATCCCACGTTGGAGGCTTGAGCTCTCTAGGGGAGCTCGACTGCTCAAACCCCTTAACTAGCAGGGAAAGTTCCCAGGAAGAGGAGGTGCCGATACCTTTAAGGTGTAAAACCAAACTCGGTGCCGCCTTGTAGCCTCTAATAGCAAAAACGGACAAATGTTTCTTGTCTTTGAGGAAGGTTAAAAAGTCTGCTATTCGCTGAATAGAGGTCACATGTGGAGGAAAACCCCGTTTACGACACCAATCACAGTAAATCGCCCATTTGCCTTGGTAAACTGCGGAGGTCGACTTTCTAAGACTGCTGGACATGTGCCCAGCTGTTCTCTGAGAAAAGCCTCTCGCTCGGAGGAGATACTTGATAGCCTCCAACCGTGAAGAGACAGGGATTCTACTGACTGGTGGAACCTTTCCACACGGGGCTGACACAAATGTCGCAACCTCTGACAACAATGACAGCAGACCTGGAAATCATTCTGCCTGAGGCCACAAAGGGGCTACCAAAGTCATCCTGAGACCCTGTGAACTCATCAGCCTGTTCAGAACTTGACGGATCAAACAAAATGGAGGGAAGGCATACACCTCCAGGTTGTCCCAGGGAAGTTGGAATGCATCCTCTGCCAATGCTAAAGGATCCAGAACCACTGAACAGAACACCTCCAGCTTCCTGTTAAAGTGTGTCACGAAAAGGTCCAGCATGGGTCTCCCTCAAATCTGGAAAAGCTTGTCTACCACCACTTGATGAAGGGACCACTCTGTGCCTAGGATCTGATCCTGGCGACTGAGTTTGTCTTGGCAACTGAGTTTGTCTGAGACAACGTTCCGTTTCCCTGGGATATACCTGGCTGAGAGCTCTACCGAATTGCTGACCACCCACTGGTGAAGCTCGACACCAAGGCATGAAGTTGATGTGAAACCAGGCTTCCCTGTTTGTTCACATAGGCTACCACCGTGGTGTTGTCCGACATGAGAACAACAGAATGACCCTCTACCTTCCCCCGAAACTCCTTCAGACCCAGGAAAGCCGCCTTCAACTCCAAGACATTGATATGTTGCTGCTTGTCCTCCAAACTCCAAACGCCTGAAGCGATGAGGCCACCTAAATGAGCGCTCCAACCTGCGAGGGAGGCGTCCAAGAACAGAAGGAAGTCCAGTGGGAGAGAACGTTGAGGGACACCCTTCAACAGATTCTGGTCGTCCAACCACCAACGAAGGTCTTCTCTCACTTTCAGAGACAGAGGAACCATAAACAGGGGGGAGTCCCCTGCCGGAGACCAGAATTCTCCCAGTCTCCATTGCAGAGACCGAAGACGAAGACACCCATGAGAGACCAGCTTCTCCAGGGAAGATAGCAGAAGAACCTGCCACTGATGAGCTGACTGATGTGACATTGACAGGAAGTTGTGCGCTACCGCCCACAACTTCTCCAAGCTCTCTCTGATCCGACGGGAAAACTTCTGCCACTGTCGTATCGATGACCATGCCCAGGTAGAGAATCCTTTGAGTGGGTATGAGGTTTGGCTTTTCCTGGTTGACTAATATGCTCAGGTCCAGACAGAACCAAAGTAGACGATCCTTGTCCTGCAGCAGTTTCTCCCTGGAAACTGCCAAGACTAACCAATCATCCCCTGAGCATGGGCCCAACTTGACACGAGAGAGAAGACCCTTGTGAACACTTGGGGGGCCATCGTCAGCCCAAAGCAAAGGACTTTGAACTCAAAGATCTTGTCCACAAGAGAGAAGTGAAGGAACTTCCTGGACGTGGGATGAACAGGGATTTGGAAGTATGCGTCCCTTAAGTCTATCGACAGCATGACGTCGCCTTCCCTCACGGCTGCCAACACCGAGTGTGGGGTCTCAATCTTGAACAGTGTCTTCCTGACGAAGTGATTCAAGGTGGATAAGTCAATCACAGGCCTCCATCCTCCCGATGCCTTTGGCACCAAGAAGATGTGACTGTAAAACCCCGGGGACAGACGCACTACTTCCTCTATCGGATCCTTGTCCAGCATTTTCTGTACTTCCTCCCGAAGAGCAATGAACTTCAGAGAATCTGGAGGATATGCCTTCCTGAGCTGCGGCTTGTCGACAGAGGAGAGAAGTCAAATGGCAGTAGGTATCCCACAAGAAGGACATCTACCACCCATTTCTCCGCCCCATAACTCTGCCACTTGGCCTAATGGCCAGCCAGGCACCACCCCCCCCACCACCCATGGCGCAGGAGAGGGAGAGGCGCCTAACCTTTCCTTAATGCCAGCAAGGACTCTGTGTTGAGCAATCTCTCCATCTTAGACAAAGCTGCGTCCCTTCTAATCAGAAGAAGATTAGCCCATAAATTGGCACCGAGGTGAGCCAAATAGAAAACACCTTACCCCCAGACTGCAACAAACTGGCAAGCAAGGAGGCACTCACTAACCCTTCAGGGGGCATGTCGGAAGCTATCTTGGCAATAACCACAGACCAGAGGTCCAGCCAAGAAACCGTCTGCAACATGGAGGCTGGCGTAGATTCCAATGCTGAGGCATCTTGTGGAGACAAGGACGGAGCCGACTGACCTCACCTGTTCCAAAGTCAAACCCGGCTTCAGGCGAGTGACATCTGGGTTAAGATGGCATGACAACAAAAATGCAGAGCTCATAGCATAGTACTCCCTATGTCTCGTGAGAGGCGGGGGTAGAAGTCTGGTAGAGCCCCAGAGCAAAGCGACCCGTCCCGGTCCGAAACAGAGGCGTTAACCTTCTGCAAGATCGACTGAACATGCCCCGACAAAGGAAACTGAAGAAATGATTTGGGGTCCTGAGTAGCTCCCACCAAGGCTTCCAAGCAAGAAGGAGTGTAAGACGACCAAGCCTGAGTCCTACTTTACAAATTGTTAAACCTACGAATGAGATAAACAACTTCCAAAAAGAAAGAGAAATGCTTGCGTGTCTCCCTCCTCCTGCTCCGGTAAAGGAGACCGACGATGAGAAGGATGTGTAGGCTCTTCTAAGGCGCCTTCTCCACCAAAATTAATGGAAGGGTTAGCAGCCAAACAGTCCGAAACCCCAACTAACCAGTCTAGGCTGGGTCCAAGCGTTGGCCTCCGAGACAAACATCACTTACCTTAACAGATGACTCCACATGTCCATGAATGGACGTACATACGTGAGATGGGGGGGGGGACTCAAACACTTGAGATTGATTGACTGACTGATGGTGTCTATCAAATCTGGCATCACAATATCTGGGTAATTGACACCGAAATAAATTAAATAGAAAAAATTAAATTTTAAATAAATTTCATATAAAAATATCTATAAATATATGTATATAAAAATTTTGTTCATATATAAAAGTTCTTACATAGACGATCCATGTATAATTTAAATTTGGCTGAGGAGGTCTGCTTACCCCATAAATTTATATAACTGCTCTATATTACAATCCTTTCCAAGAATTGTAGCTAGGATAAAATTACCTACTCTGTCACAACCCCAAGACAGGAACCTGTCTCAAATTCCTGAATCTGGGACATTCAATCAACAAATGTTTCACAGTCAAGGGCACAGTACAGTTCTCGCAAAACGGAGGATTTTCACAAGACATCAAGAACCCATGTGTAAGTCTTGTATGTCCAATCCTCAATCTGCACAACATCGTTTCTTGTCTCCTTGGCATATATGGATATGACCAAGGAGACACTGATGAAGTGATACTGCACACTTTTTGATTAGTTAAAATATCCTCCCACTGGGACTGCCAACATTTTTTAATTCTCTGACCTACTAGAGGATACAAATCCCGATACGGTAGTAGGCATCTTGTGGGTTCTGGGGAGCTGACCGCAGACTTTGCAAGTTGGTCAGCTTTCTCATTCCCAGCCACCCCACATGGGAAGGCACCCAACAGAACTTTATTTCTTTCCCTCTTCTTTTTAGTAAAAGCAGCCATTCCAATATATCTAAAATCAGAGGGTTTAGAGGGTTAAATGATTCCTGTGACTGAAGAACACTTCTTGAGTCACAATATATAAAATTATCTTCATTCCGAATTAAAACTTCCTTTAAAGCCTTTAAAATTCCATATAATTCTGCTGTAAAAATCGAAGCAACAGATGATAACCTCCAGCTTCTCTCTACATCAGGGAAGGCTACACCAAAGCCGATGCCAGCATCTGACTTTGACCCATCCGTGAAAACCGCAGTGGAGTCATGTTGCAAAGAGTGTTCTAAAAATATTAACCACATGGCCGCACTGGACAATTCTGTCTTGGTAAAATTAAAATATCTACAAAATTTTACCTCTGCAAAGTTTCAGGGGAGACTAACTGAATATATTTAGCTGGTAAAATCTCGATTCTTGGCATATTTAATTCACGGACAATAAAATTTACTCTAAAAGCGAATGGATGAGGTTGCTTGGGGTGACTTTCATAAAACTGCCAATGCCTTTCATTTCTCATACAAATGCTGGTTAAAGACTTGGGTAGCCTCTGGAGTCTATACCAGCTCCGAACCAGCAGACGCTTGTAATGAAGATCCAGTGGCACCTCATCAGCATCTACAAGCATGCTCTCGGTAGGAGATGTTTTAAATGCTCCAGTACACAAATGCATTCCTCCATGATAAATTGAGTTGAACATTTTAAGGCTATTTGGCTTCGCAGAAGTGTACACCTCACACCCATAACTTAATTTTGAAAAGACCAAGGCTTTATATAATCTCAACATCTGAGTTCGGTCTGCACCCCACGAAGTGTGAGACAGGACTTTCAGCAAATTCATTGCTTTCAAGCATTTTGCCTTAATATATTTCAGATGTGGAATCCAGGTCAGCTTGCTATCAAAAATCAAACCAAGAAACTTTGTTTCATCAACACATGGAATTCTCTGCCTATGGATGAACAGATCTGGATCAGGGTGGATTCCCCTTATACGACAAAAGTGCACAGTTACCGTTTTACTGGCAGAAAATAACAATGTCAAAAATTGTATTTTTACTAACTATACAAACCTGAGGTCCTTTAAGAATAGGAATATTCTTTCGGCGTAGCTGGAATTACGGCCGTTGAATCTTGAACAAGGTGGTTAGGCAGTAACTACTGTGGGGCAGGCTAGCCTGCCCGGATGTAAACACTTCACTTTGCCTTTCGGACCAGGTTCAGATTGAGGGGTGGCATGAGGCGGGCATATTTGTTAAAGGACCTCAGGTTTGTATAGTTAGGAAAAATACAATTTTCGACAAATTGTTATTTATTTCGATACGTAATACAAACCTTTCGGTCCTTTAACGATAGAAAGACTCACTGACTGGTGGGAGGAATCTGAGTGAGCCTCTAGAACTGACTGGAGTACTGCGCACCTAGGCTGCTACTCCTGGTCGTAAGAGCGAGGAGGAGTGCCCTGCTGCCTCTGACAACTTGATCGAAAAATAGGAGCTGCATGCATGATCAAGAGTCAGACTTCTGGGCCTTTTCGAAAATGAGTGAGGGATTGTGACTCATCCGAAAAAGGCCTGTGAAGAATATTGGCGTCAGAGACATCAATGCAAAGTTCTGGGAAGGGTTTGCATTATTGTCAGTCTCCTTCCTCCCCTTGCTAGAGGAAGGAGCGGGACTGCTTCTATGATTCTGATAAGAAACATAAAAAGGATGCTTATGTATAGGCTTACCGCATCAATCGTCCGAACAGCCAGTGTGAGTTGGAGTCCTATCCTCAACCCGAGGGACGAGGAATGGAAAGACGAGGCGTGGAAGGGGGAGAGCCAGTCACTCTCGCATCCTTCTTACCTCTACAACTGCACACCATGGACGAGATGCAACTTGTCCTCTCAAGGAGCTGGGTAAGCAAACACATCCTGCAAGCATCCACCACTGGTCCAGGGAAAAGAAGTTCCAAGGACCTGTGGGCAGTTCCGAAGGGAAAGAAGGATATGGTCGCAATGACCTATCCATCTTCCTGTCCGACATATTCTTCGGAGTGATGTCCAGTACCCATACTGGTCTATTCGTCTGCAGCTAAGTGTCTCGCGGTCTCGTATCTCCACTGTAGCGAAGTCTCTCGCGGTCTCGTATCCCACTGCAGCGAAGTCTCTCGCAGTCTTGCACCCCACTGCGGCGAAGTCTCTTCATCTCCGCAGTGGATAAAGACACCGACACTCCATGGTGGGTGTCGATGGTTAAGGGTACCGGAACATGCTAGTAGGACGAAGTAATAATTGATCTGGAATAACCAATACAAAGTCCACAGCGTAGCTCGTGACGGTCTCGGACGCTTCGACAGCTGCAGACTGACTGCGTTCGGCTGTGTGAGGCGAGCTGTCCATAGTCCAAGCATCCGAGGCGTAGTCACGTGACCCTCGCCTTTTGAAGGGTTATGCCGAGAGACCATACAAATCGTCTATGTTGCCACCGATGCCGGAAGGCGAGATGATGATTCTCTCAAGGCATGTGCCCAACAGGCAAAAGTCAATTGCCTTCTAGAGACCGAGGTCCCTGATGGCA
Source organism: Macrobrachium nipponense (assembly GCF_015104395.2). NCBI lineage: Eukaryota > Metazoa > Arthropoda > Malacostraca > Decapoda > Palaemonidae > Macrobrachium > Macrobrachium nipponense. The sequence goes on along the minus strand of NC_087211.1, from coordinate 50,356,758 downwards.
AGACAGGGTAGGTGAATGCAAACCTACGTCTTCACAGCCGAATCGAGCGAGAGAAGAAACTCAAGATTCTGAACTTATTAAAGTCCCACCGATGACGCCAACCCGAAAAGACGGCTTAATCCCTGTGATTTACAAAGGACTGAAAACGCTAAACAGCTACTTCATTGCGTGTTCGGTGCAAAGTCGGAGTTGCAATGAAAATGGAGCGCTTTTCAGTAATGAAAACACAGGGATTGTACTGCCTGAAGAACCGCTTCTCATGGGCTGAATCATCATCATCATCTTCCCAGCTTTATCCAGGGAGGACATCTATATACTTGGAAGTAGAGCTGGCAGGGCGGGGGGAACAGGCGATGTCTTCCATTATACATCTACAATTCGGGGTGAACAATGAACAATTGCACACCTACGAATACGAGATATATTTAGAAGACAAACTTAGATGTCTGAAGAAATCATTCTGCATTATCGCAGCGGCAGGTGCGATGCAGCGGGAGACTAGGCTACAGACTTCTGTTACCATGCGGTAAACACAAAGATGAAAGCAAGTCTATTGAGATATCTCTGTCTGAAAATTCTCGCAATGTCAAAGGCAATGGATGCAGTAGAGATGGTCATTCACGTATGCGAGAATTCCAGCCAACCAGAGACCTAAGTCTGTGATTGCCAGGCAGAGATTCGGTTCGGTAGTCAATCATTACAGAGGAGAGAGACATAATCCGACCGTGCTATCTCGGAGAGCCAGCTGGTACTGGGCTGCGGCAGGCAGCCCATACACCGCTAGCTCTCGCTCACTCGTCATCCTGAGTTGCCAGGTAATCCATTCCAAGAAAGAATGCGTTCGGCTAGAACCATCAAGCGCAAAAAAATACGCTCGAGCATTTGCATTTAATCGAAACGGATTTCGGTGAATGCAAACACTGAGGTGTTGTTGTTGTAACAATACCATAAGTATCTAAAAATTGAAACTGGTAACTCCTGGGAGGTTTGCAGGGCAGTCCCGAGTTGCAGTTCAATTAAGAAGATACTATTCGTCTCGGTCACAACCCGTAGAGTTAACTTCGGTATGTGCCTACACCTCGGACAATTCAACTGATAACAGAAGCATGTCGCGAGGGCAATATACGTAGTATATTTGTAGGTTCCTGTACATTGACCTCCATCCTAAATTCTCTTCCATTCGAAGAACAAGAATAAGGACTGGAAGCCGACACCCTTCATTCTCTAATGAAGAGAGCGAGGGAGAAGTTTTCCCGAAGGAAGACTTCTATGGTGAACAGGATACCAAAGACAATAGTTCAAGCCGAACTGGATGTTCACACCCGTTCTTCTCTATCACGGGGTTGGTCGCCTACTGAGGAGACGTCAGGTCCATTCCAGGCTGAGCCCCTCCTGAGATATTCTTCCTTCAGCAGTAGTACTTCTCTCGAACCCTAGAGATGCCAGGAATTCAAGCATTCGGCGAGATTCCCGATTATCACAGTAACAATTATCTGGGATTCCGATCTCGTCCACTCTGGACCGTGGTTTCGCCCAAATGTTTGCAGATCGTAGAAGACCAGAACACTCGGCGAGTGCTAGAAATTCCGAAGAATTCTAAGCACTTGGTGAAACCTCCACCGAATTCGTCAGAAGATCATCGGGTGGTGGTCCTCCCGATTCCCGTAGAAACCGAGGATAGGGCAAGATCCTTCCTCAACGACGGGGACTTACGTCCGGTAGGACCGGAAGGTCCCCCCAGGAACGCAGTTCCCGACGTGGAATCCTACGGAGCGCGCTCTGCAAGATCCCTCCCCTTCCCTTCGCAGACATAGGGAGAGAGGGAATGGGGGAGGAAGACTGGATACTCGCTCGCCTTCCCAGCGGAACTAGCAGTCAGAGAAGCGAGTATGGGCAGCCATTGGCCGCTCAGAGTCTAGGAAAATGTTACCGTCTGGAGAAAACGTTTTCCCGAGGAGGGTTACGAACTCGTACTGTAGGCTAAACGTCTGCCGCCACCGTGACCGTCGTCTGGGTGGGGCTGAGCGAGCGCCTGACAGGAGAGAGCCAATACCGTCCTCTGACGCGTCCCAGTCCTCATCTAGGTCGAAACCTCTCAAGAGGACTGAAGGGGGAGCCCACCCCGGTCTGTGTGTGCGTGGTCCAGCTGGACCGTCACGTGAACAGCGGTGATGGTCACTCCGCTGAGGAGGTTGAAGGGACAGGTGAGGGAGACCTGACGCTCCTACCCTGCCTACTAGCAGAACCAGTAGGCTGGGAGGACTGCAGGCGATCACCAACCCACATTGGCGATCGAGCTGCAGGTCTCGACCAGCGGTCTTCTTTCGGAGAAATGCTGGACTACGGAACGGAGCGTCTGTCTCTTCAGGAGAGCTGCTGGCGATCGGGCTGCACTGGTCGAGCGATAGACCGAGAGCAGCGGCGACGTTCCCGAGCGTCAGAAGAGCTGCTGCTGGTTCCCCTATCCATCTGGTCCTGGTGGGAGCGGCGGTAAGGGAACAGCAGAGTCTGCTGTTGCGGTGGGAGTGCAAGGGGCGCGGATCACTCCTGATTGCCTCGCCCGTCCCGGTGTAGCCCGAGGAAGTTGAAGGGAAAGGAGAGGTAGATCTGACGCCCCCCCTCGCCCACCAGCAGAAACGGCGTGCTGGGGGGGGGGGCTGCAGATGCTCACCAACCTGTGGTGGCGATCGATCTGCAGGCCTGGTCGAGCGGCTCTCCGGGGGAGAGCGGCTGGACCGAGAACCGTGACGACGGTCCCGAGCGTCAGAAGAGCTGCTGCTGGTCCCCCTCTCTGCCCGGTCCCGGTGGGAGCATCGTTCAAAGGACCGGCAGTCCGCTGTTGCAGTGGTAGCGAGGCCTGTCCTCAAGGCGCGTCACACTGCTTGGCTGGTCCAGGCGACCGAGGGGACCGCTTCCTCCCCTCAGCCCGTGGCCGGTCTGGGACCGTCACTTCAACCCTGGGTACCAGCGGCTCGCCACGAGAGCGATCACTGGCCTGGTGGGAGTCACCTGGGCGACTCCCACCAGTCTTCCACTCCGTGCCTGGATCCTGGCGGCGAGCGAGCTCGGTTGCCTGGGTCTTGGCTGCACGGTCACCCGCAGGTGACCGTACACTCGGTACCTCTCGCGAACAAGAGGCCGAGACGGTACCTGGCGTTGAGGCAGAACCTCTGGCGCCAGGAGAGGAGGTACCGGTGTTAGCCAGTACCCCTCCGGTCCCAGTCATCTTCTTCCTTGTGGAAGGAGAGACGGGCACCATTCCCGAGAGGGGGATACCTTCTTCTTCGGCTGGGGGGCCTCGGAAGTCGAAGGGGAAGAGGTGGCAGAAGACGACGGCGACACCTTCCTCTTCTTCCTGGACTTCCTCTTCGTCAGTTCCTCAGGACAACCGACAGGTCCTCCATCCAGGACGGAGTTGGGGCAGTTGCCGAAGCAACACGGCCCAACTGCACCTGCCCGGAGGGCTACGAAACTCCTACCTGGCAGGCGAACCGTCTCCCACCCCCAAGACTGGTCGGTCGTGTCGCGACCATCGTCTGGGTGGTGCTGTCACTGAAAGAAAAGGATTAATTAAAAGAGGGCTGGATGGCCCGCCTCCACCGGTCTCTGCGTGCATGGACCTGCGGGAACGTCACGTCAACCTTGGGTACCGGACGATCGCTGCAAGAGCGATCGCTGGTCTGGTGAGAGTCACCCGAGCGATTCCTACCATCTTCCGCTCCGTGCCTGGGTCCTGACATGGGGAGCAAACTCCGCAGTCTGGACCCTAGCTGCACGGTCACCCGTAGGTGACCGTACACTCGGTAACGCTCGCAAGCGGGCGGCCAAGATGGTTCTAGGTCCTGAGGTGGAACCTTCGGAACCAGGAGAGGAGATACCAGCAGTGGCTGGTACCTCCAAGGTCCCCGTCTGTTTCCTCCCCGAGGAAGAAAAGACGGGCCCCGTTCCCAAAGGAATGGGAGGACCCACAGAAGACCCACCTGTCTCACCGGAGCGAGACAGACCCTTAGATGTCCCGTGATGAGACTTCTTAGGGGGGGAGACCACCTTCTTTTTACGGCAAAGCCTTAAAAGTTGAAGGTGGGGAGGCCTGCAGATATGATGATTTCAAAGAGGAGGATGACGACACTTGATGAGCTCTCTTCCTCTTCGGTTCCTTCTGCCAGACTTCTACCATCAGGAGTAGATAACATCACAGGGCAGCGTGACAGCTTCGTCCAGTGACATAACTCCCGGGTAATAGTGGTAATGAAAAAGATTATCAGCAGGAGATCAGTACACACACTCGAGGATCCGTACGCAACATGCTACGAGCCAAAGGTACAATTCCAAGGTTAGGATAACCAATACGAAGAGCATCCAACCAATACTGCTGAAAACACAATCACCACTAGTCTGTAAAATAAGGAAAAAAATATTAATGTAATGAGGATACTCCTCACACATCCAAGGGTGCCGCCCTCCGAAGCGAGAGATCCCCCAACATCAGCACACTGCACGCTCATCCTTCTACCTTCTTCCGATAGTAAGTGAGAGGAAAAAGGAGAAGAGAAATTACCATAAGAACAAAACACAGACAAACCTTTGAAGTTCCCTTGGTAATTCCCAAGCGTAACCCAAGCGTAAGCGTAATTTCCGGATGAATACATGTCCCGTTACAGGATCAATACCACATACGTTAAATACATGTCTCATCCTCACGATAAATACATATCTTGTCCTCATGCAGGTCTGGGCCAGTGTTAAAGGAAGAAAGAATGTAAATAATATGTTAGCATACCTTTACCGCCGGCTCTTAACACAAGTAGAGGGGCGGTTACAAAGGCTATCACAAAAGGTGGGTTTGTATATTAATTGAAAAACCAATGACAAACCTTTGTTTGGTATTAATATCAAACACCGTATGTGCATAATTATTTATACAAAAAAAATAAACCAAAAGGATCCCAAAAGGATCTTCATCGGAAGACGGCCGAAAGTAAAGTGGAGTGTTTACATCCGGGCAGGCTAGCCTGCCCCACGGTAGTTACTGCCTAACCACCTTGTTCAAGATTCAACAGCCGTAATTCCAGCTACGCCGAAAGTATATTCCTATTGTTAAAGGACCGAAAGGTTTGTATTACGTATTGGAACAAATCTAAAACCATTAATCTCAGCCCACTTTACTATATGTATTATCAATGCAGAGCTGAAGGTGGCGTTCAGCCACTGCCAACCTTGATGTTGCAAAGGATATCGGTAGGTCATCAACAAAATGGGTATATGTTATATCAGGGGGAATTATTTTAGAAACCCATTGATTACCAAGGCGAACAAGGTTACACTTAAAACACTTCCTTGTGGTACTCCTTCTTCTTGATTGAACACATCTGACATTGTTGCTCCAACCTGAACCTGAAATATCCTAGCCTTAATAGAGAAGGGCAAATTGCCTCTCAGGTTACATTTATAAAGGACCCTCAAAATGCCATATCTCCATGTATCATAAGCCTTCTCTAGATCAAAGAACACAGTGATGTGATGCTGCTTGTTGGCATAAGCTTCACATATTGAAGATTCCATTCGTACCAATACATCAGCTCTGGAGTGCATACTCCGAAAACCACACTGAGCAGATGGCAGATATTTACCTCTTTCCAAGTACCACATCACTCGTGTGTTCACCATTTTTTCCATGATCTTACACAAACAAGATGTCAATGCAATAGGACAATAATTTTTTTTCTTGAATGGATCTTTTCCAGGTTTCACAAATGGCAGTAATTTTAACTTCTCCCAAGGCTTGGGGAAGATATGTTCTCGGTAAATTCTGTTAATTAGGCTTAATATGAAAGTCTGGTATTTTCAGGGGTATGCTTAATCATTGAATATGTTATATCATCCAGTCCAGGACTGATTCATTACATTTATTCAAGGCTGATTCAAATTCTCTAATAGTAAAAGTAGCATTGTATTGCTCATCTTAAGGTATTAAAATCAATTTCGACCTGTTCCATTATCTGTCTTTAAGCTGAATAGGGTCTATCATAATTTTTCTTTGCAACATTAGCAAAATGATTAGCAAACTCTTTTGCCACTAACTGGGGGTCTGCTACCTTGCGACCATTCATCTTGATAACTGGAGGTTGACAAGGAGTGAACTTGCCTGCTATTTTTCTAACTCTCTTCCAAACTAAAGTCAGAGGAGTTTTCGAATTTAGTGAAGATATGAATATTGTCCAAGATTCTTTTCGTGCTTTTTTTTATTTTAATGCGAAAATGAGCTCTCGCTTTTCGAAATTCGACACGATAATACTCACATTTTCGTCTGCAGTATCTGGTGAAGGCAGATTTCATAGTTCTATGAGTTTCCTGGCATTTACGAGTCCACCTGGGAACTGGTCGGCGGACAAATTTGCCCGAAGTCCTAGGTATAGATTGAAGACCAGCTGAGAACATTATTGTATTCAAAAAGTCAAGAGCATCATTTACACAGGGAAAGTCATCAGCAGAGTCATCTATTGAGCTGTGCTCCTGGAATGTTGACCAATCAGCTTTACCAATGTTCCATTTGGGTAGCCTTGAAGATGGAGGACTTGATGCTACACTCACCACTATTGGAAAATGGTCACTGGTAAATATGGCAATTTGTCGAAAATTGCATTTTTCCTAACTATACAAACCTGAGGTCCTTTAACAATAGGAAGGTAACTAGCGGCAGCTGGAACGGTCGTAAGCTTCGAACAAGGGAGTTCGGTAGTTAACTGCTTGTCCGACAGTGCGCGCGCCGCGCAACTGGGAGGCGAAGAATCACTTTTGCTTTAGGCCCAGGAAAATCGCAGAGTGAGGGGTGGCGCGAGGTGGGACTATATGCAAAGGACCTCAGGTTTGTATAGTTAGGAAAAATGCAATTTTTGACAAATTGCCATTTGTTCCAATACGTAATATAAAACATCGGTTCTTTAACAATAGGAAGACTCAATTCTTGGTGGGAGGAATCCGAGTCTTAAGAACAGACTGATGTTCGCCCAACCTTGGATTCCCTCCCTGGTTGTAAGAGCAGAGGGAGGGATCCTAGCCTCTGCCCAATTGATCGGGGTATGTACCGCAGGATCAATGGTCAGACCTCTGGACCCAAGTAATAAGAGGGAGGCAAGCGTACCTCTTAAAACTAGCAAGCAAGAACTTGTTCCTATTGCAAGAGGCAATATGAAGTCATGGGTTGTCTCTTGTTGGCTTCCACTTCCTCCCCCTTGTTGGGGGAAGTAGTGGATAATCGCTCCTATCCCTACTGAAAGGGATAGGATGGGGCTCGGTCGAGTAGCTTACCTGCATCGCCTCCTGATCCAGCCTAGTGACGACAGCGTCCCTCCGCCCACAGGTAGAGGAGGAGAAAAAGATGAGGAAGAGAAGGCCAGTCACATTCTAATTCACCTATCCCTTCATGCAATCACACAAGGATGCGATGCTGTTCTGTCTGCTTGGGTGCTGGGTAAGCTACGCAACGTGTTGAGCAGCCACCACGGGTCCTAAGGAACAAGTGTCCAAGGACCTGTGGGCTATATCCTGAAGGTAGGAGGAGGTGCACGTGGTCTGGTTGGACCAGACCCCTGCCTTCAGTACCTGCGCCACAGAGAAGTTCTTGTGGAACGCAAGGGAAGGACCAATATCTCTGGCTTCGTGGGCTCTCGGACGAAGGGTACGGATGTCGTTGCTACCAACAGCTTCGTACGCCCTCCTGATCACCTCACGCAGCCAGAAAGAAAGTGTGTTCCTGTATACTTCTTTCTTGGTCATCCCAGTGCTAACGAAGAGGCGTCGACACTCAGGCCTGAGGTGCTGAGTTCTCTTCAGATAGCGCCGTAGCGCCCTCACAGGACAAAGCAGCATCTCCTTCACATCAAAGGCGGAGAAGTCCATTAGGAAGGGGATTGTGAAGAACTCAAACTGATCGGCAGGGACTGAAGGATTTTGAGTCTTCGCTACGAAGTTCAGTACGAAATCGAGCGTCACAGATCCCCATCGCCTGGATGCTTGACGTCGCAGGAAAAGCCATGCAGTTCCCCTACTCGGAGGGAAAGAAGGGAATAGTCGCAATGACCTATCCCTCTTCTCGACATAATCTTTGGTCATGTCCAGTACCCATACTGGTCTATCCGTCTGCAGCGAAGTGTCTCGCATTCTCGAATCCCATTGCAGCGAAGTCTCTCGCGGTCTCGTACCCCACTGCGGCGAAGTCTATCCGTCTCCGTAGTGGATAGGACACCGACACTCCATGGTGGGTGTCGATGGTATGGGTACTGGAACAAGCTAGTAGGACGAAGTAATGATTGATTTGGAACAACCGAACTAAGTCCACAGCGTAGCTCATACCAGACTTGGACGCTTCGACAGCAGCCAACTGCGTTCGGTTGTGTGAAGCGAGCTGTCCAAGCATCCGAGCAAGTCACGTGACCCTCGACATACAAATCGTCTATTTGTTGCCACCGATGCCGGAAGGCGAGGTGATGATTCTCTCAAGGCATGTGCCCCAAAGGCGAAAGTCAATTGCCTTCTAGAAACCGAAGTCCCTGATGGCAAGACAGAAGTTCTCATAGTAAGTTAAATCTCAGCTAAGGAGAAACAACACTATGCGCCGTTGAAGACGAAGGTGGAAGGTGAATGCAGACTTACGTCTTCACAGCCGAATCGAGAAAAGTAATTCTCAAGATTCTGAACCTGTGCTTACAAAGGACTGAAAACGCTAAACCGCTATTTCATTGCTGTTCGGTGAGAAGTCGTAGTTGCAATGAAAGTGGAGCGCTTTTCAGTAATGAAAGCACAGGGATGTGCTGCCTGAAGAACCACTTCTCATGGGCTGAATCATCATCATCTTCTTTCAGGTTATTCAGGGAGGACATATATATACTTGAAAGTAAAGCTGGCAGGGCGGGGAACAGGCGATGTCTTCCGTTATACATCTACAATTCAGGGTGAACAATGAACAATTACACACCTATGAATACGAGATATATTTAGAAGACAAACTCAGATGTCTGAAGAAATCATTCCGCATTATCGCAGCGGCAGGTGCAATGCAGCGGGAGACTAGGCTACAGGCTTCTGTTACCGTGCGGTAAACAGAAAGATGATAGTGTCTATTGGGATATCTCTGTCTGAAAATTCTCGCAATGTCCAAGGCGATGCAGTAGAGATGGTCATTCACGTATGCGAGAATCCCAACCAACCAGAGACCTAAGTCTGTGATTGTCGGGCAGATACGGTTCGGTAGTCAATCATTGTAGAGGAGAGAGACATAAACTGACCGTGCATCTCGGAGAGCCAGCTGGTGCTGGGCTGCGGCAGGCAGCCCAATACACCATTAGCTCCCGCTCACTCGTCATCCTGAGTTGCCAGGTAACCCATTCCAAGAAAGAATGTGTTCGGCTAGAACCATCAAGCGCAAAAAAATACGCTCGAGCATTTCCATTTAAATGAAACGGATTTTGGTGAATACAAAAGCTGAGGTGGTGTTGTCGTAACAATACCATAAGTATCTCAAAATCGACACTGTTAACTCCTGGGAGGTTGCAGGCAGTCCCGAGTTGCAGTTCAATTAAGAGGATACTATTCGTCTCGGTCACAATCCGTAGTAACTACGGTATGTGCCTACACCTCGGACAATTCAACTGATTAACAGAGTCATGTCGCAAGGGCAATATATGTAGTATATTTGTAGGTTCCTGTACAAAGACCTCCATCCTAAATTCTTTTCCATTCGAGGAATGAGAATAAGGACTGGAAGCCGACACACTTCATTCTCTAATAGAGTGAAGGAGAGAAGACTTCAATGGTGATAACAGGATACCCGTTCTTCTCTATCCCAGGGTTGGCTGCCTAGTGTGAGATATTCTTCCTTCAGCAGCAGTGCTTCTTCCAAACGCTAGAAATTCCAGGAATTCAAGCATTCAGCGAGATTCCAGATTATCGTAGTAAAAATTATCTGGGATTCTCGTCTAGCCCACTCTGGACCGTGGTTTCGCCCAAGTGTTTGCAGATCGTAGAAAACCAGAACACTCTGAGAGTGCTAGAAATTCCGGAGAATTCTAAGCGCTCGGCGAAAACCCCCACCGAATTTGTCAGACGATCATCAGTTGGTGGTCCTCCCAATTCCCGTAGAAATCGAGGATGGGGCAGGATCCTTCCTCAACGACGGGGACTTAAGTCCGGTAGGACCCGAAGGTCCCCCCAGGAACGCAGTCCCCGACGTGAAATCCTACAGAGAACGCTCTGCAGGATCCCTCCCCTTTCCTTCGTAGTCGTAGGGAGAGAGGGAATGAGGGAGGAAGATTGGATACTCGCTCGCCTTCTCAACGGAACTAGCAGTTGGAGAAGCGAGTACGAGCAGCCATCACCGGCCGGTCAGTCTGGGAAAACGTTATCAGGAGAAAACATTTTCCCGAGGAGGGTTACGAACTCGTACTGTAGGCTACGCGTCTGCCACCACCGTGACCATCGTCTTGGTGGGGCTGAGCGAGCACCTGACAGGAGAGACCCGATAGCGTCCTCTGACGCGTCCCAGTCCTCGTCGAGGCCGAAACCTCTCAAGAGGACTGAAGAGGGAGCGCGCCCTGTTCTCTTGAGTGCGTGGTCCAGATGGACCGTCACGTGAACAGCGGTGATGGTCCCTCCAAGAGTCTGGGAAGTGTCATTCTTCCTTGCCAGACCCCCCATGATCTTCTCCAACCACTTGAGCGAGGATCTGTTGGTCCCAAGACCGAACCAAGCTCGTGGCCGTATCGAAAGAAGTGCATTCCTCACGGTCACTCCTGTTCGCCTCGTTCCTCCCGGTGTAGGCTGAGGAGGTTGAAGGGACAGGTGAGGGAGACCTGATGCTCCTACCCTGCCTACTAGCAGAACTAGTAGGCTAGGAGGACTGCAGGCGATCACCAACCAACGGTGGCGATCGAGCTGCAGGTCTAGACCAGCGGCTTCTTGCGGAGAAACACTGGACCAAGGAACGGGTTAACCCTTAAACGCCGAAGCGGTAAAAAAAAAAATGTCTCCTGTGTGCCGGAGGTGTTTCAGAGTGAGCGCGGAGACGGAAAAAATTTTTTTTTCAAAAAATCACAGCGCGCTTAGTTTTCAAGATTAAGAGTTCATTTTTGGCTCCTTTTTTTGTCATTGCCTGAAGTTTAGTATGCAACCATCAGAAATGAAAAAAATTATCATAATCATATATAAATAATGCGATATATGATAGCGCAAAAACGAAATATGATATTGTTATGATACAATAAAGTTTGTTCATACTTACCTGGCAGTTATATATATAGCTGTATTTTCTGAAGTCCGAAAGAATTTTAAAAACTTCCGACACACGCAGTGGTCGGTCAGGTGGTTAGTACCCATTCCCGCCGCTGGGAGGCGAGTATCAGGAACCATTCCCATTTTCTATTCATAATTTTTATTTCCACTGTCCCCTGAGGGGAGGTGGGTGGGTACTTGAACTTGATTATTATATCTGCCAGGTAAAGTATGGAACAAACAAATTTATTGTATCATAACAATATCATTTTGTTCATGAAACTTACCTGTCAGATATATATATAGCTGAATCCCACCTTTGGAGGTGGGAAGGGACAGAATAGAAGGATTTTGGGAAACAAATGCATGCAGATGATTTACATCTTGGTTCCACCTGTTAGCATAGCTGACTTCGTGATTACTGTCACCCAAGTCTGCTTCTGCTTTACTAGAGTTGCCAGCGAGGTAGAGACTAATAAAGCTGGTGCACTCCAGATGATCTGTAACGGGGGCGTGACCACAATGTGACTAGACCATATTGACCATACCATGAGGGCTAAGAAGTAAAATAAATATATATATATAAATATATATATCACCACCTGACCACCTAGCCAAAGTTAAGGTGTGTTAACTAAGGCTTAAGAGTTAAGAAGTCGCCGTTGTCGGCGACTCAACAACTAAATTAAGAGCTCTTCCTAACCATTTTCTACAGGATAGGATGAGTGGTACTTCTTGCCCCCAAGATTGTGTCTGCAGACACGTATGGCCCTAGCGAGCAGCAGATCTCGTATGCCATCTTCACATCTCGCAGGGAGTGTGAAGTGAACACAAAGTTGCTTCGCTAAAACATGGTACTCAGGATGTTGCTGAGTGCCATGCTCTGTTGAAATGCTTCCGAGGCCCGCGCCCTCAGCTCGTGAGCATCAGATAAAAAGATTTTAATTCTTTGTGCAAACACAATGAAGGAGCATTTTTGAAAAGAACTCCTTAACACTAAAGCCAGGGTGTTCTTCGATATGGGCAAGTCTGGTCTTTTTTTTTTTTCGGAACACTGCAGATTGCCCGAATGACTTCGACGTTCTTGAGTTTTATGTAGATAAAACTTGAGAGACCCGACAGGGCACAGGACTCTCTCTGGCTCCTGCCCACTAACTTGTGCCATCCTTGCCCCCTTCCAAGCTCCTGGCCCAAGGACAAGAACGGGTATTTCCATTCTTAGGCCACAACGGAAGGCTTAGAGAGCACACCGCCTTGTGTTCTCTAAAGCCAAAACTTGTGACGATGGCTTAAAATTTCACTAACCCTCTTTGTCGTATCTAGGGTGGTTAGAAGAAGGCCTTCCTGATCACATGCAAGAAGTTAACAGGTAGGAGAGGTTCGAATGCTTTGACATCAAGAACTTCAGACTACGTCTAAGTTCCATATTGAAAGCTTCGATCTGGACATGCACAGTCAGTACGTCTGTACTAAAGTCAGGTGACCGACCAGTTGACCAGTCAGACGAATCAAGGACAGCAAGGCTGTACCCTGAAGACCATAAGGCACTATTCTTCGCTGAAGGATGAGTGTCTGGACTGCCTGGGCGATTCAATCTAAGCAAACCTTGGGGTGTATCAACGCAACCCAACGTCGTCAGCGAATCAACTCCTGACTCGAGCTTCTGGTGCCAGGAGAAAGGAGCGAGGAGCAAAAAGGCGATTCAGTCCCGAAGGAAGAATGCCTGACAGTCCAACCTGGTCTCATGTTACATGATCATCGGGGTGGGGGGTATAAACGCAACCGACTTCGTCAACAAGAAACTCAGGGCTACTATATGTCGCCTGATCTCGACGAGTGTCTGACTCCGAGAAAACAGGTGAGACAAAAAGTAGATGGTGAGCGAGTTTCGAGATTCCACAGAACTCAAAAATCGTGAAGGGCTTTGTTGTTTGACAGACGCAAATCTCTGAGCCCAAAGGCCGTCAACAACATATTTGCGTATTCTTTAATAGTTGTGACTGCCAGCTTATCCCATTCTTTTCAGACGGAAATGGAAGACGGTAATCTTATTCCTGTCAACATCTCGATAGTCTGAACGTTGTCAGACTCAGAGCGGAGAGGTTATAGGTACCTTTCGAGTTAGAGTAGACCGACTCTCTCGGAAAAGGTCCTTGGAAAGTGAACTAGGAAGTATGTGACCTCTTGTGAATCCAGGAATCCTGAAGGCCAACTGGGGTGATCAGCTCATTGTCGCTCCCTGTGACGTCATAAATCCTCTTATTACATTTCCTAAGCGATTGAAAAAAGAAAAGAGACTAAACATCCATCCCCGTTTCAATATCATAGGATGGCGTTTAATAGTACCGATCCCGGATCGAGAATAAGGGAGCAGAGAAGAAGAAGCCTCTTCGTCCTCAACATATCGAAGAGAAGAATGAAAGGGCGTCCCTAAAGTTCTACACAACTCTCAATTACTTCTAAAGAAAGATTCCACTCGGAAGTCAATAGTTGCTGCCGTCGATCGAGGACGATTCGTACGGACTTTTGCAATCCTGTAACGAACCTGTAGAGGATCGTTACATTCTACGCCTGTTGTTATTAATAGGCTCTTTCTCGTAAACTCGAACAAGGACCGAGAGAAGATACTTCTTAAGATATGAGAGCGCTGTGGAATATCAGAGTTGATCTGGACCACTGGTTCCCAAAAACTCGTTTCGAGGACTGGAGGGACTACCGAATCGCTTTTACTTCTTTCAGATTAAGATCCAGGACATCTGAAACCCTATCCAGATGTCCGCACCTTCTTTCTATCACCTCAGGTGATAGACGCACTGATGAGATGTTCAGAATCATTCCTAGATCTTGAATAATATTTCAGTTTCCCGGTAGGAAAAAACTGTGGTCTGAATTGCAGTCTATTCGGGGAAACAAACTTCTTCAGGAAGGAAATGGTCCCCAGCAAGCTCATCCATTCCCTCCCCGAGTATGCTTACTTCCCTAATAAGGCTGCGCTTTGCCTAAGCAGGAGAGCATATAAAAGTGCAATGTTGCGGTAGACTCGTAGTTCCATACCGTGCGGTAACGAGCACCGAAAGGATTAAGAGATAACTCTGGTTGAACATAGTAAGGCAAAACGAATGCAACGTTTATTCATTTCACGTAAGAAATCCCCTCAATCTTAGGCTAAAGTCCGTGATTGTAGGACAGAGATACAGTTAGTCAGTCAATCCCGCAGGAGAGACGTAACCGTCAGCACAGAGATACGGTTAGTCAGTCAATCCCGCAGGAGAGAGAGACGTAACCTACAGCGCATGACAGCGCACGATCTGTTACTGGCTCGGTTGGACTGGAGGACAGACACAGCGTGACAGCAGCAGCAGCTTACAAACGTCGTCTCTTAACTTTATGTCTGGGTTGCCAGCTACCCTATTCTACGAGAAATAGGTCCGTTATTTTTTGAGCAGAAAGACTCTCAAGCTGGTATATTTAAGCGAAACAGAAAACGCTAAATAATTAGATGCGTTTGTGGTAGTCAGAACACTACCATACAACGGTAAAAGATAAATCGGAAACTCCTGGAAGGCTGCAGGAGTAACGATTAAATGTCCTTAAAATAGACAATAGACCTCTCGGTTGCCATCCGAAGAGGTAACTACAGCAAGCGTATATGACTTGAACCAAACAGAAGTAAAATAACGCAAGGCAAAATATGAAATTATATCACAATAAAGTTTGTTCATACTTACCTGGCAGACATTATATATAGCTGAATTCGGAAATACAGCTACATACATATCTGCAGGCAAGTTTCATGAACACAACTTAAGAGAATCGAAGCAGTCAGCTCAAGATTCTTATGTTATTGGACATAAGCGTTTCATTGACGTAGTCTACAAGTCTATTTCTTGTACGAGTCTGCGAATGAGAGCTCTTACGAATCTTGTCAATAAGAGCTTATTCGCTTACGCAATATCAAGTTAATGAGATGTTTGTCAATGAGAACTAACCCATTTACGGGAAAAAGAGATATTTTGTCATGAGGGGATACCCACTTACTTGACAAAACGATAGTATATTGTCAATGGGGAAAGTCACTGAATTGACAAAACGTAATCCAGGAAGTCGAGCATTTAATTTTTCCGATTCCCGTCTCAAACGAGGAAAAGGGGCAAGAATCCTGTTAAGAGACTGGGCTTACGGCAGGTAGAACGACGATGTTCAATTCGGCAGCGTAGTCCCGACTAGAAACTAACAAAATCTAAATCATCTGAAAAACCCTTTCAGATGGGCTAAAAAACTTGCAAAATTATCCTGGGAAGAGGAAGAAACTCTCCAACCAGCTTCCTCTCCCGTATCACAACTAATGCCTGCTAAAGCTTAAAATTTATTGGCAGTATGGCAAAGGAAGTCCTGTCTTGCGCTTTCCTGAAGAGCGTCCTCTTGATTGTGCCTTTGCAAGAATCCTACTGAACGTTGCCGAGAGTCCTGACGTGCAGGACATCGAGCCTTTATAACCCGTAACTGCCTTATCGCAAAGTCTTGACTGCGGTAGTGGCAACTTAAATTTATTGGCAGAAATGGCAAAGCTTGCGGTAGAGCAAACAAGATCTTCCCTTGAGCTTTCCTTAACTCCATCCACCTATGCGAAAAGCAATATTAATTGACAGAGACCTCTTGAATTCACGAAAACCCGATGTCTTGCTGGGTTTTCGAAGAAGAAGTTGTCTGTTCATTTCTTTAAGCTTCCTCCAAAGCACTGCCTACTTCACATTCTTTGCAGGTGAGGTAGAAGGTATCACCGAAGGTAGAGGTAAAATTCTTTAGGCCCAAATCTGAAACAAGAGCTTGAAGAGTTCAACAGAAACGTTCAGCCAGGCGACACACCTTGGCGTGCGCTGGTGCACGCTCGGCTCCCACTGGCGCGCGCTCGGCGACCACTGGAGCGCGCTCGGCGTCCCACTGGCGCGCGCGCTCGGCGTCCACTGTCGCGGACGGCGCTCGGCGTCCACTGGCGCGTGCACTCGCGGCGTCCACTGGCTGCGCGCTTGGCGTTGCACCCTCCGCGTGGCACCCTGGGCTTGGGCGTCCGCTCTCAAAAGCTTCCTGCTACTATGACTTCTTTTACGTATTTCTCGGTGGAAAGACGGACACGAGTTCAGGCGACGTTCGCCTTCTTACTTCTCACTGAAACACATAACGAGAGAGAGAGAGAGGACGTGAAGCGTCCTCTTTCTATAAAGCCTTCTATTTAGAGGGCGCGAGTCCTTCCGAAAGCTCCAACCCCTGCACGGGGAGGACGCTTCAGCGGACGAGAAGCAATCTTTCAGGATTCGTGCACGCGCACCGCACTTTGGCAGTCTGGGGATTTCATCAGAAACTGCCGAAGGCACGCCAGATCGGTGGGGGTTCCTTGTAACCCTCCTTAGGCTTTCTACATGCTCCCTCCCCGGGTCCTGGGAGTCAAGCAGAGGTCCCGGCCTAGAGGCGAAATGAGGCCGATCTGACGCACCCTCCACTACACAAGGGGTATCACTGCACTTCTGCACTTCACTTTTACTCTCTTAAGCAAGCACTTTCGATTCTAAGTTAAGAATCGAAAGAGTATCAGAGAAAGGGCAATTCCTCTACAGACACTGCTTAGGGCCCGAAGGCAACAATGCAGGGTTAGGAGTAACAATTACAGAAGTAGCACTTCACAGCAATGAAGGAGAGCGAGCACCTCTCGTAGACATATTCATAGCCCGTAGGCCATACTACAGGGTTAGGCAAAATAAAGTCTACAGGAAGGTTAGCAGGTTCACTACCCTGATTCTTTTGTTACTGATTATTGCGTACATACGAATCATACGTCTTTCTTACGGAATTAGACATGTTTACTGATTAATTGCGTACATACGAATCATACGTCTTCCTTACGGAATAGACAAAGTCTCACACTCCTTACATGACAAATCTCAACAAAGAAGCAAGACCCATACCCCTCGTACATACCAAGTGCGGATCTACCGAAGCTTTCGGTAGCCACACCCTATCTTTGCAGACAACCCCGTCTGAAACTAGCCTAACTAGATTCAGATATTTTATGCAAAAATGAATCAAATTCAAATCAATTTAAGATAGCGTATGCCTAGCCACAAATCCCACAAATCCAAGTAAATAAATCAAAAGACAATTAGGATACTTAGCGGCAATGATTCCAAAATCCTAAGACGAAGGTACTGAAAACAGGTGTTTTCAGCACCGGCGACCGAAAAATTATGAATAGAAAATGGGAATGGTTCCTGATACTCGCCTCCCAGCGGCGGGAATGGGTACTAACCACCTGACCGACCACTGCGTGTGTCGGAAGTTTTTAAAATTCTGTCGGACTTCAGAAAATACAGCTATATATATATATCTGACAGGTAAGTTTCATGAACAAATTCATATATAATTGTATTTAAATCGCGCTGTGAGCGAAACGGTTAAAGGTAACAAGTTACTTTTTTTCGTTGTAATGTACACAAAATTGCGATCATTTTGGTATATAACACATTGTAAAACGATAAAAGCAACACAGAGAAAATATTATCACAAAATAATGCATGAATTCGTAACACGCGGACCTAAACAAATATTTTTTTCAAAAATTCACCATAAATCTAAATATTGTCCTAGAGACTTCCAATTTCTTTCGAAATAATGACAAATGATTGAATATTACTATACTATAAGAATATTAGCTTACAAATGCAGTTTTTCGACCATATCTGACGAGTTAAAGTGACGAATGTCGAATTTTTTTATATATATATTTTTATATGCAATTATTTCGGAAATAAGAAAAGCTACAACCTTCAATATTTTTCGTTTTATTCTACATGAAATTGCACACATTTTCATATATAAAACTCTATGAAATGCCTAATTTGAAACGGAGCAAATATTCCGAGAATGGTTTACGTACGGATTTCGGAGATTTGTGGCGGAGAATCGCGCGCGGGAAGGAGGAAAGTTTTTTTTTTTTAAATTCACCACATAAATCTAAATATTGTGCTAGAGACTTCGAATTTGTTTCAAGATGAAGATAAATGACTGAAGATTACTAGACTGTAAGAGTTTTAGCTTACAATTGCGTTTTTCGACCATTTCGGTAGTCAAAGTTGACCGAACGTAGTTTTTTTTCTATTTATCGTGATTTATATGCAAATATTTCAAAAATGATACTGTTAAGATACAATAAAGTTTTGTACATACTTACCTGGCAGATATATACTTAGCTATAGACTCGGTCGTCCCGACAGAATTTCAAACTCGCGGCACACGCGACAGGTAGGTCAGGTGATCCACCATTCCCGCCGCTGGGTGGCGGGTCTGGAACTATTCCCGTTTTCTAAGCCATAATTTCTCTTCCACCTGTCTCCTGAGGGGAGGCTGGGTGGGACCCATTAATCGTATATATCTGCCAGGTAAGTATGTACAAAACTTTATTGTATCTTAACAATATCATTTTTGTACAAGTAACTTACCCAGCAGATATATACTTAGCTGATTGGCACCCTTGGTGGCGGGCAAGAGACAGCTAAAAACAAAATAATACTTAAACTAAATACATTAAAAAACAGGGAAAAAAACAACCTATGTTTCTTGGATAACATAATCCATAGTTCCTACCTTATTGGGCTGAAGACTTCATGACTACTGTCGATGAGTCTGCTTGCCTCAAGAGTTTCAACGAGGAATGAACCTATGGTTGAATAACTCTTTGGATCGTGTCAATGGGGGCTAGCCCGCTTACGCGACAGCCAGACCTCTACTGGATCGTACCAATGGGGGCTGACCCACTTACATGGTAGAGCCTTGACCTTTTGTCATATCAATGGAGACTCGCCCTCTTACATGACAGAGTTAAGGTTATTAAACAAATCACAAAGAGCACTGAAGCCAATCCCGATCACCTGACCATGTTAGTCTTGTTACAATCTATGAATTGTAAGAGGGTCCTATTCCCTCTGACAATTAACCAATAAAAACAACCACCAATAACAGTAATTTAAGCCTTAAACTAAATAGGAAGGATTAGCCTCAGCCCCTTCTCCCAGCACTGGAATTCGCCGAAACATACGCTCCCAGAGCAAAAAGCACTTTTCGTACGAAATTTTAACATCTCTTAGGTAATTCGAGGCGAACACCGAATTACATCTCCAAAATGTCGACTCTATAAGAGCCTGAAGCGACCATGTTTTGTGAAATGCCATAGACGTTGCTATGGCTCTCACTTTCATGAGCTCTCACTCTGAGAACCTTGAAATGCTCTTCTTCGCATTTAAGGTGAGCTTCCCTTATTACATCTTTTATGAAGAATGTAAGGGCGTTCTTAGAAATCGCTCTTTTCGGATCTCTTACAGAGCACCAAAGACTTTCTTCTGTACCTTTCAGCAACTTCTTCTTCTCCAGGTAGAACTTGAGTGCTCTGACTGGACACAAAGTCCTTTCTAGTTCTCTCCCTGTTAATGAAGATATTCCTTTTATCTCAAAGCTTCTTGGCCAAGGCTTTGAGGGATTTTCATTTTTCGCTAGAAAAAATGGTTGAAAGGAGCAAATCGCTGAATCTTTCTTAAACCCACTTTACCTTCCAAAGCTTGCAACTCCGCTCACTCTCTTGGCTGTTGCTAACGCCAAAAGGAAATAAAGACTTTCTTGTTAAGTCCCTAAACGAAGCTGCGTGAGACGGTACAAATTTTTCCGACATTAGGAACTTGATGACCACATCCAGTTCCAGCTAGGCTTCTTGATTACCTGTTCCTTCGTGGTCTCAAAAGACCTTATAAGATCATGAAGATCTTTATTGTTTGTTAGATCTATTCCTCTATGTCGAAAAACTGAGGCCAGCATACTTCTGTAACCCTTCACTGTTGAAACTGCCAGGTTACAGTCTTTTCTCAAATATAGGAGAAAATTTGCGATTTCAGTTACAGAGGTACTGGAGGAGGATATTTTCTTTTCCTTTTTTACACCATCTTCTAAACAACTCCCCACTTCGACTGATATACTTTAGAAGTGGAGACTCTTCTGGCTCTTGCAATAGCCTTCGCCACTTCTCGTGAAAAGCCCCTTGCTCTGACAAGTCCCTCGACAGTCTGAAGGCGGTAGACTTAGAGCGGGGAGGTTTTTTTGTGAAACCTGTCGAAGTGGGGTTGTTTGAGAAGATCGTTCCTTAGTGGAAGCGATCTTGGAAAATCCACTAACCAACTCCAGCACCTCTGTGAACCAATCGAGAGCCGGCCAAAGGGAGCGATGAGGGTCATTCTTGTTCCTTCCGAGCAAGCGAACTTCCTCAATACTTCTCCTACTATCTTGAAAGGATAAGGAAGGCGTAAGCGTCCAAGCCCGTCCAATCTAGCAGAAAGACTGTCTACTGCGAAACTGGCTTTAGAGGATCCGAAGATCGGGGAGCAATAGGTTTCGTAATCTGTGATTCTTGTTGGTCGCGAACAGGTCTATATTGGGCCTTCCCCACAGATGCCAAAGTTGTTGGCAAATCTGAGGATTGAGAGTCCATTCCGTGGGTAGGACTTGTTCTTTTCTGCTTAACAGATCTGCCCGACATTTTTCTCTCCCTGCACAAACCTTGTGAGGAGAGAGATCTTCCTTTCCTGTGCCCAAATCAGCAGATCCTTTGCTGATTCGTACAGGGAAAAGGAATGCGTCCCCCCTTGCTTCTTTATATAAGCGAGGGCTGTTGTGTTGTCCGAGTGAATCTGAATCCCCAGACCTGAGACCTGTTCCTCGAATGAACCAAAGCTAGATGAAATGGCTGTTAGCTCTTTCTTGTTTATGTGCCAGGACACTTGTTCTCCTTCCCAAATGCCTGACACCTCTTGCGAACCTAGGGTCGCTCCCCACCTGAATCTGAGGCGTCTGCAAACAACGCTAGGCGAGGGTTTCTGTAAGCGAAGGGAGATTCCTTTGCTTAGTTTTCTGTGGATCTAACCACCAACGGATATTCTCCTGATCCGTTTCGAGATTGGAAAAGTCTCTCCCAGATTGTTGGACTTCCAATCTTCTCCCTTCAGATAAAATTGAAGGGGTCGTAGGTGAAGTCTTCCTAAGGAAACGAACTGTTCCATCGAGGAGAGGGTCCCCAGCAAGCTCATCCATTCCCTCGCGGAACAATGTTCTTTCCTTAAGAAGACTGACACCTTTTCTAGGCAGCGTTCTCTCCTTTCCTGCGAAGGATACGCTAGAAAATCCCGAGAATCCATCTGAATCCCCAGATAGACAATACTTTGCTGGGGAGTCAGCATGGATTTCTCGTGATTTACTAAAGTCCTAAGGACTTTGTGTCAATTCTTTAGAGGTAACTAAAAGGTCCTCCAGACATTTTTTCTCCGATTGGGCTCTTACTTAGCCATCGTCCAGATATAACGAGATCCTGATCCCCTCCAGATGTAGCCAATAAGCTACATTCTTCATGATGTCCGTAAAGACTTGAGGGGCAGTCGAAAGTCCGAAGCACATCGCTCGGAACTGGAACACTTTCCCTTGGAACATGAACCTCAGATACTTCCTTGCTGCCGGATGAATGGCACATGGAAATACGCATCCTGAAGGTCCAGGGACACCATCCAGTCCCCTGGACGAAGAGCATAGAACAGAGGAAGACGTCTCCATTGAAAATTTCTTCTTCAAGACAAAGAAATTCAGGGCACTGACGTCTAGAAACTGGTCTCCATCCCCCCGATGCTTTCGGTACCAGGAATAGCCGATTGTAGAATCCTGGAGACTGGAGATCTTGAACCAGTTCTACGGCTTCCTTGGAAATCATCTGTTCCACTGCTTGCAACATAGCAAGCTTTCGGACCGGATCCGAGTATCTTGCGGTCAACTCCCTTGGAGTTGTCGTCAATGGGAGGATTTTCCGTTGAAGGGGATCAAGTATCCTTTTTTCAGGATAGAGAGGGACCAGGAGTCCGCTCCCTTCTGCGCCCAGACTTGGCAGTGGAGTAGCCTGGCGCTACTTTCGTCTGGAGGACTTGCTGTTCATCTAGACTTCCCGAAGGACCTTCTAGATTGGTCTACTCTTCTCTCTGGTCTTCTACCTCTAAGAGGGGCTCTAGAAGAGGAGGCCCCTCGAAAGGGCTGAACAAAAGAGGGTCTCTCTTTCTTCTCTATAGGCACTGCCGGCCTAAACTTCTTGGCTGAGTGCGTGAGGAGAATCTTAAGTTGCCTTCTCCGTAAGAGATTTCGAAACCTCTCTAACCGTCTCTTGTGGAAAAAGGTGCGGGGATAAAGGAGCAAACAAGAAGAGATGTCCTTTGCAAGGGTGATACTGCTCTTGCTAAGAAAGAGCTAAAGACAGATCTCTTCTTCAATACTCCCGTTCCAAAAAAGAGAGGCAACTTCCACAGAACCGTCCATGACCGCTCTGTCCAGGCAAGCCAGGACGGTCGAAAGTTCCTCCATCGAAACAAAGTCCGTGTCCTGAGCTCTCTTCGCTAACTGCTCCTAAAGCCCAGTCCATAAAGTTGAAAGACTTCTAGGGATTTTAAAGAGGCCCTTTAGAAGGTGGTCCAGCTCACACATGCCCCAAGTCGCCTTAGCAGACAGCAACGACTTCCTCCTAGCAGAGTCCACTAAGGAAGCAAAATCCGCATCCGCAAGGAAGAAGGCAGACCTAACCCCATCGGCTCTTTGGTCTCGTACCACCTTCCTGGTTTGCCTGTTAACTTGGAAGGAGGGCAGGAAAAACTGTCTTGCCCGCTTCCCTTCTGGAAGTCAACCACTCTGAAAAAGTTTTTTAAACGCCTTTTTCATACAAAGAGCGGGGCGCATCTTAACGAAGGAAGACGATTTGAGAGCTTTAGTGCTGGGACATCAACGATCCTGGTGAAGGAGGGTCCGCAGGATGAAGGGAGTCTCCGAACTCCTTTAGCAGCAAAAGAGAACAAAGTCTCTTGTAGTCCGAAACTGCTACATCTACAGGCTCTTTCGTCTTCCGATACCTGGTCCAAACTGATCTACAGAAAGAGATCGTTTTGGAGTGATCTGGCTCTTCCCGGGAGAAGGAACTCCTTTCCCGAGAATGGGGAGCGCGGACATTAGCACTCCTATACGAAGAGTGAGGTTCCTGTCTGTCGGCAACACTCTTGTGCCTACTAGACTCTTGTTGTCTAGGTTCGTCGGGTTCGTGGCGCTTGCTAGGCTCCTGGCGTCCTGATTCAGGGAGCTTGAAAAGATCCCCGCGTCCTGATTCCTGACGCTTAACAGGCTCTTGGCGCCCTAACACTTGACGCCTAACGTACTCCTGGCGTCCTGTTTTCTGGCGTCCTAACTCCTGGCGCCCTGACTCCTGACGCCCTGACTCCTGGCGCCCTGACTCCTGGCGCCCTGACTCCTGGCGCCCTGACTCATGGCGTCCTGGCTCATAGCGTCCTGATTCCTGCCTTCTAGCCGAATCCTGACGTCCTGAATCCTGCGTTCTAAGAGGCTCTTGACGCCCTTTCTTGCGTCTTGCTGCCTCTTTGCGCCTGTCTGGCTCCTGGTCCTGAAGATCCAAGGGATCCTGATACCTAAATCGGTTTTCCGGTTCCTTGCACCTAAACCGATCGAGACTTCTGCTCGATTCGCTGTGTCTAAGAGGGCGCTTCGGGGAAGACGCCTATAGGGCGAAAGGGAAAGGGCTTCTTCTCTCAGGAGAACAACTCCTATCCGACGAGTCTCTCGACGAAGGCGATAAACGCCCTGGAGATCGTTGAGAGTTCTTTCCTATACGAAGAAGGACGCTTAGCGAACTCTTAACAGGGAGCGAGACATCCTTCCTCCCTTGTAGAGTCCTTAGCAAAAGAGCCTACGAGCGAAGCTAACTGCTCTTGCAGATTAACCAAAAACATCTTGGTCGGATCCTGAAGAGCAGGCTCCTCTTGTCTAGTCTTCTTAGGTCCCGAAGGCCAATCCTCGGGAAAACGCTCTGGGCTGGAGTCAGCCGCGTCTCCTTTAGGCGCCTTCCAGGCTCTCTTCAAAGGGCGCGAACGGGAGGCCGAACTCCATCCTCGTTTAGGAGAGGAGGAAGAGTCTGAGCCGAAAAAAAAACACTCCTTTAGGACGCCTTTTCTGCGGCAATCCGAGGCAGCCTGGGACTTAACAACAGGATCTGCCGAAGGGACGCCTGACCGTTGGGATGTTCTGCATCCTCCCTGCGGCTTTCGACATTCCTCCTCCCCTGGTCCTGGGAGTTTGGAAGAGGTCTAGGCCTAGGAGCAATGAGGAACCGGTCAGACGCCCCCTCCACTGCACTGGGGACACTGTAAAGTCCACTATCACCACTCTTACCTTGGTTTAGAGCTCGTAGCTGAGCTTGAAGTTTTCTTCAATTGAAGCTTTTACATTTTCCCTCTCTGACGAAGAATCTTTGGATTCAGAACAGGGAGAAGCAGCTGAGGCTAAGGGAAATTGTTAGATGGAGAGTTAATTTCTTGTTCTAAGGAGCAAGATCTACTAGATGACCTAGCTGAAGCCTTTCTCACTCTTCTCTCTCAAGCTTCCTAACATATGATGATAATTCCTTCCATTCAAAGCTCCGTAAGGTTCTCGCATTCCACACAGGTGTTTAATAAAGAACATTCATTCTCCCTGCATTTAGCGCAAATACTATGCGGATCCAATGCCGATTTAGGCAGCCTAACCTTACAGTCTTCCCTACTGCAAACTCTAAACATAGGTGAAGCCTTAGCGTCAGACATCGTGAAAGAGTAGTCAAAAACCAAAGTCGAAAAACAGTCCACAATAAGCGTATGCCAAGCCAGAGAAAAAACAGAATACGTCACAACCATCCAATTCTCGGCAAACGAGTTGAAATCCAAGATGGAGGAACGAACAATAGGTGTTGTCCGTTCAACCGACAGAGAAATTATGGCTTAGAAAACGGAATAGTTTCCAGACCCCGCCACCCAGCGGCGGGAATGGTGGATCACCTGACCTACCTGTCGCGTGTGCCGCGAGTTTTGAAATTCTGTCGGGACGACCTAGTCTATAGCTAAGTATATATCTGCTGGGTAAGTTACTTGTACAAAAATGAGAAACGCTACAACCTTCAATTATTTTTAGTTGTATTCTACATGAAATTGCGCACATTTTCATATATAATCCTTTATGTAACGGCTAATTTAAAATGGTGCAAACATTACCACAATTGTGCACGTATGATTTTTTCGGAAGTTACCGCGCGGACGTAAAGAAAATGTTATTTTTTTCATAAATTCACCATAAATCGAAATATTGTGCTAGAAACTTCCAATTTGTTGCAAAATGAAGGTAAATGCTTGAATATTACTAGAATATAAGCGTTTAGGCTTACAATTGCGTTTTTTGTCCATTTCGGTAGAGGTAAAGTTGACCGAAGGTTGAAAATTTGTCACTTATTATATTTATATGAAAATATTTCAAAATTGATAAAAGCTACAACCATGGCTTGTTTTTAGTTGTATTGTGCATGAAATTGCGCACATTTTCATATATAAAACTTTATGTAACGGCTAATTTAAAATGGTGCAAACATTACCACAATCGCATGTATGATTTTTTTCGGAAGAGTTACTGCGCAGACGTAAGGAAAAAGTTTTTTCATAAATTCACCATAAATCGAAATATTGTGCTAGAGACTTCCAATTAGTTGCAAAATTAGGACATGATTGAATATCACTAAAATATAAGAGTTTTAGCTTAAAATTGCGTTTTTCGACCAATTCGGTAGAGTCAAAGTTGACCGAAGCTTGAAATTTTGGCACATCGTTATTTATATGAAAATATCTCAAAACTGATAAAAACTACAATCATGAGTAATTTTTTTTTGTATTCTACATAAAAGTGCGCACATTTTCATATATAATACTCCATGTAAGGGCTAATTTAAAATGGTACAAAAATTATGTCAAAGTGACATAAATAATTTCAGAGATGTGTCACAGATACTTTTTAGTGCGGCAAGAAAGAAATTCGCGCTTGCGCGCCTGCGTAACGATTGTAAACAAAACAACACCTTGATCCGTGAACTCCCAGCATCCCCCAAGGCGCGTGATTAAAGAGTTTTTGGCTGGTAGGCCTAAAAGTATTTTTCGCGAATTTTTAAAAAAACTTTTGTTTGTCGACGTAAAATACGTCCAGTCGGCACCAAGAGACAAAAAATGTAGACGTAAAATATGTCCAGTCGGCGTTTAAGGGTTAACCTGTTTGGGCAGCATCGGATCCTCGGATGGCACGTAGAATTTTCTCTGTCGCAGTAGAGGAGGAAGCAGCAGCTCAGACGACCTGCCAGACCGAAGCAAACCCTCCTGTCCGGAGACGAGCGAGTCCACGTGGCCTAGCACTGAGTCGGCCAGCTCCGATCGCGGCAGACCCACCATCGCCCTGGGTTCCTTTTTAGGCCCCCCAAAACGACTCGAGCCGGGACATAGGCTCAGACGGTGGGAGCGGCGATCCTTCCCCGAGGTTGTTGTGCTGACGAATCAGCGCGATGAACTCAGAAAAATTCCTCTGGATCTCAGGAGTGACCGCATCTTGAGGAGTAGGACCGTCAAGCCCCTCCAGCAAGAACGACTCCCGAGACCCTCCTCCTTCAGAAGGAGGAACAGCGACAGACCCCTCCCGGTCTCCTCCTGCCACTTGCGCATACGACCTGGTCAATCCGAGGACCGTGCCTGGCACGTAGGGCGTCGTGGCGGGATCGTTCGCCTCACCCTTCCCGGTGTAACCCGAGGAAGTTGAAGGAACAGGAGAGGAAGACCTGACGCTCCCGCCCCCCTTTCCGGCAGAACTGCTGTGTTTGGGGGGCTGCAGGCGATCGCCAACCGAGCTGCAGGCCTGGTCGCGCCGCTCCCCTGGGGCGAGCGGCTGGACCGAGAACAGCGGCCCGGTCCCGTGCATCAGAGCTGCTGCTGCTGGTCCCCCTATCCGTCCGGTCCCGGTGAGAGCAGTGGTCAGGGGACCTGCAGAGACCACTGTCGCGGTGGGACCGGTGCCTGTCCTCACGGCGCGTCGAACCGCTGGAACCAGCCGAGGCTGGTTCCTGCGATCGAGGGGACCTCTTATCAGCCTCAGCCCGGGGCCGGTCTGGGACCGTCACGGCAATCCTGGTAACCAGCTGGTCGCTACGAGAGTGATCGCTGGCCAGGAGAGAGTTACCTGAGCGGCTCTCACCAGCCTTCCACTCCGTGTCTTGGTCCTGGCACCAAGCAAACTCGGACGCCTGAGCCTTGGCTGCACGGTCGTCCTCGGGAGACCGTACACTCGGTACCTCTTGCGAACAAGAGGCAGAGCCGAAACCTAGTGTAGCGGCAGCGCCCCTAGCACCAGGCGAGGAAGTACCGGTGTTAGCCGGTACCCCTCTGGTCCCCATCTTCTTCTTCCTTGCGGAAGGAGAGACGGGCCCTGCTCCCGAAGGAGCAGGAGGACCAGCGGAAGAAACCCCCGTCCCACCGAAGTGAGACAGGCCATTAGAAGTTCCCGAGGGAGCCTTCTTCTTCTTCTTCTTCTTCTTCGTCAGCTCCCTCAGGACAGACGTCAGGTCCTCCATCCAGGATGGAGCCGGGGCTGCTCTTGCCGAAGCAACAGGGCCCGTCTGCAACTGTCCGGAAGGACCTGAAACTGGGGCAGCAACACCACGGGCTGGGACGACGTCGGCAGGTGCAGGAACAGCAGGTACGGCAGGTACGGCAGGCAAGTCAGGTACAGCATGAGACAGGGCAGCAGCCACCGACATACTAGGTACCGGCAGCAGGTCCAGGGGCAAGGTCTTCGGGCATCGGAAGTCAGGGGCTGGCAGCACGAAGAACCCAGGAGGGGGAGGCACGCCTCTCCTCAGCACGGAGCGATCGGGCCCTGCACAGCAGCCATCGGAGTCACTGACATCAGGTGCGGGGTGTAGACCTGGTGAGGAGGGGCAGCGTACCCTGGAGTCAAGACAGTGGTGGTAGAGGAGGTCACTGCTCTATGGGTGACCGGCACAGCACCCGCCAGATGCTGGAGCAGCCCCTGGACTCTCAGAATGCCCTGGAGCCCCAGCGACACCCGCACCTGGCCGAGGTCGTCGCCCGCAGCAGGAGCACCTGAGGAAGCAACAGTTGGGTGATTAGGAGGGGTTCTCCCTCGCGCGGGTGGGGGTGAGCCCCACCCCGAGCGAACGGAAGACCCCAAATACAACTGCACGTCGTGGCACCTCATGCCCTCCTCTACGCTCGACAGATAGGGCGAAGAAAAGGACCGATAAACCAAACCCCCCCCAAAAAAAAAGGGAGGGCGCCATACGCGGGAGCTGAGCCGGGGGCAGGAAAGAAGAGGAAGTGTCCGTAACCAAGGGAGTCGCTGGAGAGCTTTCCGACGACTCCTTGGCAGGTCTATGCTTCCTCCTACCCTCGTACAGCACCCACTGCACCTCCGACCATTTCACACAAAATTACATGGCTCGGTCCGAGAGCATTCACGCCCCCGCACAAAGGACATGAGGATCTATCTCGGGGAAAAAGCGAAAGACCCCACACTTGCGGCCCTCCACACCAGGGCAAACTCTGCGGCTGATGGGGGGGCGCGGGGATAGCTCCATTGCACAAAAATCCTTTATCAATGTAATAAAAAGTAATAAAGAAAGTCACGTACTTACAATACACTTTCACTACACTGACAAACCAAGTTGAAGAAACAACACACAACCAAAGCATACGACGATGAAGCGGGCAGAGAGCGATGACGAACACGTCCTCCACCAACACGGCCGAAAGCAAAAGTGATTCTTCACCTCCCAGTCGCGCGGCGGGCGCACTGTCAGACAAGCAGTTAACTACTGAACTCCCTTGTTCGAAGCTTACGACCATTCCAGCTGCCGCTAGTTACCTGCTATTGTTAAAGGACCGATGGTTTGTATTACGTATTGGAACAAGTATCATTTATAGCTTTCCAATTAAAATCAATAAGACAGTCATCACTACATATAGATAAATCAATTGCTGATAACGTGCCTGTTTGAACATGAAAATGCGTAGACTCCCCAGAGTTGAGGATCCCCACATTTTCATCATCTATGATGGAACCTAAGCACCTTCCTCTTTGATTGGTGACGATGTCACCCCATAAAGGGTTCCTGCTATTCATATCTCCCAAAATAACAAAAGGACGTGGTAACTGTTGAATAAGAGATTTAAATTCATTGATGGGGAAGACTTCGTTACGTGGTAGATAGAGAGCATACTGTATATTTTCTTTGCAAATGGATCTGTACACCTATCACTTGCAATGCTGATTGGATACTAATAGGATTTTGAGGAGTGTCATTTTGAACATATAAAACGACACCACCATGGCTTCCAATATTTAAATTATAGGTGGAGTGATAGGATGTATACTCTCGTGGGCTGGGGCACATATTATTACCAATCATGGTCTCCTGCAGAGCTATACAAACAGGAGACACTTCTGATATGAGCAGTCTTAACTCTTCCCATTTAGCTCTTAATCCCTGACAGTACTACTGGAGAAAATTAATGAATTTTACTTTCCTTTAGAGGCTGTTACATTAGAGCCTCTTTTAAGAGCTTTCAGCATACAACCTTGCTCTTTTTTTCTGGAAGGAGACCGATTGTTTAGGGCTACCTTCCTTTTTAGAGGGTTATCAGTCTCAGGAACAGCAGACAAAGCTGGTGTCGCCTGAGGAGGGGTGTGAGGATTGGACATTGGTGCATCCTCCAAAGCATTTACAACTGGTACAGCCTCCAGAGAGGTGGGAGTGCCAGATATACCCGACACAGCCTCCACAGAGGGAGGTGTACCAGAAATCACTGGTTCTGCTTCCATAGAAGCAAGGGTGCCAGAAACAACTGGCACTGCCTCCAAAGAGGCAGGAGTGCCAGAATCAACTGGCACCACCTCCGAAGAGGCAGGAGTACCAGAAATCACTGGCACGGCCTCCGAGGAGGCAGGAGCACCAGATATCACTGGCGCAGCCTCCGAAGAGGCAGGAGCACCAGAAATCACTGGTGCAGCCTCCGGAGAGGCAAGAGCACCAGAAATCACTGGCGCAGCCTCTGAAGAGGAAGGAGCGCCAGCAACAATTGGCGCCGCCTCCAAAGAGGCATAGGTATGGGTCGTCACCGGTTTTTTATTGAAATTATCTTATTAACATTTATATTTCTTTTTCGGTTGGCAGCAACACTGGAAAAGGATATTCCTGGTCTAACATATTGATTCAATAATCTCTCTTTTGCCTCCCTAAATGTGATACATTCTGTTACCCTTAAAGCTTGAATCTCTTTTTCCATTATGTATACATCAAATTAAGTGAAGATGATGGATGATTTTCTCCACAATGTATACATTTGGCTTGTATATTACATATGCCATGCTCTGGTTCACTGCATTTGACACATGTGGCAGAACCCTAACATATGTCCGAATTCTTGACAATGGAAACATCTCCTCAGTCTTGGGATATATTGTTTAATCTTGAAACGTAGCCAGGCTGCTTTTACTACAGTAGGTAATCGAGTAGAATTAGATGTAATAATTAAATTGGGAAGTGGTACAAAGACTCCATTTACCTTCTTCTTCATTCGCTCAACTCTTATTACAACTTGATCTTTTAATTCCTCTACAAGTTTTTCTTCAGAGTACGTCATCAGTTGGGGAGCATATATCATTCCCTTGGAGTAATTCCAAAAGGCATGTACTGCACATTGTACTTTGACTCCTCCAAGGTGTGATAATATTTTCAGATTTTTGTTTCTTTTGCTGAGGTAGATTCCACCGTCAGCTTTCCTCTACCTTCATAAGAAATCTTAGGCTCTCGGCCCCAACACTTTACAATATCGCGAGACATGAAAAATATCATAACTAGCTTCTTCCAGATTCTTCCAGATTAAAAGTTGAATATTTATCATAAGATTTTTCAAAAATTCCCGGTCCAATTTCATATATATTTCTGCTCAATTTCCCTTTACTCTGTACTGGAGCATAGGGTTTCAGTGTACAGTAATACCTTGAGATACGAGCTTAATGCATTCCGGGACCCAAGCTCATATGTCAGTTTGCTCATATCTTGGATAAATTTTTCCCATATAAAATAAATTTAAAAAATTAATCCATTCCCACCCACTGAAAAAACACCTAAAAACAGTATAGGCAGTCCCCTGGTTACGACGGGTTCGGCTTACGACATTCCGAGGTTAAGGCGCTTTTCAATTATATTCATCAGAAATTATTTCTAGGGTTACAACGCATGTTCCAGGGTTACGACACCTACAACGCTCATCTGGCAGAAGAAATATGACTCCAAAAATGCAATATAATCAATATTTGAAGGTTTTTTGATGCAAAATGCCATAAGAATGCAGCTTACATAGTTTCGAATGCACCCAAAACATTAAAAGTAAGGTTTTCTTAGGATTTTTGGTGATGTTCCGGCTTACGACGATTTTCAGGTTACAACGCGTCTCAAGAACGGAACCCCCATCGTAACCCGGGGACTGCCTGTACTAAAGTGGAAAAACATGTTTTTAATTGTTCTAATTCACAACCTATGCCCGCCCACAAAATAACAGATACCTATATACTGGTTATGATCTGCAATAAAATGTGACATTATTATGGAGTTCTTACCTTCGAGACAAACGGTAGCGGCTAACGGCGGTGTGTGCAGAGGAGGGAGAGAGAAAGGGGAGGAGAGAGACTTGACGGCAACACGTTCAGTACGCTACACTTTTGTAACACTACATAACATAACTTAAACTTTAAATTTAACTTACTTGAATGAAATTAGCTTACTGTACACACTTAAAAATAAATGTTAATCTTTCGTTACACTAAACTTAATTCTAATTTTGTTTTCATTTTCATTTTTTTACTTTTCTTCTTCTGGCTTGGCTCTTTTTGGCTCGCTTTTTGACTCACTTTCCCCTTCACTTTTTGCCGGCCTTCCTAAAAGGAACCTATCTAGGGATTTTTGCTTTTGTCTCCCCTTCAAAATGTTACGAAAATGATGTACAAAAGTGTCTTCACAAAAGGCTAACGCACGACCACACGCCAACTTGTCCGGGTGCCTCTTTTCCATAAAATCAGAAAACTCCTGCCACTTCCCTAACATGTCTCTGATTTCCTTCGTAGAAAGGCGGTCCTCCTCTTCCACCTCCTCCTCGCTACCGAGCTCCTGCAACACCTCCGAATGTTGCATCTCCTGGAGCTCAATCAATTCCTGTGTCATGAGCTCTTCCTGATGCTCCTCGACAAGGTCGTTCACATCTGCCTCATCTACCTCCAGCCCCATGGACTTTCCAAGAGACACTATTTCATCCACCACAATAGGTTCGGGTTCATCAGGGTCTGGCGTATCGAACCCTTCAAAGTCCCTCTCAGCGACGGAAGCTGGCCACAATTTCTTCCATGTTGAATTAAGAGTTCTTCGTGTGACATCCTGCCATGCATCGTCAATAATTTTTAAGCAATGGACGATATTGAAATGTTCCTTCCAAAATTCACGAAGGGTGAGATTGGTGTTGTCTGTGACATCGAAGCATTTCTTGAACAAATGCTTCATGTAGTTTTTTAAAGTTGGAAATTACTTGTTGGTCCATGGGCTGGAGGAGTGGCGTGGTGTTGGGCGGGAGATGAAAGACCTTGATGAACCTGTACTCATCAAGAATGTCCTCTTCGAGACCAGGAGGGTGACCAGGGGCATTGTCAAGGACCAGGAGACATTTCATTGGCAGGCTTTTCTCGGCCAAATATTTTTTGACTGCTGGACCAAAGCACAGATTAACCCATTCTGTAAAGAAATGCCGCATAACCCAAGCCTTAGCATTAGCGCGCCACATCACTTGCAGTTTTTCTTTCAAGATCCTTTGGCTCTTGAAAGCACATGGGTTTTCTGAGTGGTATACCAGCAGTGGCTTGACCTTACAGTCACCGCTGGCATTGGCCCACAAGGCTAGAGTTAACCGGTCCTTCATGGGTTTATGGCCCGGTAGTCTCTTCTCCTCTGCCGTGATGAATGTCCTCCTGGGCATCTTCTTCCAGAAAAGGCCAGTTTCATCACAGTTGAACACTTGTTGGGGGATGTATCCTTGTTCTGCGATAACTGAGGCAAAGGTTTTGACGTAGTCCACTGCGGCTTTCGAGTCTGAACTTGCTGCTTCCCCATGCCTCACAACCGAGTGTATCCCAGTCCGTTTTTTGAAATTATCGAACCAGCCACGACTGGCTTTGAAGGTTTCCGCTGGTGTTTAAGTCTCCCCTCTCTCAGCTGCTTGCTTTCCTTTCAAGTCATGATAGATTCCGCTGGCCTTTTCACAGAAGATTGTCTCAGTCACGCTATCTTCCGCCAACTGTTTCTCCTTTATCCATATTAAAAGAAGCCTCTCCATCTCGTTATGAATATCACTGCGCAGCTTGGAAAGGATGGTTAGTCCTTTGGAAGGCTTGGTGCTCTTTATAGCATCCTTCTCCTTGAGGATGGTACATATTGTTAATGTACTCCTCTCATATTGGCGAGCCAGCTCAGTCACTAGTACACCACTCTTGTGTTTTTAGATTATTTCATGCTTTATCTCGATTGTCATCATACGCTTTTTCTTTTCACTACCCTTGTTTGCACTCGCTTGCTTTGGACCAATTGCTTATTCACTTAATTCTGCACTGATTAACGCAAAAAACACATAAAAAATGCAAACACTATGGCCAATGCTCGGAGATAACTTTACACCGTGACGGAGATCCGACGGGAAAGAGCGAGCGATGCTGTCCTCGTGAGCAGCCTCTCGCACACTCGGCCACCTAGCGGCCGCATCGGGAACCGTCTCTTATCCTCGTATCTCAAATTTGTCTCGTATCTCGAGGCAAAAATTTGCTCAAAACTTTCCTCATATCTCAAATTTCTCATATGTTGGGACACTCGTATGTCAAGGTATTACTGTAATTACACTGGAAGATTTGGCTGTTTTTTCCATAGGAAGATTGTCAAGGAAGGTTCCAGCAGTCATCAACTGTGCCGATTCACTACCATCAAAGGGCCCAGGGGTACTTGAATCTTTATTTGTTTTTTCATAAAGATTAAAGTAAATGAAAAAAAATAAACCTGGAAACCTTAAAAATATATCATCAGCCTTTCATGCAGTTTATTCTTCCACTAATGGCACAAGTGAGAACTGACTCCCAAATGTCCGCATCCCTACCCTACCCCACAGGGCATGGCACAACATGATTAGAGTGGCCCAAGTGTAAGCCAAACTCACTTGATAGGACCGAGAGTATTTTACCAAAACACAATCATCCCCACCCTAATCACATTATGGGCAAACTGGACAGAATGCCGACAGTCCTATCCGCAAAACTAGACCCCCCTGGAATCCGTGGTCCAGCCCTGCAAAATAGTTCCACCTGATATCACTCAGGTCCGAACATTATCGGGCAGTTGATGGTCCTGCCACGGTTCCCACTATTTAGCTTCAGATATAAAACCCAGTCCCAGCTAAGATATCTTTTCTGGTTAACAGGTCCAGTAAATTTCAGCAAAGGTGGAAAATTCCACATAATTAATCCGAAATGCTAGTAAAAAATATTACACGAAGGAGAAGGATGAGGTAACAATGAAAAAATTGCAGAGAGAAGTAAAAGTTCTCACTAATTTAGTTGGATTAGCAGCTGGGCCCCAAGGACCAGTGAGAAAGCAACCCCACCAGGCATCAGAGCCCAGCTGCTGGTCCCTAAGCCCCCTACCCACGCCAAGGGGTCAGCATCTAAGGGGAAAAACACTTGAGATCGAAGGAGAATCCCTTAGAGTCGAACTCTTGAAAGACCAGTGAGAGAGGCAGGCAAACACTCCAGCTGCACCAACTCCATGCTCACTACCTTCGACCTCTTGACAGGCGCCTTGAGATCCTTACGGCGACAGATAGGCCTTGGAGAAGAAGGAGCACTAACATCACGTGCACAGGCAAGGGAGGTTGCAACACGCTCGTGATGTGCATGGAGAGGGGGGGGGGGCACACGCTCGAGATTCAAGACATAGGACCAAGCATCTGCAGAACGCACACCACTAACACTGCCCGAAACAACAGCACTCTCGGGAACACATCCGCATTGTTCCTCCCTCAAAGGCAAAGGAAGGGCAAAGTCCTTAGCCTTCCAACGCTTGATACGCCGACGGGGCGTAGAGGGGGAAGAGGAAGAGGAAGACAGCACTAGTTTCTTATGCGCACTCTTCTCAAAAGGCAGGGATGAAGCAACACGTTTCCAACCAGTGCTCCCAACTGATAAGGCAGCCAACTTCACATCCAATACAGAGTCCAATCTCTGAAGCACTGACTGGCATATGACCTCAGACTGATGTGCCAGAGAAGGCTCCGATGACAAGGAAGGGAGATGTAGCGAACTGAAAGGTAGTAATGACGTCACGGCTGAGAAAGGCGGATCAGAGGAGACGACTGGGAGAGACGTCATCGATGTGAGTGACGTCACAAGTGGCGGTGACGTCACGGTTTCCCCTCAGCGCGAGGGGGAAAGAGACGCCACTGGCGGAGCAATACAAGATGGCTGACTGCTGCTACCCACGAAGAAAAGGCCAGGAGAAGGGGGGATGGTCTGGCCAGAACGGGAAGGGGGGGTGAGAGCCACCACAAAATGCGCTAGCAACCCCTCCAAGGACGGGGTACCCCATAGCCCAAGCGTCTTCCAAATCGCCGCCATTTTGGACGCCTCCGAGTCTGGAAGAGAAGAGAGTGATGAAAAAGCCTCACCCTTCTCGGAAACCAAATAAACTCCTGAGGAAGAAGGGGCTACATTACAAACATTACCCTGGCGGCCTCCCAATACTTCCATCGACGAATCAATTGAAGAAAAGGAAGGAGATGCAGGGACAACGCTACTATGAGGGTTGGCTACCGTGGAAGACAAAACATCGGGAATAGGCACAAACCCTTCCCAAGTAGGAAGAGTCAAAACCCTCCGATGTTCTCTCTTGCCATAAAACGACCTCCACTGCTCCTTAGGCCATGCCCGGCATTCCGTGCAAGGATTCGTAATAGTACAAAAATTAGAACGACACCTACTGTATGCGATGTGAGGGTCAGTCGCTGCCAAAGCCAAAAACCGAGAACACGGAAAACCTGGAACTCCGGGGCACATACGTTGACACCAAGAAGGAGCAGAAGAAGCCATAATACAAGCCAAACACACACACACTCACTAAAAGAAACGAAACAGGCAATGAACTGGGAAAAGGCCAAGAGAGGTGAAACACAACTCTGCCCAGGCAGTCAAAAGAAAGACTGGCGTAGCGGCGTCGTCCTTGACCACTCCTAACCCAAGCTACGCATGCATTGCCAGATATCACAAGCTTCCTGGCTTTCATCTGCTTTTTAATCGGATCCAACTAGGCACTAGAAATTATCCTATTGTTAAGACTGAAGGTTTGTTTGCGTATAAACAAACAAGATATAAATGCAAAACACATGCAATACATAAATGACAGAATAGCATGAAAGCACTGGGTGCAGTCTAAACCTAGTCTTCAGTAAACAGTAGTGCCAATATATAGATACTATATACAATTCTGGGAAATTGTCCCATAACTTATAGGCTACAGGATTAGTATATTACTGTAAGAAACCTACTTAAATTCTCACTTTTGTTAGGGCCAATAAACAAACCTACTACAAGTGATTTCACTTTCTTAATTATTTGGTACCAATGATGTATACAACCAAGTTATCTGAAAATCAACTACCAGGAACCATGAGTTTGATTAAATCTCAATTTGACCTGAACCCTGTTCTCACAGTACTGTAAGGTCAAATTGTCTTTGGTTATGTTTTGCAAATCTTAGTAGGGTGCTATACTTTAGCCTATCAGTAAACCCAAATAAAAATTTCACACTGTATTTAACCTTTGTTTTTAAACCAGGTTATTTTCAAAAGATCAGGTCTTAGTTCTTATTTTGATGTGATAAAGTAATATATAGTACTTCTGTTATATATCACTTCTCTTACAGGCTGCTAAGCGAGATTACCATCAGCCAAAACTTTTTGGGAGAAGAAACATGACAAAGAAATGTCTTCTCACAAGACACCTTGCCCAAAGGTTAGATCTGGGTCCAAAAAGGAACAACACCTTTTCTCCAGTAACCAAAAACCTCCGGAACTTCATCCTTTCATCAGCAGATAAGAGTCCCACGACAACAAAGACAGCAAGCCAAAAGAGCCATAACTGTTCAAAATATCAAGGTCCACATTCCCATTGACTGTCATTTGTTATACCAAAACTGAACTAATAAAACCCACAGATGAGGACTTAAGTGCACTATTATGCAAACACATACGTAACAGGAATCTTGCACAGACTAGGAACACCCCGAGTGTCTGCATTATCAAGTGCACGTGGCTCACCACAATACTCAGCAGTACTGAAGGTCACACTAAGTCTGTTTCACATGCACAAACACACAAACTGGGAGCTCAAGATGCACCAGGTACCACACAACAGTATACACAATTAAGGACAAGTAGATAATGCAGACATGTCACCCACAGGTGAACACATGCTATCTCCATCCCCTCAAGAGGGATCCCCTGAAGAGGCAAAGTGCTAACCTAAAGCACAACAGAACTCTCTTCATCCTAAGGATGAAAGAGGAGGCACAAAAAGAGGAAGATGATTTAGTGCTTGACAACAACGACAAATAGGGAAAAGATACGCACTTGGGTTTCTTCCCCTTACTTGACCAACAAGTCTTACTTTACTTGACTGCAGAAATGTTAGGCACTATGTAGAATCAGAAGAATAGTATAGCCTGTGCTCAATATTGCAGATATGTCCATAAGAATCAATACAGGTGGGCCAATGACATTCGAGTTCCACTATGGAAACAGCAAAAATGGGATACCAAGAAACAGAAACATCACTCTACTCCAACAAAGCCCAACAAAGCTGATAGGTGGTGGTATATCAAGAAATTGGAAACTTTTGCACTTGGGTCGGCATTGTTGGAGGTCATGAGCTGGTTGCCTACCCTCACATGCAACACCTCTTACCACAACTCTCCCATGGCCCAGAGGAAAATGAGCAGAAGGTAAGGAGGAGGAAAATGAGCAGAAGGTAAGGAGAGAGATGTTAGTCAAGATGGGTGGATGTCAAAAAGGTTTGGCACTACCTAAGGCGGAGAAGTCCCCTTTGAAGAAACCAGAAAACATCTTTTGGCCTTCAACTACTGCCAAAACTCTACATTGCAAAGAAGACCAGGTAGAACACTCCTTGCTGGGCCTACCAACACAGTACAACAAAACTGGTTAAGCTGATACCAAGACTGGTAAAACTGGTTATACTGACACTAACACCAAGCACACTGTGGTTAAATGTGGCCAAGAAAAAACATTTTTGGATAATGTCAGGCATGTGGGGAGTTCCCCTCATTCACCAACCTATTGCTATCAGCCAACTAACGTGTTAAAAATTCCAACGGCCGATTCCAGCTCACGCTGAGGAATACTATTACATAATCTATGGAACAGCTTGTTTTATATGTATATCATTAAAAGTAACATTTACAAGAAAAAATTTGTGGACCTTATCTAACACAAGACAAAAAATTTTTCTGGGTTCGACCTGTGTCGGCTGGTGAAATGGTTCTGTAGCATGCATTTCTAGGTATAAATAGATGCTAAATATACCAGAGAAAAAAGCTAAATGGAATGCTGAAGTTACTACCCTCAGCTCGAACACCATAGGGCGTCGGTATAAGCACTGGGGCGAGTGGAGGCCACTATCAAAGGTCTTCTGCCAATTAGAAGATTCCCTTCAAAGTCCCTCTTTAGGCAAGTGCCGTTACAAGGACTACCACATTTACCTTCCGCTCGCTACTACTACAACTCATGCCCGGTGGCTTCATTCCTGTATTTAGCCGCATTAGTGATCGCACGTCTCTCTCGCTGCTCTCTTTTCTGTGTTTTGATGAAGCAATGTCTGCTACAGAGCTCCAAGCTTCTTTAACCAAGTTGAGTATTCCATTTTACGTTTTGGTATCTCGTGCGGGCACGATGCATCCCCTTTTTACCCCTTTTTTGGCCCCTTAGTTCTCGCGAACCGGGGTGACGCTATTTTCATCCGCCATCTTGAGTGCATCATCAGACGCGTGCGTTCTTTCCCTTTGTTTGCTTATGATTACATTTACTTCAAGGTTTATTTTTTTAACTGTTTTTACCGCTTTTTCATATTCCCGTGCATTTTCCTAGCTCCTGTCGTATCTGGAGGTTTGGTTTTACGTTGTTTATCTATACGTCGTAGGTTCTAACTCGCTCCTGACGTCCTCTGGGGTCTCTTGTTAATTGTTTATTTCGCTTTATCTAGCCTTTGGCTTTTGTCCTCAGTCCCTCAGGAGCGTGTTCGTTCCCCTTCGTACGTATTATTTATTTATTTATTATTATACATGAGTAGTGTATTTGGGCTTCCAGTTAGCTTATAGTACGCCAGTCTTGTAGATAGGGCGATTCCTCTCTCTCGCGCGATTTTTATGCATGCATGCTTTTATTGTATTTTTGATGTTAGCCAGCTATGCACTCGATTTTATGCACATTTATGATATTCATATCACTGTGAGGTTGGAAGTTTTACATTTCCTATCCTGGCTTACCCAACCAGACCTAGGCTAGGTTTTTGAAGGTAGGTCAGGTGGCCTGCCCCTCCACCCTTTAGGCCCCTCCATTATCGCCCCCTGCCTGCGCTACTGTGCTAGCTGGGAGAGCGGTCCAGGATAGAGAGTCCCTCTCATGTCATGTTTGTTGGGCCTAAACCCTCCCTACCTGACCAGTTCGAAATTTTTTTATTTTGGAGGGTTTTGTTGGGTTCCTACCGTCCACGTCATAACGTCCTTGGAGGCCGAGCTAGCCTACCTGACCGGATCCGTACCGATCTCGGAGGGTTAGGCTGGGTCCCTGCTGGGTGTATCCTTTTCCCCCTTATTGTTCCTCTTTTGCAATTCTTCCAGTGATTCCTCATCATTATTTTATGTTTGTTTTGTTGTGTATTGCCTTGGCCTTGCCTCCTTTAGGGTGCCAGTTGGCCTACTGTCTTCTGCTCCCTTTAGTAGTAGGCTAGTTACAGCTCCCGTAAGGTGGTGGCCACTGATCAGTTGCTGTGGCCAGGCGTTCACGACTTGTCCACTCTCCTCCAGACCATTCCCCCCCCACCGGTCCTGTCTGGCGCTGCCTAGCTAGCTCGCAGTGCAAGTAATCCTACCGATGAACGGCCGCTAGAGTATCTATCTTTCCCAAGGGGGAGGGGGGG
Organism: Macrobrachium nipponense; assembly: GCF_015104395.2. NCBI lineage: Eukaryota > Metazoa > Arthropoda > Malacostraca > Decapoda > Palaemonidae > Macrobrachium > Macrobrachium nipponense. The sequence continues at coordinate 50,316,222 of NC_087211.1, read as the reverse complement.
GGGATTAGTTGGAGGGGATTGGTTGCTAGTAGTTGGTGTAATCTCCTTATATATGTCTCCGGGCCCGTACGTCCGCTGGTCAGGTGGGGTCTACCATCACACCAGCCAGCAGGCTATACACCAGATTGTACGTGTCACTGCTCCGCCGCTCAGTTGTCTTTTCTCCGTTGTCTCCGCCTCCCCACTCACGTGGAGGCGGATTTGGACTCAGAGCTGCGTTTTTAGTCACCTTAGAATCGCTTCTCTCCCCCGATGCGATCAGATTCAGGCCTAGGTTTTACCTTTTTCCCTGTTCCGCTTGTATCAGCCAGTCTCCGCCGGTATTAACTACGTATTAAGATAACAGGATTATAAGACTCCGGAGTAGGCGAAGCCTTTAAGAGGTTACATTAGATTATACGTATTAGATTTTATTCATATTAATATTTGGTTAGACTCTGTAGGTATGTCTCCGGACCCGTAGCGGTTCCGACGTAGTGTGGTCTACCATCACATTCGCCAGGTAAAATATACCGGAGTTTATTGTACTGTTGTTTACGTCGCTCAGTTTTCCGTCTTTTTTGCTATCACTGTTCCCCATTTCAGTGGGGACGGTACGGGGCTCAGATATGCGACTACATTTTAATTCGTTGCATTTTTCTGCTACGAAAGCAGTCAGACTCAGGCTTAGTTCTTACCTTATCCCCCTGTTTTTTCTTTTATTCATTCAGTGAGTTGAAATCATTCAGCGAGTTGAAATCGATAACCGATATTTCCATTAATGGATCAAATATCTGGTTAAGTGCATCCTTCGGGCGGAGTTAACTCCGGCGCCTCTACATAATGATACTCATTTGACTTTTCAACTTACAGATGGTCCGCTGCCAGGTAGAGGGATGCTCGGCTACCCTGATTAAGCCGTACAGGCATGAGGTCTGCCGATCTCATGCCAACTGCGCCATCCCATTGGATGACTATTTGGTCTGGCATCCGGACCCCTGCACTGTGTGCTATGAGATGATCAGCATCATCTCAGATGAGTCAGTAAGTAACATTCTCGCCTCGTCGTTTCCGTGAAATTTCTGCTATACGTCAACTTTGTGAAATTTCTTTGACACACAATCCCTCCCGGACGGGATCCTAATTAGATTATTTTTTACAGGCTAGATTGTCGCTCCGGGCGGAGACCAAAGCGTCCCTGAAGTCCTGGGTGGGAAGATTCGGCAGGAACGCCAAGGCCGGCGAGGATCTGTGCTCCCTCCTTTACCGAGGAGCTCCAGCTTCAAAGGCTGTTCCTGCTTCAGTGGAGGATCCGATCACCGACGGCATCCGTCTGGAGACGCTACCCCTCCGAAGGACCAAGAAGGCTTATGCGACTTGGTCACATAGGAGGTCGTGGCCATCAGCCTCCACCGCGAACCGATGGCCACCGAGGATCAGGAGGTAGGTAGGGAGGTTAGTGAGGCAGGTAGTCTCCCCTTTAGCCCCACTCCTTCTTCTTCCCCTTCTTTCCAGGGCTTTTCTACCAAGTCTGCCCCCATTTGGGATAGATCGGCCTCGGTCATCCCTAAGGTCAAGGCTTGGAAGATAAGATCCCTTCCAAAGGGATCCAAGCCTGCTCCAGCAGACTCTATAAGGTCGTCTTCGGCCCCCCAAGCCGTCGACCTCCGCTTCCAAGCCTTCCTCTTCCAAGGCTTCTCCCCCACCCAAGGGGTCAAGAGCCAGGGCCTCCACAGCCAAGCTGACAGAGTCCAGCTTTGACCAGGAGGCCTTTGCAAATCTTCTGATGATGAAGATGAGTGAGGTAGTGGACACCAAACTTGAGTCGGTGTCCACTCGACTCGCCTCAGGCCTGGAGACCTCGGGTCAATCAATCCTATCTCTGACCCAGAGAATCCGAGCCCAGGAGGAATTAGTGTCCGGAATCCTCCAGTCCGGGACCACGGCACAGTCCATGACAGTACCGGACGCATCAAAGCTGCCGCCATTCGAGAACAGCAACCCGTGGCGGTTAGCTCTGCACGCCCCATACGCGGATGGAAAACTGACAATCGAAGGTTGCGGAACCCGGCCGGTAGAAGACTTTGAGTTCTTCCCAGCGGGCCTTCAATTTCCATTTACGGGCTATGCTAGACTAGCCGAAGATGCGCTAGCCAGGGTAGACAAAGTCCCGAAGGAGACAGTATCTACCTAGGACCAAGCCAGTCGGCATGGTCGCACCCTTACAGAATGGGACTGTGTCAACACAAAGTTGACGTCCCATAAAGGTTGCTTCACGATGTTTGTGGCCCCACAAGGAGTTCCGACTCCTTGCACTTCGAAGGTGGTGGAGTTGACTCTACAAGCAGCGGTAGAGGACAAACTTTACCGCAATTAAAAGAGACAGAGGCTACCTCCTTGCTCTTCCCCGGTGATATAGAGTTTTGGACTGACGCTCCGGCTACGTTCACGGTGGGCAGGCACGACCCAGAGTTTGCCTCCGCCCTGTTCACTGAACGTTTACCTAGAATTCCGGAGCCCTTGGTCAAAGCGAAATTCGAGGCGAGATGCAGGCTGAGTAGGTTGATTAACTCAAGTCACCTCTGTGGAGTTGATTGCTACGACGTTCGCGGATGAGTCTCTATTTCGAGTCCACACAAAGTCACTATTACAGGCCTTCCAGTCGGACCTGTATGACTTTATAGTGGCTAGGCGAGCCTGCAGGAAGCATGTCTTCGCAAATGCTTCCATTTGAGACCCCCGGACCACAATCCAAACCTAGGAAGAGGCCAAGGAAATTCCAGCCTTACCAGTCCTCTCATCTTCAGATGGTTGTCCAGGCGGTCCCTGTCTCCCAGATCGGCAAGCCTTCAACATCCAAGGCTCAGCCACAGCAGCAGTTTGTCCTGGTGCAGAGTCCTCCGACTCAGCAACCTTCGACTTCAACAGCCTTAGTAACCTCCCCAGGCTTCAACGCCTCTTTTTGAGTCGCGAGGAGCATTTCGCGGCTACAATAGACATGCAGGGAGTAGCAGAGCCAGAGGTGCCTTCCGGCAGAGAGGTGGCTCTAGAGGCAGAGGCTTCAGGTACGACCACAACCAACCAGTGAGACCCCGCAGGTGGGCGGGAGACTATATCTCTTTCGGGACCATTGGACCTTCAGTTCATGGGCCCACAGTATAGTATCGAAAAGTCTGGGGTGGAAATGGGAGAAAGGGCCCCCTCCACCTGTCAGCTTTCACCAGGCTCCAATGACAGACCTACTTGACTATGCCAAAGATCTACTCCGAAAGAAGGCAATAAAGAAAGTCAATCGACCTGAAATTCCAAGGACGTCTGTTCAGTGTGCCAAAGAAGGACTCAAACAAACGAAGTGATTCTGGACCTGTCCCGCCTAAACTCATACATTCAATGCGACAAGTTCCGCATGCTGACCGTCTCACAGGTGCGGACCTTACTTCCCCGTGGGGTCGTCACCACCTCTAGATCTTACAGACGCTTACTTTCATGTTCCGATAGCAAGAAACTTCTCTCCATACCTAGGCTTCAAACTCGGAAAACAAGCTTACTCATTCAGTCATGCCATTTGGGCTCAACATAGTGCCCAGAATATTCACCAAATTAGGAGACACAGTAGTGCAAGAACTAAGAGCCCAAGGGGTAATGTTAGTAGCTTACCTAGACGACTGGCTCATTTGGGCATCCAACGACGAGGAGTGTCGCAAAGCAACAGCCAAAGTAATAGAATTCCTAGAGTATCTGGGTTTCCAGATAAACAAAGAAAAGTCTCACCTCATCCCAGCGTCCCGCTTTCAATGGTTGGGAATCCAATGGGACCTAAATTCGCACAAACTCTCTCTCCCATCCAAGAAGGGCAGAGAGATAGCGAAGGCTACGAGACAGTTCCTCAAGAACAAAAAGGCTTCTAGTCGTACCCAAGAGAGAATTCTAGGTTCGCTTCAGTTTGCCTCAATAACAGACGTCCTGTTGAAAGCCAGACTGAAGGATATCAATCGATTGGCGAAAGAGACAACACAATTCAGAGACAGATCGCTCTGATTCCTCCGATATTGAAGAAAAGGCTCCGTCCGTGGACAGAACCCCGGAGCCTCTCTAAGTCAGTACCACTGCAATTTCCCCCCGCTGCCTCTGATAGTCCACACGGACACCTTTCTGAGCGGTTGGGGGGGCTACTCACAGTACAAGAAGGTTCAAGGAACGTGGTCGAATACGTTTCATCAGTTCCACATCAATGTCCTAGAAGCAATGGCCATTTTTCTGACCTTAAAACGTCTGGCTCCAGTCAAAAACAGTCATGCAAGATTAGTCTCGGACAGCGCAGTGATAGTTCATTGCATAAACAGAGGAGGTTCCAGGTCGAGCAAAGTAAATCATGTGATGATTGCGATTTTTTCGTTAGTGACGAAAAATCGTTGGCACCTCTCAGCTACTCACCTGGCAGGAGTAAGGAATGTCATCACAGACTCACTATCCAGAACGACTCTGCTGGAGTCGGAGTGGTCCCTGGACATGAAGTCGTTCCATTGGATTTGCAATCAAGTCCCGGGCCTTCAAGTAGACCTGTTTGCCACAGAGTCCAATCACAAACTTCTGTGTTATGTGGCTCCCAACCTGGACCCTCTAGCTCACGCCACAGATGCAATGTCCATAGACTGGAACGGTTGGCAGAAAATTTACCTATTTCCACCAGTAAACCTCCTGATGAAATTCCTGCACAAACTCAGATCCTTCACAGGACAGGTGGCATTGGTTGCACCCAACTGGCCAAACAGCAATTGGTTCCCTCTTCTACTAGAGTTGAATCTCCGTCCCAGGCAGATTCCCTGTCCAGAACGGACTCAGGTAGTACAAACTCGGACTGTGTCAGCTTCCTCAAGAATTCTAAATGCCCTAACTTTATGGACTTCATGAAGTTTGCAACCCAAAAGGACGCTAGTATCAATCCACTAAACATCCTGTTCATAGAATCGGATAAAAGATAGTCAACACTCAGACAGTATGATTCTGCAGTAAAGATATTGGCCATCTTTCTAAAAAGAATCAGATGCCATAAAGATGACTACGAATCTGGCAATTTCTTTCTTTAGAACCTTGTTCGAGAAAGGCCTAGCTGCTAGTACCATTACTACAAGCAAATCTGCCTTAAGGAAGATTTTTCAGCTTGGCTTTAGTATTGATTTGACAGATTCGTACTTCTCTTCTATCCCTCGAGCATGTGCCCGTCTGAGACCAGTGGACCGCCCTCATACGGTCTCCTGGGTTTTAAATGATGTACTTAAATTAGCCTCAGACACTGATAATGATTCATGCTCGTATATAACCCTTCTCAGAAAAACATTATTCTTAATGAGTCTGGCTTCAGGCGCCAGAATATCTGAACTGTCAGCTCTCTGTAGAGAGCCAAATCACATCGATTTCCTTCGATCGGGTGAAGTTCTACTATCCCCAGATCGGAAATCCTTGGCCAAGAATGAAGACCCACAAAACAGGTGGGCTCCGTGGAAGATTATACCTCTCACACAGTGTCCCATTGTCACTCTAAAATCTTATCTGGCCAGAACTTCTGAAAAATCTTCAGGTCCTCTTTTTATTAGAGAGAAAGGCGGAACCATTTCCTTAAAAGGTATTAGACAACAAATCCTTTATTTTATTGAACAAGCCAATCCGGATTCAGTCCCTCACGTCCGATATCCGAGCAGTGGCTACCTCAATTAACTATTTTCACAATATGAACCTCGAGGATCTGAAGAAATATACGAGTTGGAAATCTCCGGCAGTATTTAAACGCCACTATCTCAAGAATTTAGAGGCCCTTAAATTTTCAGCAGTGGCTGCAGGGAGCATCGTCTCCCCTGAGATGACTGAGTCTTAGAACTTTATTTTCTATTCCTTTATTCTGCTTAATTTTTTCCCTTGATACTCACTCCTTCCTACCTGCCTCGCTCGTAATCCCTACCTATCTCCCCCCCTGGTTCCGGGCTGGTTTGTTTGTTAATCCATTGCCGGACTTGTACAGTGTATATGGCCCCTTTTTTGTATTCCTTACCTGTTGTTTTACATACTATTAGTATGTATCTGTTCATATTGGTTCCTCCTGTCCTACCATTGTATTTTATTACTTTACATTAGTTATTAAAACTTAACTTAAAGAGTACAGTTACGTTTGCTTGTTTCTTTACATTGGTTATTAAACTTAATCTTAAGAGAACATTTAAGTTTTATTATTCCTTATATCTTCTGATTTGTATCTTCCTAGCTTGTGTGGCCATTCTCTGATACTATTTCACCGTCCGACACAGGTCGAACCCAGAAAAGGGATTTTGATGAAGGAAAAATCTATTTCTGGGGGAAGACCTGTGTCGCCCGGTGAACCCACCCCTCTCTCTTTTCCTGGTCCCCACCCTGTAGCCAGCCCAAGCTTGGGTGCGTAATCCAAGAATGAAGTCACCGGTCGTGAGTTGTAGTAGTAGCGAGCGGAAGGTAGATGTGGTAGTCCTTGTAACGGCACTTGCCTAAAGAGGGACTTTGAAGGGAATCTTCTAATTGGCAGAAGACCTGTGACAGTGGCCTCCACTTGCCCCAGTGCTTATACCGATGCCCTATGGTGTTCGAGCTGAGGGTAGTAACTTCAGCATTCCATTTAGCTTTTTTCTCTAGTATATTTAGCATCTGTTTATACCTAGAAATGCATGCTACAGGACCAATTCACCGGGCGACACAGGTCTTCCCCCAGAAATAGATTTTTCCTTCGTCAAAATCCCTTAAATGGTACTTAATTTAAGATTGATTTTCTAAATACTTACCTCTCCATTATATAGCTTTTACCTCTACATCAGCTGGTGTTCAACATATTGAAACAAAAATGAGAACACTCAGTTTTCTATGAATACTATCCTTCCTCTCCATCTACTTCCCCTACCCCCACCAGGGGACTAATAAGCACAAATACCCATAGCCAATCAGTCTACTTCTGTCCACTCTGAAAGTGGGGAGGTAGGGAGGGCAATTTACATAATGGAGAGGTAAGTATTTAAAAAAATAAATCTTAAATTAAGTATTTATATCTTATAAATGAACCTTATCTCTCCATTAAATATGTAGCTGATTCCCATATTTGACACAGGAGGTGGGCAAAGTGAAAATCAGCCAACCCTTAAAGGCTACTTACTAATAAAATATTTGTATAAAATAAATGTTTAACCAGTGAATTCAACCCACAGGACATTAATGCTGCCTTAAGAGGACTGTCACTCAAGTACGAGATCCTCATCATGAAGATAATTAAGGTCTTTTTGGAGGATGCCTCCTTCAGCAGAAGGAGGGGTAGAGTTATTGTGCCAAACCCTGCAGAGCCAATGATGGATACAGTGAATGATACAGTAACTAACAAGTACATATGTACAAAAAGGTACACATTTAATACTAAACACTGAGTACCTCCAAGCTTCCCAAAACTACAACCAAGCATACAAAGCTGTAAACCAAAACAAGGTGTACCTATCAATTCAGGACATAATATCCTCTGCATCATGAAGATAAGCCTAAGCAAGTACAAGATTACCATGCCAATGAGTGACTTCAATATTTTATCCACTTATCCAAAGATAAGTCCTCAAATTAAAATTTGTAGCCATTACTCATATGTCCAATGGCTACCTTCCGTTAAGGTTAGAAATTACCTGAAAGTCCTTAACTAAAGATCAAATGAAAAGGACATTGCATTTCCACTCTTAAGAAACACCAGTGTCCATATCACACAAGACAGAACATTTACATCAGGTTTAATTCTTTTAGTGCAATTCCAACAATGCTTACAAACAGTACTGGACCCCTAAGGGATCAAGTTCCTCAAGCCCTAGTGACTCCAGGCTAGTTGTAGTTAAGGGCCTATCCCAAGACTGTACTTAGTTCAAAATAAGGAAAAGATAATTGCAGTGTCTTTAGCAACGCCTACCTTATCTAACTAAGGTTGTGGCTCTCTCACTCTCTAGCTGTGTCTAAATCTACTGTGACATTTCCATAGATATGTCTTTACAAGGAACTAGTTCTCAACAGTTCAGAGGTCAACAAAATAAAGAACTGAAGAACCACATACAAATTCTAAGGTAAAGTACATAGCAGAGACTTTGGAAGCTCCACTTTATCACTTTTGAAAAACATCTAGATTGCTTTGTCCTCAGACAAGCCTATAGCCAAAGGCAGCATGGCCCTTTTCCCTTAAAAGCTGCCACCAAGAAGCTTCCTCATCCTTGAAAAACAAACAAACCTACCCATATTGTTTATAGAGGTATCAGTGCTGGAAAAAAAACCATTAATGTGGGACCATGACCTACACTTGGAACAGAAAGTATTGGTTATAAAACCTTACATCTCTCTGGTATTGGAAGAATCGATCAGTAGATTCCTTCCCAGCACTGATAATGGAATTACTGTACTGTGATATCCTGCCTTGAGCTCACCCAAACCATGGACCATACCAGGCAGTCAACTGTAGCTTGTGGGATTGTGATGAAACCTTTCAACACTCGGTTGCATGCGTCCACCACTGAAACTAAAAACCCAGCCTTCCCTGGTCACCTGTGGTAATTAATGTCTAGAGACAACTTACAAAGTTACCCTTATACACTGATGACTTCTTGAAATCTAGCAGAGTAGGAAAGGCATAACAGTCTAGACCTACTCAGGGAACAGCTTGGTGTCCCTGCTCAAGCTAGAGGACCTTGCACTGGCAAACCAAAATTTGGTAAAAGGAAGACTTTCCTTAGTTGCTAACAGCTCCATAACAGGGGATGCCCACAGCCCACTGTCTACAGCTAACCTTGAATGTTCAGTACCTTCCATTAATATTACTTGTCTCAGTGACTTAGTACATCCACTCAAATTATCATAATGAATAATCATGTCCAGCAAACGTAGTAATAACTCAGGATCAGGTTATGAGTTAATTTGACCCACTAACAGTAAAGGGGGCACAGCATTTAGACATAGTAGTGTTCACTCCTTAATTACACCTGACCTAAGACATCCTGTGGTCCAGGTTGTAAGCAATGTCTAGTGTAGCATTACCTATATGTAACTTAGTATGTAAGACGAAAACCTAAAACAACTCTAATAGCTGGAACTGACAGCATCTATGAGTAACTGGGAGCTAGGAACTTAATGAAATTTCCTATACAGGAAACACTACCTCCACCCAAACTCCAGAAGAGAGATACTTACCACTGCCTATGAAAACACTAGTACTAGATGAACCTTTCGCTAACTTTAGGATAGATCCTCGGTCCACACCAGACAAACCTCGCTCCAGCATAAATGGTTATGATGTCCATATGAACACTTAGAAAACCTTGGCAAGTGGAGGTTTTAGAACTTTCTTAAGTATGAGTTATGGGGAAAAATACTCGAAGCAATAGACCCCAAGATCATTCCTCCAAGACACCAAGGTACCACCAGGAACATTTTATATTCCTTGGACTCTTTATACGTGATAAGTATCTCTCCTCCAATCATAAAATGAGAGATGTAAGGTTTCATAACCAATACTGCTGAGAATGCCAGCCAAATCAGTCAGAATTTGTGGAAATTAAACATATTGGTAACTTTCTGTTCCAAGTGACTAATATATCCCTACGCACAGATTTATTAGTTCTTAAAGAAACTGACATAGTATTTGAAAATTCAAAGCCATTCTGTAGGCAGAATACTATTCCTGTTAGCTGGTGCCTTAGCACACTAATCCTATTCAGAACCCATGCAAATGCCACAATCTTCCCTGCTTCTGTTCAAAAGAAGGGTCTTTCCTATTCCGAGTAGAAAGGAATAAAAAGCATGAAAGAAGCAAAATTGGTAATGTGAGCAAGCCCAAAGGGGACAGAGATGTGCTTCCTCTATATTGGGAAAGCACAACATGACAGTGTGTTCCTGCTTCCTCTAAGCACAACATGACAGTGTGTTCCTGCTTCCTCTAAGCACAACATGACAGTGTGTTCCCATCACTGGAAACCTTGTCTACGGTAAAAACCCTAAAGTCTCTGCAATCAATTTAGTGAAAAACCTAATATTAGAGAGGGAACCAAGCCATTCCAAGCCAGTAAGGGATGCTTAAATACAACCAAACATCAGTAGTTTAACCTAAACAATTATACAAATTACAGGAAAATCAGCATCTGCAGATGAAGAAGCTAGAATTCCAAGCAAGTTTTCAACTGTGATGAAAGTAGACTTTGTATGTATTACCAAGGTTCCAACCTTGGTAATCTTAAAAGGTTGGTAGCAATGAACCGTGCAGCTAGGCACTGAAATACATCTATTTTCGCTCTCCAACATACCCTCTCTCCTCTCCTCTCATATCTCTCTCTCTCTCATCTCTCTCTCTCTCTTCTCGTCAACACTTCTCCCCACCCTCCCCCTTTCTCCATTACCTAAGGCAATTAAATCAGACTCGTGAACCACAAAAATACATTTACGTATTTAAGAGCAAAACATTAGCTAAATAATTCAGGTTCTTAACAAAATGATTAAATGAAAGGTTTAACTCAGATAGCCTGCTCCATCTCTCTTCTACAATAACCAACATTAGTTTAGTCATAAAACTAGAAAAGTCATTGCACAGTCTACATAGTCACACCACGGAACATCAGTCAAGTTCCCATTTCTAAATAGGTCACCATATCAGCTCCCCTTTGTCTCAGAACCGCCTATAAGAAGCCAGGAGAACACATCAATAAGCAAAGATTAAAAAGCAAAATAAGGTCAAACAAAATAGAACATCTTTGAAATGAATATTCAAAATACAGTCAAACCACACTTTTGGCTGAAGAATAAGTATGCTTACCCATTCAACACAGATTTCACACACTTCACTAAAAATACAGTTAAAGGAGCCATCTTTGCCTCTTCGCCGACTCTGTAGCGATCTCCCAACTTGGCTAACTTACTTTCTCATTGTGTAGGGAAGAAGCTCGCACACACGCACGAACTAACACACATTGTTCACGCCCAAGAAACAGCCTCAAACCAGATTCAGAAGGCGCCTCTGTATCCCCCCGTGCAAAGAAACAGGACATGGTCCGATCTGCTTAGACAGCGACTTCGACATCGCGCCACCCGAGGAAGATATGTCAACATTTCCAAAGCTTGTCACTTCGGGCCACTGTTTCCAAGGAGAAGCTAAATTGATGATCCCTACATTCTAGAAATGTCACAGCCCATAACATCCTCTCACTCAGAGAGAAAAGATACAAATACCATTTACGTGTCTTAAATATATTGTCTTAATTATTCCTTGTTGCATATGTATTTGGAAGAAATGCCTAACAGGCCCTGTATCCACCAAAGTGCACAGCAGGTACCAAGCTTTAAAGTATGAAAAGATAAGCCAAATCTGATTCTGTGCAACAACAATGTGGCCACATGATTAGGCTTGGCATTTACTGAACATTAATTCCCTGCTATGAAGGACAAAACCTAGCCTCTCGGATAAGGTATCATTCAGTGTCAAGGCCATTACACTCAGCAGGTCCTTGACATGATGTTAGCAGCTATCGATGGCAATCCTGACATGATCTATCTATCTATATATATATATATATATATATATATATATATATATATATATATATATATATATATATATATATATATATATCTATATATATATATATATCTATATATATATATATATATATATATATATATATATATATATATATACTATATATATATCTATATAATATATATATCGATATATATATATATATATATATATATATATATATATATATATATCATATATATATATATATCTATATATATATATATATCTATATATATATATATCTATATATATATATATATATATATATATATATCTCTATATATATATATATATATATATATATATATATATATATATATATCTATATATATATATATATATAATAATATAATATATATATATATATATATATATATATATATATATATATATATATAATATATATATATATATATATATATAGATCATATATATATATATATATATATATATATATATCTATCTATATATATATATATATATATATATATTTTGTGACGTTTATAGATCGTTTCGTCTACCCGCAATTAACTAAATAAATTTGATTTGGAAAACGGCAGCCATTTCTTTGAATATCAGCTGATTTTTAGTAACCGCGGGAAACCCAAAAACCCGCCAGCTAGAGATAGGAAGTTCCCCAGTTGGGGGAAAAGAGTCTTTTATCAGCTGTAGGGACGTATCTCAAAAGGGAAGGGTGTAGGCAGATTGGTACTTCTTAGACCTATACCTTAAGCTCTCTTTCCTGTGACCCCCTCTGCTGGCTGTAGCTTGTTTTCCAGGATTTGCCTTGATCGTGGGGGGTTAAGCTGACCTCCAACCCCCAAGCAACCCAACTGAATTCTGTCTCAGTCGCTGCGAGACGTGATCTCGGACAGAGGTCAAATTACCTGCCTTCCTGTTAGGCCTACCCGCCCAGGGCGTGAGTGGCGCGCCGATGACCCAGGCCTCAGACAAAGGGCCCCCATGCTTTCCTACAAAGAGCCACATTTTCTTCAAAGGTCCACACTGAACACGACATCCAGGTACGCCTTGTGGAACAGCATATTGCCAGATTGTCTCTCCCAACCTATTATCATTGTGATCCTCATTCTCCCAATCAATTTCCAGCAACAAAAGGAATTCATCCCTTTGTTCCCTCTCACTGCCTCATGGCCGCATGCTTCCCCTTGTGTGATCGTCCCAGACCAATGGAGTCATTGCATACTTCAGTGAAACCTTAAAAGTTCCTTCTCCCCAGTATTAGAGAATTAATTAATCAAAGCAAGAAGTCATTTTTCCTTTTATCTCGTTTAATCTGGGATTCATTTTCCAGATTCCATGAGTCACGTGCCGTCTCTCTGCCGCAATGTGCATTAACCCAGTGAATGAAAATCAGCTTGAATTGAATGAGGACTATAAGCCCCAACGTGGGGGGCAATATCATTTAACTTTTCTCCAGGCCAGCACGGGCCTTTTTGTAAATAAATAGTTTTAAAGTAACGAGCTGAGTTTTCTGGCGACCTTCCCTCTAAAGAAAGTTTACGGTAAGTTCAAGCAATTCCCTCTTGAAATCCCTAAATTACTTCCGTTTACGTATCTAGCTTCTTCTCAAGGCTCTATATACGTAACATTGTCGACCTCGCCGAGGATCGAATCCGGGCTTGCTTAAAAAGCTTGTAATCGCGTTATCCGTTGTAAACGTAAACGTTAAATTATTTTACAAAAAGTAAATCCAAGCACACTTGCAGGGAAAGAAGACACACTGACTCACGGTAAGGTATTCCATTCATTAATATGATTATTTATAACCTATGTTAGCTTAAGGTACGTTTAAGTATTTTTATTGTAGAAGTGTTTAAAAGAGCGTAGGTAGAAATCTTATTATTGTAACGGCGAACGCGCCAGAGCTTTATTTTAGCGGCGAGCAAAACAATTTGCCCGGCGAATTCTCTGTTACTTTGTGCTGTCCTCGTCGGACGAGACAGAGCACTGTGTAGAATAGATGCCAGAAAGAACCAGATCAAAACTAGGAAGTGCTTTGCCAGGGTTTATTGCTGTGTTGAAAGCCTAGCTAGTTAGGAGTGTTTTACTAATAGTTACGGCAAAAGAAGTGTACAATTCTTTTGTCTGTGATATGTTAGGAATCCATTTTAACTTAGTTTCATTCCAAGTGTTGGTAACCGCTTACCTCGCTCTCAGCTTAAATTCAGCTTAGAGCATTTCGCGCCTTGCGCGGTCTCAACCAGCTTTCGTTTTCGCTCACAGCGGCAGCCATGTTTTTATCCCTTTAAACATTACCTAAAACAAAAATTTAAGCAAAGTAACGTAAAGTCTCAAAGTTTTAACGCAAAGAAATATCGATCTCGGTACTAGTATCTATCGTTCTGCCAGAGAGAAATTAACGTAATTCGCCTTGAATAAGAAAGTAGTATTTTGTGTTGTAAATTGCCTTCGCATTTACAGAGAACCCGCTCTTCTCGCCTCACGTGTCTCACCTCGCATCGCTCACTCGCGCGCTGAGCGAAAATTTCATTTCACTTACGTAACCTCATTTACAATTGTTTGCTAACATCGTTTTCAAATCCTTACCGTAAGTTTTTCACTTGTCCTTACGTAAAGTTAACGTAAATCTTAAAAGTAGAGTCACTTGCAAGAATTGTTAACGTAAAACGCGTCTTTGTGAAATTCATATTGAAACGCAAATCATTTCATAAGCGCAAGCCGCTAACATTAACGTAAAAATCGTTCAACACGAGCGCGTTATCATTTTCATAAAACGTTATCCAAAAGCAATTCTTTCATTAAAAACGTTAACGTAAGTAAATCATTTAACGCAAGTTGCGTCATATTAAACGAACATTAGTGGTTCAATTCAAATATAAGGGAGTTCATTCACATATCATTTTTTCACCCTCATCTGAGAGAGAGAGAGAGAGAGAGAGAGAGAGAGAGAGAGAGAGAGAGAGAGAGAGAGAAGAGAGAGAGAGAGAGAGAGAAAACCAGAACCCAGTATTCATGAAGCCAAGAGTACTACATCGTTACCATTAATTATAGCATGCAGAATTAACATATTTTAGTCTCTTGTGTCTTTCATTTACACAGCGTGATACGTACGCGCATGTGTCCATTGCAGTTTGCAAGCATTTATTTCATTTATCGAGTACTTCAGCGAGGGACTGAGCATTCCTAAAATTATCATTACCTGTCGTTGCCCGAGTGGTCTTGTTTCATTTTTTATACAAAAGACTTGCGTATACGCAAGCACAACTCGCACAGGGTGCCACGCCAATTCATTACTTCCAGACAGGAAGTCGTTACCAGTTTAGGACTGGCCACACCAGTGCACGTCAGGTCTTATCATTTTACAGTGCCACTAATTCTTGACCCTGTTCATCGACTGGCCGCTGAGTTACCCCCCACTCCACCTTTTTTTTTTTTACTTTCTCTCCTCCACCATTACACTCTGCCATGAGCAGTGCCATTTCACTTCAGTATATTTAAGTATACTGCATGTAGTGTCCGGGACACACCAGCACGATACCAGTGCTCCAAGGAACGCCTCCATAAATGCCATTGCACCTGTACAGGCCGTACAGGTAGCCATTAAACCTGCGTGTCCGTCCTTACGGAACGCCCAAATAATTAGTGTGTCCGTGTACAAGGGTCAGTGATCCTTCGGAACACTCAACAAGGGAACGCCTCCCAGAAGTGCCGCAATACCAGCTCTAAGTGCTGACAAACCTGCGTGTCCGTCCTTACGGAACGCCCAATTCATTAATGTCCGTGTACAAGGGTCAGTGATCCTTCGGACCAATCAAGGGAACGCCTCCCGAAGTGCCGCAATACCAGCACTACTAGTGCTGCCCAAGGAACGCCTCCTCATAAGTGCCACGCACCTGTACAGACGTACAGGTAGCCCTATACCTGCGTGTCCGTCCTACGGAACGCTCATTCATTATAGAGTATCCACCATTTTGGATCACTGAACCAAGGAACGCCTCCTCATAAGTGCCGTGCACCTGTATTGGACCTACAGGTAGCCCATTCCAGCGTCTCCCAACTTAGGAACGCCCTTAAGTGTGACGTACGCCGCACACTGCATTCGATTTTTTCACCTCATCAGAAGGTGCCATCCACAAAGTGCCACCGAGCACCCAGTCTTTTCAGACTTTTCCTTACCACGTCGCAGAACCCATTTCCAAGTGAGTGCCACTTTCCACAGTAGGCACTCCTATTCCATTCAGTACCCTTTCCTGGCCATTATTTTCATTTTCCTCCGAGCCTCTACTGCAGCCTAAGGGAAATGTCTTCCCCTGCTTCCCGCGACTTCTTTGCCAGAGAGCTAGAGAAGCTCGGAGCCCTCATAACTCTGGGCAAGGAGGCTGGTTACACTGGACCAGCACTAGACCAGTGGATAAAGGCGCAGCAGGCTGCCGCGCGCCTGCAAGAAAAGGAAGAAAGGGAAAACCAGAGAAAAGCCGGAGAAGCAGAGAGAAAGAAAGAGAAGCAGAAAGGAAGGCAAGGGAAGAGGAGCGAAAGCATGAGCTCGCTCTCAAGGAGAAGGAACTCGACATCAAGCGGGAGAAGGCCCGTAAGGAGAGTATCCTAGCTCAAGCCACTCTGCCAGCTTCCAGCCCTGCACCCCCTCTCTCTTAGTCCCGCCGTCTCTGGTCAGCCTGACATCCTTCTATTTGTGAGCCTGGTCCTGATCCAGTGCGGAGATAGAAATTCCTGCCGCATCCTGCCAGCCTTTTACCTTACCGCCTACCTCCTCCCTTTTGGAAGAGGTAAGCCCACCAGTTAACCCCGAAATTGCTTCCGAGGGTGATTCAACGGAGGTTCCCTTAACCTCCCCACGTCACATCACTGCCAGAGAGGACTCTTCACCTGTGCCAGAGCACACTGCCAGCCTTGGTGACTCCGCAGATTCGCAACCTGTGGGGCCATCTCGGCCTTATCATCCAGTGCCACGGAAAAGGTTCTGGAACACGTTCTGCCGAGACTGTTGGCCACAAGGGTCACATGTCTGCCAACTATGGAGGGTGCGCAAACAAACCACCATATTCCTGCCATCGCAATGGCCGTCACCAATCCTTCTTCACTAGGACCCCAGCTAAGGCCCTATAACAGTCGCACCCCTCCAAAGCCATTATCCGCCAAGCCACGTCAGAGCCTACGACGACTCTGGCGCTCAAATCTCCCTAATACGGGAAGATCGAATCCCCCGAGTGGGGCTAACGTCGATAGACGTCATTTAATAACCATTGAAGGTATCAACCATATTAAGCTGATCCTTCCGACCGTCCAATTGAGGGTCACCAGACCTCACTTCTCCAGAGTTTGTACTCTTGCAGTTGCAAGCTACATCCCAGGAGGTTACGACCTCCTCCTAGGGCAAGACATGAAGTCTCCCTCGCATTCCAAAAAGCCTAGGGGTCCTAACCCCACAACGAATCACTCCAAAGCAAGGAGTCATCGAAGTTCTACTTCCTCCAGGAAGTACATCCACCAACAGTCTCCCCCGTTACCAAGGAGGGAGATTTGACATTCACAGTTCCGTTGCAAGACCTGTAACGTAATAGGGCACTCCACAAATTGGCCTACGTGCCCTAGCAAGTTATGTGCAGCGGACACTGTCCAAGTCCCACAAGGCTTAGCCTTCCAAAAGAGACAGGACCCTCTGTCTCCCATAACCAAGGGCACGCTGAGAGGTATTGCACCTCCGGTACCCGCCACAGGTCCAGTTGACCTCAACTCTCTGCCAGTACCACTTGGCCGCACTGAGCAGTGCCAAGCTCCGTCCAGCCTGGACGTAGAGCAACCACGGAACTTGACTTCTGCGCCTGGCCCCGAGCTAGTGCCGGCGCCTAACCTTATCAAGGATCCTCCTACAGGAGATCCTCCAACAGGCATGGAGCTTACCACAGCCCATGGCCAATCACTAGTTCAGTCTTCTTCACCCTCACCACTGTCGCCCGAGGATGAACCTCCTGCAGACCTAACATTCATACCTCCTCTGGAAAACCAGGAACTGCCCGACCAGGAGTCAGCCTGGAGTTTTCCCCTTACGACAGCTGTCGCAGCAGCCGGAGTGAGGGCCTCCCCTGCAGTAGGTTCCACCTCTACGACGGTTGCTGCAGATACCGAAGTAGGGTGTTCTCCTGAAATCCCTCAGGCTACCACTGCCTCTGCTCCTGCCGGCGTTTCTGGCCTTGCCCCAGAGTCGGTGCCTCCGTCTACTCCAAGGACTGGTATAGCCAGGTCCTGGAGGAATAAGAAGAAGAAGAAGAAGGGACATCATTAACAAACTAACACAAAAGAGCCACATGCTCTCCTTGACACCTGTGCCCGAGGTACAGTGTCGCATTCATTTGCAGAATGATCCTGGCACCTACCCAGAGAAGGTAGCCAGCCTGATCTCTGCCAGTAGCACTAACCCTCTAACCCCTAGCCATTGTAATACTAACCCTCACTTAAATATAATTACCTCATTGCATTTCCCTCCTGGTAAATAAATTAACCACTCATCATCCCCACGCATCATTACCTCTCATTATGTATTTTAACAGTTCGTCGCTGAACTACTGCTGTGCGACCACACTCTGGAATGATTGCGTCTTCATTTAACTGTATTGAGTAGGTTAGGCTAATGATTTAGTACCAGGGCATTAGGTTAGTAGCAAGTAGAATTTTCAAGTAACCTTATCTAGGGGTAGAGTAGACTGTCGTCACAAGACAACCCGTAGTTATTAATTAGGCAAGACTACATCACTAAATTAAGTTAGTACACTTAGCATCTTTGCCTATAAGTTAGGTAGGCCACTGTAGTTAGCTGTATCGCTGCTCAAAAACTTCAAGTTGGAGTAGGGAGAACGGGGTAGTCGAGACGATCAATTTATTTAAGCCAAGACCTTCACACCCGAAAGGCAGTGAATGCCTTCTTAACAGGGGGAGCTGTGACGTTTATAGATAGTCGTCTACCCCGCAATTAACTAAATAATTGATTTGGAAAACGGCAGCC
>NC_087211.1:50274740-50297147 GCF_015104395.2 Macrobrachium nipponense | reverse complement strand
AAGAATGACCCTCATCGCTCCCTTCTGGCCGGCTCTCGATTGGTTCACAGAGGTGCTGGAGTGGTTAGTGGATTTTCCAAGATCGCTTCCACTAAGGAACGATCTTCTCAAACAACCCCACTTCGACAGGTTTTCACAAAAACCTCCCCGCTCTAAGTCTGACCGCCTTCAGACTGTCGAAGGACTTGTCAGAGCAAGGGGCTTTTCACGAAGTGGCGAAGGCTATTGCAAGAGCCAGAAGAGTCTCCACTTCTAAAGTATATCAGTCGAAGTGGGAGTTGTTTAGAAGATGGTGTAAGGAAAAGAAAATATCCTCCTCCAGTACCTCTGTAACTGAAATCGCAGATTTTCTCCTATATTTGAGAAAAGACTGTAACCTGGCAGTTTCAACAGTGAAGGGTTACAGAAGTATGCTGGCCTCAGTTTTTCGACATAGAGGGAATAGATCTGACAAATAATAAAGATCTTCATGACCTTATAAGTCTTTTGAGACCACGAAAGAACATGTAATCAAGAAGCCTAGCTGGAACTTGGATGTGGGTCCTCAAGTTCCTAATGTCGGAAAAATTTTGTACCGTCTCACGCAGCTTCGTTTAGAGACTTAACAAGAAAGTCTTTATTTCCTTTTTGCGTTAGCAACAGCCAAGAGAGTTAGCGAGTTGCAAGCTTTGGAAGGTAAAGTGGGGTTTAAGAAGGATTCAGCGATTTGCTCCTTTAAACCATTTTTTCTAGCGAAAAATGAAAATCCCTCAAAGCCTTGGCCAAGAAGCTTTGAGATAAAAGGAATATCTTCATTAACAGGGAGAGAACTAGAAAGGACTTTGTGTCCAGTCAGGGCACTCAAGTTCTACTGGAGAAGAAGAAGTTGCTGAAAGGTACAGAAGAAAGTCTTTGGTGCTCTGTAAGAGATCCGAAAAGAGCTATTTCTAAGAACGCCCTTACATTCTTCATAAAAGATGTAATAAGGGAGCTCACCTTAAATGGCGAAGAAGAGCATCTCAAGGTTCTCAGAGTGAGAGCTCATGAAGTGAGAGCCATAGCGACGTCTATGGCATTTCACAAAACATGGTCGCTTCAGACTCTTATAGAGTCGACATTTTGGAGATGTAATTCTGTGTTCGCCTCGAATTACCTAAGAGACGTTAAAATTTCGTATGAAAAGTGCTTTGCTCTGGGAGCGTATGTTTCGGCGAATTCAGTGCTGTGAGAAGGGGCTGAGGCTAATCCTTCCTATTTAGTTTAAGGCTTAAATTACTGTTTATTGTGGTTGTTTTTATTGGTTAATTGTCGAGGAATAGGGACCCTCTTACAATTCATAGATTGTAACAATACTAACATGGTCAGGTGATCGGGATTGCTTCAGTGCTCTTTGTGATTTGTTTTATAACCTTAACTCTGTCATGTAAGAGGGCGAGTCTCCATTGATATGACAAAAGGTCAAGGCTCTACCATGTAAGTGGGTCAGCCCCCATTGGTACGATCCAGTATAGGCTCTGTCGCGTAAGCGGGCTAGCCCCCATTGACACGATCCAAAGAGTTATTCAACCATAGGTTCATTCCTCGTTGAAACTCTTGAGGCAAGCAGACTCATCGACAGTAGTCATGAAGTCTTCAGCCCAATCAGTAGGAACTATGGATTATGTTATCCAAGAACATAGTTGGTTGTTTTTTCCCTGTTTTTTAATGTATTTAGTTTAGTATTATTTTGTTTTTAGCTGTCTCTTGCCCGCCACCAAGGGTGCCAATCAGCTAAGTATATATCTGCTGGGTAAGTTACTTGTACAAAAATGATATTGTTAAGATACAATAAAGTTTTGTACATACTTACCTGGCAGATATATACGATTAATGGCCCACCCATCCTCCCCTCAGGAGACAGGTGGAAGAGAAATTATGGCTTAGAAAACGGGAATAGTTCCAGACCCCGCCACCCAGCGGCGGGAATGGTGGATCACCTGACCTACCTGTCGCGTGTGCCGCGAGTTTTGAAATTCTGTCGGGACGACCGAGTCTATAGCTAAGTATATTCTGCCAGGTAAGTATGTACAAAACTTTATTGTATCTTAACAATATCATTTTTAGAATAAAAATTCCATTTCTCTGTCGGTTGAACGGACAACACCTATTGTTCGTTCCTCCATCTTGGATTTCTACTCGTTTGCCGAGAATTTGGATTGGTTTTTTGGTGACGTATTCTATTTTTTCTCTGGCTTGGCATACGCTTATTGTGGACTGTTTTTTGCGACTTTGGTTTTGACTACTCTTTCACGATGTCTGACGCTGAAGGCTTCACCTATGTTTAGAGTTTGCAGTAGGGAAGGTTGTAAGGTTAGGCTGCCTAAATCGGCATTAGATCCTCATAGTATTTGCGCTAAATGCAGGGAGAATGAATGTTCTTCTTTTAATAACACCTGTGTTGAATGCGAGAACCTTACGGAGCTTGAATGGAAAGACTTATCATCATATGTTAGGAAGCTTGAGAGAGATAGAGTGAGAAAGGCTTCAGCTAGGTCATCTAGTAGATCTTGCTCTTTAGAACAAGAAGTTAACTCTCCTACTAACGATTTTCCCTTAGCCTCAGCTGCTTCTCCCTGTTCTGAATCCAAAGATTCTTCGTCAGAGAGGGAAAATGTTAAAGCTTCAATTAAGAAACTTCAAGCTCAGCTACGAGCTCTAAACCAAGGTAAGAGTGGTGATAGTGCTTCTGCAGTGTCCCCCAGTGCAGTGGAGGGGGCGTCTGACCGGTTCCGGTCATTGCTCCTAGGCCTAGACCGCTTCCAAACTCCCAGGACCAGGGGGAGGAGGAATGTCGAAAGCCGCAGGGAGGATGCAGAACATCCCCAACGGTCAGGCGTCCCTTCGGCAGATCCTGTTGTAAAGTCCAGGCTGCCTCGGATTGCCGCAGAAAAGGCGTCCTAAGGGAGTGTGTTTTTTTCGGCCTCAGACTCTTCCTCTCCTAAACGAGGATGGAGTTCGGCCTCTCTTTCGCGCCCTTTGAAGAGAGCCTGGAAGGCGCCTAAAGGAGACGCGGCTGATTCCAGCCCAGAGCGTTTTCCCGAGGATTGGCCTTCGGGACCTAAGAAGACTAAACAAGAGGAACCTTCTCTTCAGGATCCTACGAAGAGTTTTTGTTTAATCTGCAAGAGCAGGTTAGCTTCTCTAGTAGGCTCCTTTGCTAAGGACTCGACAGGAGGAAAGATGTTTCGTCCCTGTTAAGAGTTCCGCTAAGCGCCCCTCTTCGTATAGGAGAGAACCCTCACAATATCCGGGCGTTTAATTTCGCCTTCGTCGAGAGACTCGCTGATAGGAGTTGTTCTCCTGAGAGAAGAGTTCTTTCGCCCTATAGGCTGTCTTCCCCGAAGCGCCTTCTGAGACGCCGCGAATCGAGCAGAAGTCTCGATCGGTTTAGGTTTAAGGAACCGGAAAAACTGATTTAAGTATCAGGATCCTTTGGGTCTGCAGGACCAGGAGCCAGACAGGCGCAAAGAGGCAGCAAGACGCAAGAAGGGCGTCAAGAGCCTCTCAGACCACAGGATTCAGGACGTCAGGATTCTGCTAGAAGGCAGGAATCAGGACGCCATGAGCCAGGACGCCATGAGTCAGGACGCCATGAGTCAGGGCGCCAGGAGTCAGGGCGCCAGGAGTCAGGGCGCCAGGAGTTAAGACGCCAGGAGGCAGGACCGCCAGGAGTACGTTAGGCTCAAGAGTTAGGGCGCCAAGAGCCTGTTAAGCGTCATGAATCAGGACGCGGGGATCTTTTCAAGCGCCCCCCTGCAATCAGGGCGCCAGGAGCCTAGCAAGCGCCACGAACCTGGCGAACCTAGACAACAACAAGAGTCTAGTAGGCGCAAGAGTGTTTCTGACAGGCAGGAGCCTCACTCTTCCGTATAGAAGTGCTAATGTTTCAGCGCTCCCCCCTTCTCGGGAAAGGAGTTCTTCTCCCGGGAAAGAGCCAGATCACTCCCAAACGGTCCTCCTTCTGTGGATCAGTTGGACCGCAGGTATCGGAAGACGACGAGCCAGTAGATGTAGCAGTTTCTGACTACAAGAGACTTTCTCTTTTGCTGCTAAAGGAGTTCGGAGACTCCCTTCATCCTTGCTGACCCTCCTTCACCAGGATCGTTGATGTCTAGCACAAAAGCTCTCAAGTCGTCTTCCTTCGTCAAGATGCGCCCCGCTCTTTGTATGAAAAAGGCATTAAAGACTTTTTCAGGGTGGTTGACTTCCAGAAGGGAAGCGGGCAAAGACAGTTTTTTCCTGCCCTCCTTCCAAGTTAACAGGCAAACCAGGAAGGTGGTACGAGACCAAAGAAACCTATGGGTTAGGCCTTCCTCTTACGCAGATGCGGATTTGCGTCCTAGTGGACTCTTCTAGGAGGAAGTCTTTGCTGTCTGCTAAGGCAACTTGGGGGATGTGTGAGCTAGACCACCTTCTAAAGGGCCTCTTTAAAACCCTAGAAGTCTTCAATTTTATGGACTGGGCTTTGGGAGGGGCGTTAGCTAAGAGAGCTCAGGACACTGACTTTGTTTCCATGGAGGAACTTTCGAGCGTCCTGGCTTGCCTGGACAGAGCGGTCATGGACGGTTCCGTAGAAGTTGCCTCTCTTTTTGGAACGGGAGTCTTAAAGAAGAGATCGGTCTTTAGCTCTTTTCTAGCAAGAGCAGTATCACCTTTGCAAAGGACATCTCTTCTTTTTTGCACCGTTATCCCCGCACCTATTTCCACAGGAGACTGTTAGAGAGGTTTCTAATCTCTTACGGAGAAGGCAACTCAGGATCTCCTCACGCACTCAGCCAAGAAGTTTTAGGCCGGCAGTGCCTATAGAGAAAAAAGAGAGACCCTCTTTTGTACAGCCCTTTCGAGCGTCCTCCTCTTCTAGAGTCTTAGAGGTCGCAGACCAGATAGAAGGAGTAGACCATCTAGAAGGTCCTTCGGGAAGTCTAGATGAGCAGGGAGTCCTCCAGACGAAAGTAGGCGCCAGACTACTCCACTTTGCCAAAGTCTGGGCGCAGAAGGGAGCGGACTCTTGGTCCCTCTCTACTGAAAAAAAGGATACTTGATCCCCTTCAGGGAAAATCCTCCCATTGACGACAACTCCAAGGGAGTTGACTGCAAGATACTCGGATCCGGTCCGAAAGCTTGCTATTTTGCAAGCAGTGGAACAGATGATTTCCAAGGAAGCGGTAGAACTGGTTCAAGATCTCCATCTCCAGGATTCTACAATCGGCTATTCCTGGTACCGAAAGCATCGGGGGGATGGAGACCGGTTCTAGACGTCAGTGCCCTGAATTTTCTTTGTATTGAAGAAGAAATTTTCAATGGAGACGTCTTCCTCTGTTCTATCTGCTCTTCGTCCAGGGGACTGGATGGTGTCCCTGGACCTTCAGGATGCGTATTTCCATGTGCCAATTCATCCGGCAGCAAGGAAGTATCTGAGGTTCATGTTCCAAGGGAAAGTGTTCCAGTTCCGAGCGATGTGCTTCGGACTTTCGACTGTCCCTCAAGTCTTCACGGACATCATGAAGAATGTAGCTTATTGGCTACATCTGGAAGGGATCAGGATCTCGTTATATCTGGACGATTGGCTAATAAGAGCCCAATCGGAGAAAAAAAATGTCTGGAGGACCTATTAGTTACTCTAAATTTGACAAAGTCCCTAGGACTTTTAGTAAATCGCGAGAAATCCACCTGCTGACTCCCCAGCAGAGTATTGTCTATCTGGGGATTCAGATGGATTCTCGGGATTTTCTAGCGTATCCTTCGCAGGAAAGGAGAGAACGCTGCTTAGAAAAGGTGGCAGTCTTCTTAAGGAAAGAAACATTGTTCTGCGAGGGAATGGATGAGCTTACTGGGGACCCTCTCCTCGATGGAACAGTTCGTTTCCTTAGGAAGACTACACCTACGACCACCCCTTCAATTTTATCTGAAGGAGAAGTGGGATTGGAAGTCCAACAATCTAGGAGATACATTTCCAATCTCGAAAGGGATCAAGGAGAATATCCGTTGGTGGTAGATCCACAGAAACTAAGCAAGGGAATCTCCCTTCGCTTACAGAACCCTCGCCTAGCGTTGTTTGCAGACGCCTCAGATTCAGGGTGGGGAGCGACCCTAGGTTCGGAAGAAGTGTCAGGCACTTGGGCAGGAGAACAAGTCCTGGCACATAAACAAGAAAGAACTAACAGCCATTCATCTAGCTTTAGTTCATTTCGAGGAACAGGTCTCAGGTCTGGGGGTTCAGATTCACTCGGACAACACAACAGCCCTCGCTTATATAAAGAAACAAGGGGGGACGCATTCCTTTTCCCTGTACGAATCAGCAAAGGATCTGCTGATTTGGGCTCAGGAAAGGAAGATCTCTCTCCTCACAAGGTTTGTGCAGGGAGAGAAAAATGTCCGGGCAGATCTGTTAAGCAGAAAAGAACAAGTCCTACCCACGGAATGGACTCTCAATCCTCAGATTTGCCAACAACTTTGGCATCTGTGGGGAAGGCCCAATATAGACCTGTTCGCGACCAACAAGAATCACAGATTAGAGACCTATTGCTCCCCGATCTCGGATCCACAAGCAGTAGCAGTAGACAGCTTTCTGCTAGATTGGACGGGCTTGGACGCATACGCCTTCCCTCCTTTCAAGATAGTAGGGGAAGTATTGAGGAAGTTCGCTTGCTCGGAAGGAACAAGAATGACCCTCATCGCTCCCTTCTGGCCAGCTCTCGATTGGTTCACAGAGGTGCTGGAGTGGTTAGTAGATTTTCCAAGATCGCTTCCACTAAGGAACGATCTTCTCAAACAACCCCACTTCGACAGGTTTCACAAAAACCTCCCCGCTCTAAGTCTGACCGCCTTCAGACTGTCGAAGGACTTGTCAGAGCAAGGGGCTTTTCACGAGAAGTGGCAAGGCTATTGCAAGAGCCAGAAGAGTCTCCACCTCTAAAGTATATCAGTCGAAGTGGGAGTTGTTTAGAAGATGGTGTAAGGGAAAGAAAATATCCTCTTCCGGTACCTCTGTAACTGAAATCGCAGAGTTTCTCCTATATTTGAGAAAAGACTGTAACCTGGCAATTTCAACAGTGAAGGGTTACAGAAGTATGCTGGCCTCAGTTTTTCGACATAGAGGAATAGATCTGACGAATAATAAAGATCTTCATGACCTTATAAGGTCTTTTGAGACCACGAAAGAACATGTAATCAGAACCTAGCTGGAACTTGGATGTGGTCCTCAAGTTCCTAATGTCGGAAAAATTTGTACCGTCTCACGCAGCTTCGTTTAGAGACTTAACGAGAAAGTCATTATTCCTTTTTGCGTTAGCAACAGCCAAGAGAATTAGCGAGTTGCAAGCTTTGGAAGGTAAAGTGGGGTTTAAGAAGGATTCAGCGATTTGCTCCTTTAAACCATTTTTTCTAGCGAAAAATGAAAATCCCTCAAAGCCTTGGCCAAGAAGCTTTGAGATAAAAGGAATATCTTCATTAACAGGGAGAGAACTAGAAAGGACTTTGTGTCCAGTCAGGGCACTCAAGTTCTACCTGGGAGAAGAAGAAGTTGCTGAAAGGTACAGAAGAAAGTCTTTGGTGCTCTGTAAGAGATCCGAAAAGATCGATTTCTAAGAACGCCCTTACATACTTCATAAAAGATGTAATAAGGGAAGCTCACCTTAAGTGCGATGAAGAGCATCTCAAGGTTCTCAGAGTGAGAGCTCATGAAGTGAGAGCCATAGCTACGTCTATGGCATTTCACAAAACATGGTCTCTTCAGGCTCTTATAGAGTCGACGTTTTGGAGATGTAATTCTGTGTTCGCCTCGAATTACCTAAGAGACGTTAAAATTTCGTACGAAAAGTGCTTTGCTCTGGGAGCGTATCGGCAAATTCAGTGCTGGGAGAAGGGGCTGAGGCTAATCCTTCCTAATTTAGTTTAGTGCTTAAATTACTTTTTATTGGTGGTTGTTTTTATTGGTTAATTGTCAGAGGGAATAGGGAACCCTCTTACTATTCATAGATTATAACAATACTAACATGGTCAGGTGATCGGGATTGGCTTCAGTGCTCTTTGTGATTTTTTAATAACCTTAACTCTGTCATGTAAGAGGGCGAGTCTCCATTGATATGACAAAAGGTCGAGGCTCTACCATGTAAGTGGGTCAGCCCCCATTGGTACGATCCAGTATAGGCTCTGTCGCGTAAGCGGGCTAGCCCCCATTGACACGATCCAAAGAGTTATTCAACCATAGGTTCATTCCTCATTGAAACTCTTGAGGCAGGCAGACTCATCGACAGTAGTCATGAAGTCTTCAGCCCAATCAGGTAGGAACTATGGATTATGTTATCCAAGAACATAGGTTGTTTTTTCCCTGTTTTTTAATGTACGTATTTAGTTTAAGTATTATTTTGTTTTTAGCTGTCTCTTGCCCGCCACCAAGGGTGCCAATCAGCTAAGTATATATCTGCTGGGTAAGTTACTTGTACAAAAATGATATTGTTAAGATACAATAAAGTTTTGTACATACTTACCTGGCAGATATATACGATTAATGGCCCACCCATCCTCCCCTCAGGAGACAGGTGGAAGAGAAATTATGGCTTAGAAAACGGGAATAGTTCCAGACCCCGCCACCCAGCGGCGGGAATGGTGGATCACCTGACCTACCTGTCGCGTGTGCCGCGAGTTTTGAAATTCTGTCGGGACGACCGAGTCTATAGCTAAGTATATATCTGCCAGGTAAGTATGTACAAAACTTTATTGTATCTTAACAATATCATTTCTTGTACTGAAACAATCGGGAGGGTGGCGGCCGGTCTTGGACGTAAGTCGTCTAAACCTCTTTATAGAGAAGCAGAGGTTCAAGATGGAGACACCTCAGTCAGTTCTGGGGGCCTTAAGACCTGGAGATTGGATGGTATCACTCGACCTTCAGGATGCCTACTTTCACGTCCCGATACATCCCCAATCTATGAAGTACCTTCGGTTCGTCCTGAAAGGGAAGGTCTTTCAGTTCAGGGCTCTTTGTTTCAGACTGAGTACGGCCCCATTTGTCTTCACCATCTTAATGAAGAATGTGGCGAGGTGGCTCCATCTTTCCAACATCAGGATCTCGCTCTATCTGGACGACTGGCTCATACGAGCCTCTTTGCAGACCCGGTGCCTGAAGGACCTGCAAACGACTCTGTCTTTAGCTGCGTCCCTGGGACTTCTGGTGAACTTCGAAAAGTCACATCTGACCCCAACACAGTCCATCGTGTATCTGGGGATTCAGATGGATTCAGTGGCTTTTCGGGCTTTTCCGTCCCAGGAACGTCAGCAACAAGGCATAGAAAAAGTGTCAGCCTTTCTAGGGAAGGATTCATGCTGGGTGAGGGAATGGATGAGTCTGCTGGGGACCATTTCCTCGCTGGAGAAGTTTGTTTCCCTGGGGAGGCTACACCTCCGACCTCTTCAGTTCTTCCTGTCGGACAGCTGGACAGACAAGGACAAATTCGACATGATGTTAACCATCTCAGAAGAGGTAAAGAGCCATCTAAGATGGTGGCTCGCTCCGTGGAAGCTCTCAGAGGGCATATCCCTCAAGCTTCAGAACCCCGACCTAGTGTTGTTCTCCGACGCGTCATCCACGGGGTGGGGAGCAACACTAGGGGGGGAGGAAGTGTCAGGCACCTGGAGAGGGGAACAGGTAGCCTGGCATATCAACTTCAAAGAGCTGGCATCTGTTCAGTTAGCGCTCCAGTTCTTTCAGGACAAAGTCTCCCGTCGAGTAGTCCAAGTCAACTCGGACACACAGCCCTGCATACTTGAAGAAACAAGGAGGAACACACACTCGCTCCCTGTTCACTCTAGCGAAAGAGATTCTGCTTTGGGCGAAGGCGAGAGAGATCACGATCTTGACAAGGTTCATTGCCGGAGTCGAGAACGTCCGTGCGGATCTCCTCAGTCGACAAGGACAGTTGCTGCCGACAGAGTGGACCCTCAATCAGGACGTATGCCAGGAGCTGTGGGGTCTTTGGGGATGTCCTTTGGTGGACATTTTTGCAACATCAAGAACGGCGAGACTTCCTCTTTACTGCTACCCCGGTTCTCGATCCGGGGGCAGTAGCAGTAGACGCCCTTTTATGGATTGGACGGGCCTAGATCTCTACACGCATTTCCGCCCCCTTCAAGATTCTGGGGGAAGTGATGAGAAAGTTCGCAGCTTCGGAGGGGACGAGGTTGACGTTAATCGCCCCCTTTTGGCCCGCAGCGAACTGGTAAACAGAGGAGATGTCATACCTGGTGGATTTTTCGAGATCTCTTCCGTTAACCCCTTCTTTACCGGGTGGGTGAGCAGAATGTAAACATTGCGTTGCTGCCGAACTGAATCTCTCGGTAGTGACTCAAGTTTGGAGGGGTGCCGATCGTAAAAAATATTTGCCAAAATACACTAATCAAGACAGGCTAATGAAATTATCAGGTATTATTAGCACTATAATAAAACGCATATTCTCTGTTAGTTTTATCATCCTACAGGGAAAATATGATTTTATGAAAAAAAATGTGAAACTCAGTGTCCCTTGTACAATGGGACACTGGTGGTCGGTGAGAAAAACTACGGTCTTGAATAGAAATTCGGTCTTACAGAATGTTGGTATATCGCACCTGGAACATGCACATAAAGTATTATCAAAATAGAACCGTAAATAAGCACGTAATAACAAAAAAAAGAGCAAAAACTAAAGCGAAAGCCCCGCCAATAAATATGGAAATCGCAAATTTGTTTTATAGTATATCTTTCAAAAATTGGTCAATGTATTTTCTACGTTTTTCTAAGATTAGTTTCATCACAGAAAACAACTTTAGGGGCATCAGGGGTATCTAAACTAATTTTTCAAGTTTCTTGTCCTCAGAAAAAATCGCTTTTTCTCTGGTTTGGTTTTTTTATATATATAAAGTTACTATAAGGCTTTATTTCTACCTTCATTTATCTGGTGTTCATATCTTTTATTTTGTAAAATGTAATGTGAATAATAAATAAATACAGTAAATGATGATACAACTGGTTTTTTACTTGGGTAGAAGTTATTACATGTTTACGCTTGTCTGGTTTTGTGATTTTTTGTTGAGACGCAGTTCATCTGTCACCTACACACTACTATAAGCAATAATAATATTTTTTTGGGTTCATCATACGTCTGGCATCGTGTCATACTGTTTATTTTGCTCCAAACTCTTCAAACCGAAATTACAGAATGATTGGAAGTCCCTATCTGAAAAGAGGAGTTTTGGTGGTACTACGCATACCACCTTTATGCACCCGGTGCGGTGTAGTAGACTTGAATGGTGGTACCCACCTACCTCCAAACAAACTTTCGGTAATGAAGAGGTTAAGGAGAGATCTACTCAAACAGCCCCACTTCGAGAGGTACCACAAAACCTCTCCGCTCTGAGTCTGACTGCGTTCAGACTATCCAGAAGTTGGCCAGAGCGAGAGGTTTTTCGAAACCTGTGGCTAAAGCTATCGCCACCGCGAGGAGACCTTCATCAATCGCGGTTTACCAATCGAAGTGGGCAGCTTTTAGAAGCTGGTGTAGAAAGAAAGGAGTTTCCTCTACCACGACCTCTGTGAGCCAGATCGCCGACTTCCTACTTTATCTTAGACGAGATCTGAAGCTTGCAGTGTCAACCATTAAAGGCTACAGAAGTGTCTTATCTGTGGTTTTTCGCCATAGAGGTCTTGACCTTGCTAATAACAAGGATCTCCATGATCTATTGAGATCTTTCGAGACCACCAAGGTGCCGCTACCAAAGTTACCTTCGTGGAACCTGGATGTGGTCCTCAAGTTTTTAATATCAAGTCGCTTTGAACCTCTTTACTCTACATCTTTGCGAGATTTGACGAAGAAAACTGTATTCCTAACTGCTCTGGCGACGGCGATGAGAGTTAGCGAGATACAGGCTATTAGTAAACACGTCGGCTTCAAAGGGCATAATGCGGTCTGCTCTTTGGGTATGTCTTTTCTGGCTAAGAACGAAAACCCTTCCTTATGGTGTTCGGTCAAGAGACCAAATATGCCCATGTCCAAGAATGGACTGGCATTCTTTTTAAGAAACACCATAAAGGAGGCGCACTCTTCTTGCAAAGACAGTGACTTTAGGCTGTTAAAAGTTAACGCGCATGAAGTAAGGGCTATTTCGACGTCGATAGCCTTTCAGAAAAATATGGCCCTCAAAGACATTTTAAGTGCCACTTTTTGGAGGAGTAACTCAGTGTTCGCCTCGCACTACCTACGGGAGGTGAGAACGACATATGAAAACTGTTACTCTCTTGGACCATACGTCGCCGCAGACACTATTTTGGGGGCAGGAGGTAGCGCTCATCCTTTCCCATAGAAAAGGGTAGGTGAGTTTTAATAATTGTAATGTTTATGGTTGTAGGGTCGGCCGCCGAATGCGGTCGTCCCTTCTTTTAGCCTTTGGTATATGGGAGTATTTTGTTAGGCTAACTTAGGTGGTGGTTTTGCCTCGTTGCCCTCAGAAGTATGGTCATGGTCTAGTCACATTGTGGTCTCGTCCCCGTTGACAGATCATCTAGAGCGCACCAACTACACAGGTCACTACCTTGTTGGTAACTCTAGTGAAGCAGATGCAGGCTTGGGTGACAGTAATCACGAAGTCAGCTATGCTAACAGGTAAGGAACCAAGATGTCAATCATCTACATTTATGTGTTTCCTAAAATCCTTTTCTGTCTCTCCCACCGCCAAAGGTGGGATTCAGCTATATATATATCTGACAGGTAAGTTTCATGAACAAAATGATATTGTTAAGATACAATAAAGTTTGTTCATACTTACCTGGCAGATATATATATAGCTGTATTCTCTGAAGTCCGACAGAATTTCTAAAAACTTACGACACACGTAGTGGGAGTAGGGTGGTTAGTACCCATTCCCGCCGCTGGGAGGCGGGTATCAGGAACCATTCCCATTTTCTATCAGATTTCTATCTCCACTGTCTCCTGAGGGGAGGTGGGTGGGTACTTAAAATATATATATCTGCCAGGTAAGTATGAACAAACTTTATTGTATCTTAATAATATCATTTTAGCAAACAATAACTTGACTGGTTGAGAAGAGAAGTAGTGGTGGAGGATAGAGCAGCGTGGAGGCAATTAAATTGTGGGTATGGGTACTCCTAGACCATTAGGAGTAGACCAAAATGATAGATTAAATACCAACAATCAGTTAGCAATGTAGTTCCTGACCAAAATTATGGTGAATATTTTATATGTTGGGAGAAGCTTGTCTAGCAGTGTATCACTTATGGAGTATAATCTAGTGAAAGTGTAGCTTCCAACCAGAGCGTAATGAAAAATTGCATAATCTATTTTTTTTTTATTATTTTATTATTTTATAGCTGTTTGTGTTATATATTTAATAATATTTTAATAGCCTTATTTCCAGTATCTGTTGTATAAAACATGGAGGAAAAATTTGGTTGGCAGGGGACAATTGATATGTTGTCCTCCTGAATAAAAAGTTGGGGGTCATGTGCCCTTCCTGTCCCTCCCACAGATAGCGCCATGATAAATTTGCCTAGACATAAGCCACAAGAGGCATATGTTTGTGTCTGTGTGTAAGAGAGAAAGAGAGAGAGAATAGTATATTAGCTACTTGAAAAGTAGAGTATCATTATGTTTATGTAGCTCATTAGTTTTTCTTTTATGTACTTGAGAATTGATGATACTTTGATTTCAGGGTTCAGCAGTATGTTGGTGTGGTGGAACATGCAGTATTTGATGAATCTAGTGTACCTGCACGCAGAATCATTGTTGCAACTGCCCACAATGTCTTAGCCGCTTTGTCTACAAAAAATGGTATGTATGTCAGTTCAGTTCTCTCACGGGTTGTAATTGATGTAATTGATATTATATGGGATGAGCCATACCTACTGTTAAAGATAGCTATATCTTTGCATCAGGAGATGGGGTTGGCATTCAACACAAAAAAAAGATTGCTTGGAAGAGTCTGGTTCACCTGTTCTCCACCAGGTGTCTTAAATGTTTTAATTTTCATCTGAATTCCTCTTGCTGGCATTGTGTGGTGCACTGTGCATTCACTAGTTTGGATTATTGTACTCTGGATGTCTTCAACTGACATGGCAATAGGCAAAAAACATCAGGTTTTGCCAAAATGAGTTGTGTTAACATAGTAGATTCAATAGAGTTAGGGTGTCGCACAGCTTGTGCCAGTTGTAGGATGTGAAGATTAGGGGCAGTAGTCAGATGAATTTATGAAGAAATTTGTTAAATATAGGAAGCATATAATTCAAACTAGATGTAGGTCTTTTACCTCTCTTTCTCCTTCATTGCCAGCTGTTTCTAATTACCCTTCTCCCTCCCATGCTCTAGCTACACTTAAGTCTACACACTTAGCTCTACCTTCTGTCCCACCAACCCCTCAACCCCCCATTAGTTCAGGAAGAGCATATTCTGAAGTTGATGCACGATGTTTGTCTTATTTTAGAGTTTGTTAACCCTTACTGGACGGGTAAATACATTGATATACAGCTCCTCAGGCCGGTAAACTGTGAGGTCAGCCAATTTATGAAAAAAGTACATCAATGGAAAAAGGAAGATATGCAAATGCACATGGTGAAAGAAAAAAATTCTAAAAAAATTTTCCCTACCTTTTACAAGAAATTGAAAATTACTATTTATTTACAACCCCTTGTTGGGGCCTCTTTTACAAGACAATCGTAAGTTTTACCAACTTTTATATGTTTTTTCTAATAAATTATTTTATTTTATATTGTAAAATTATAATTACAGCCTGCACAATATCAAAACAGATAAGAAATAAAATCAGTAACAAATTCCAAGCATATTTGTTGAAAAATATTTATGTAAATTTACCAAGAATGAAGATTCAGTAATTTTTTTATTTTTACATGTTTTTGTAATATTTCTTTACTCTTTTCTTTGCAAAATTACATTTACAACCGACATACTATCGTAAAAGACAAGAACAAAAACCAACAGCAACCCCTTGGCATATTTACAAGCAAATTTACAAAAAGACGTCATGTGAGACAGATGCAATATATTCCCCCTTGATGTCAGAAGCAGAACTGAAGTCCTGAGACACCCAGATTTGTGATTTTAGCCAGTGTAAAAGTTGCCATTAGTGAATTTATGGGCTATAAAAGTATTGGCACCTCTTCCCCACCTGATCCTTTCCAAATCATTGGCACGTAATATTGTTTATCTTCAGCATCAATCCATCCACCACCCCAAACCTGTTTATTACTACTTCTGAGGATCAATCCATCCATTAAGGGTTAAGAGTCTGAATGAATTTGTTTTGGGAACCAATTTGTGTACCCCCCAGAATATTCTTTCTTATTTGCTATTGCCTTTGAAAGGAAGGGTATCAGTGTCTACCTAACCTAAGGAAAACTGACACTTGCTGCCTCCAGGTTCCTGTAGGAGGCTGTCTGTAGGCCATTTGGAAAGTTTGGCAAGACTTTCAGACAGAACCCTGGGTGTTGGAGGTACTCATCCCTTCTCTGATTCTTTCTCTTCCACCAGCTTCTATAGTCTCTCATGTTTATCTTTAACACCACGTGAAGTTCATAGTCGTCCTAAAGGAAGTCAATTCTCTGTTAGAAGAGGTAATCGAAGAAGTGTTGGCGGTCACCTCTACTGATGGTTCATCACCAATTTGTGCACTTGTATATTTACTAAAGCAGAGGTTGGGCAGACCTCCAGTCAGTTCAGAGTATACCCAGATTCCCTCCCACCAATGGGTATCTTATGTAAGACCAAAGGTTTGTATTTTTGTAGGAACAGAGAGAAAAATTTTTAAGAATTTGTATTTTTCCTAACTTACTCATCAATATCATGATGTCCAGGAATGCAGTAATTATAGAGGTATAAAACTAATGCCTCACACGTTGAAGATTTTGGAAAGAATAATAGATAGCAGGCTGAGAGAGGAAGTTAGAATAGGGAAGGAACAGTTAGGATTTATGAAGGGAAGCGGGACAACGGATGGAATATTTTGCATAAGGCAGCTAATGGAGAAATTCAGTGAAAAACAATGAGACCTGCATCTGGTATTCATAGACCTTGAAAAGGCCTATGACAGAGTGCCAACGCAAGAAATATGGAGATGTTTGAGGGAGAAGATGGTGCCGGAAAAGTATGTCGATGTACAGGAATGTGTATACTAGAGTGAGGAGTAGTGTTGGAGAGACGGATGGATTTGAGATAGGAGTTGGATTACACCAGGGGTCAGCACTTAGCCCGTTCATCTTCAACATCGTGATGGATGTAATGACCAGGGATGTTAGAGAAGCAGTGCCATGGTGCATATTATACGCGGATGACATTGTGTTGTGTTCAGAGGGGAGGGAGGAGTTGGAGGGGAGGTTGGAGAGGTGGAGAGCAGCACTTGAGGAGAGAGGAATGAGAATAAGCATGGACCAAGAGGTTAGACACCGAATTCAGGTAGGATGGAATAACTGGAGGTCTGCATCAGGGGTCCTCTGTGACAAGAAGGTCCCTCTGAAATTGAAAGGAAAGTTCCATAGGATGGTGGTCAGACCAGCAATGTTATATGGAACAGAAACAGCAAGTATGAGGAAAACAGAGGAGAAGAAGATGGATGTAGCAGAAATGAGAATGTTGAGATGGATGTCGGGAGTAACAAGGGAAGATAGGATTAGAGATGAGTATATAAGAGGATCGACAAAGGTAGCTGAAATATCGAAGAAAATACAGGAAGGAAGGCTTCGATGGTGTGGACACCTGTTACGAAGGGAGGAACGCCATGTTGGAAGACATACGATGGAAATGGAAGTGCGGGGTAGAAGGAAGAAGGGAAGACCAAGAAAGAGATGGCGTGATTGTGTAGGGGAAGATATGGAATTGAAAGGTATAAATGAGAACGAGGCACAGGACAGAAATTGATGGAGACTACTCATTCGCAATGGCAACCCCATATAAAAATGGGTTTAAGCTAGGAAGAAGAAGATTTTTCCTAACATACAAACCTTAAGTTCTTTACATGAATGGCCCACCTAGCCACCTCTCTTATCTGGTACCTGGGCTGGAAGGTAAAATGGAGTGCAGACCAACAGGTGGGTGGGGCTTTTTCCTGCCTGTTGATAGTTAAATCCCTTGTCAATAAGTTCAAATGCCTGTTAAAAGCTCACATCGGTGAGTGGTGTATTGATGTTGATAAGTGGTTAATGCCGCCGTTAAGTGGTTTATTGGAGCTTATGTCATCGTAAATGTAATCTATTACCATAGTTATTGTGATGATGGATTTGGTTATCAATGATTTTCAGTTACAGACACTGGCCCAGGAATGGAACCCCTGCCATTAACCGGAGACTGTACTGTACAGTTTTTCTAAACCAAGCAAAAGAGCAGACTTGGTCTTGGAGTGTGGTTTGGTTTGAAGTTACATCATTTGTATTGGAGGGTACTTTTTTTTATCAATAGGATTCTCTTACTTATGACTCATTTGGTGGGTGGTTGGACCCAGGCACAGGGATCTCATTAACACTGCTTTTGCACAGGCGGCTTTATCTGTAAGGCAGCTTTTACTTTGTCAACTCAAGAGAGGGATCCACCTTCTGGTGCCAGTACTGTCCAGGAAGGATCCCAGATGAGGTAAGAATGTTTTGGGTTTTGTGTAAGGAACTTTTAGTTTGCTTGGCTGAGGATATTTTTATCTAGCTGCGCTAACCCACCATCCTTCTCTCAATGTGGGAATCAGCTATCTTTATCAGTTAGTTTCATCCCAAATAATGTAAATATTTATGATACAGTTCATTATTTGGATACATACCTATGTCAAGTACAACCCGGCCATCCTTCCTTCAACTTAGTAGGTTATCAAGAAGAATTCTCAAGAGAATAATGCATTCAAGACACTCCAGTTAGGAAGCAGGGAAACTAGACAGTCATCTGGGTTAGCCAATCAGTCTTCTTTATTTTCAATGCCTTCCACACCTGATGGTGCAGATATATAGAGCTATCTTAACAGTAGGTAAGTATCCAAATAGTAATAAATTTTACATTCTTAGTGAGTATTGTGTAATCTACTTGAATTTCTCTGCAGTTTCCCCTTCACTCATCAGTAAAAACTTGTCTGTCCTTATATTACTGTACTTCTGAGCTGTTGGGGCTGCTTGCCTGCTCTAGAAAATTGGCCATGATGTCATCATCATTCTTTATTAGGTGAGATTGTTTGGCGTCATGTTATGGAAGACAGCGATGGTGAGGGCATTGACCTCTTGGTCAGTAAGGGATCGCAGATTACAATTGTGTCGGGGAACCTCCTTCGCACGTGGGATTCGGTTTCAGCAGCGCTCATTGAAGAAATACCTTTGGACCATGCCTCCTCTCTCTCTGGGTAAGTTTCATCCATATTTTGGTCCATATTATACATTCACTGTAAATTTGTTGAAGAGCCATGCTTTTCATCAACTGCAGTTTGAAAATTATCTAAATGTTTAACTTTTTCAGAGTACTGATGCGAGCAGTCAGCTTAACAGAAAATGAAGTGGTCTTAGCTGAATTGGTTCCAGGGTCACTGGCAATGACTACACTGGATCGATCTTCTGGGGCTGCTTTGGATCATGCCACAATTGCCGCACCATGGTTACATGACAAGACGAAGTAAGGTTATTCAGTATAGATTATTCACTGCTTAATGAATACTAATGCAGTAATATATTATTTGTTTAAATTCAAGTGATACAGAGGACAGATCTGTGTTTTTATGCATTACTACTTTTTGGAGAATCAAGTAAAATAAGATTTGTTCATGAAACTTACCTGACAGATATATATATAGCTGTATTTTCTGAAGTCCGACAGAATTTAAAAATTCGCGGCACACGCAGTGGGCGGCCAGGTGGTAGTACCCATTCCCGCCGCTGGGAGGCGGATATCAGGAACTATTCCCATTTTCTATTCATATTTTTTTTCTGTCGCCGGTCGGTAAACAACTGTTTTATGCATTCAACTTACCTGTCAGATATATACTTAGCTATAGACTCCGTCGTCCCCGATAGAAATTCGAATTTCGCGGCACACTCTACAGGTAGGTCAGGTGATCTACCGCCCCGCCGCTGGTGGCGGGAATAGGAATCATTCCCGTTTTCTAAGACAGATTTTCTCTATCGGCCGTGACAACAACATTGTTGTTGTTACTCCTGATTTGATTTTCGTATTTTTTCATCGCTATTGATCTTCTAAGCCGGTTATTTTGGTGACGTATTGGATCTTTGGTTTGGCATACTCTTTCGTGGACTGTTTTTTGGACTTGGTTTTGGATATTTCTCATGATGTCGGATTCTAGCTTTACGGTTAGAAGACAGTGTGTAAATGAGGGATGCATGGTGAGGATACCGAAAGCTTCGGTAGACCCTCACACAGTTTGTAAGGGGTGTAGAAGGAATGAATGTTCAATTTCTAACACCTGTGATGAATGTGTAAATATGAATGAGGAAGAATGGAAGAATTTAAATTCATATTTAAGGAAATTAGATATGGATAGGGCTAGGAAGGCTTCCTCCAGAAGCGTAAGTAGGTCTCGCTCTAACGAGCCTATTAAATTAACACCTAACCCTAAACCTCTATCTTCTTCCTCTAGTACTAAGACTGCAAATCCGGCAACGGAAATTGCAGATCTTAAAGCTGCGCTACAAAGGATGGAACGTCAAATGCTGACGTTGAAAGGTAAGCACAGTGATAGTGAATTAAGTGTCCCTAGTGCAGTGGAGGGTGCGTCTGATCGGCTCGTCTCGCTCCCAGGCCTAGACCTCTTCCAAGCTCAGGCCCAGAGGAGAAGAATGTCGAAAGCCTTACGGAGGTTACGGAGAATCCCACCGATCAGGCGTCCCCCTCGGCAGATTCTGTGACGACCCGAACTGCCAAGGATCGCTATCGAAAAAGCATCCTAAAGAAGTGTTTTTCTTCGTCAGATTCTTCACCGAATGTAAGGGGATGGAGTTCTGATGAACTGTCCACGCCCCTTAAAGAGAGTTGGAAGGCTCCAACTTTGGATTCAAGCCCTGAGCTTTTCTCCGATCTATCACCTTGTGAAAAGAAGAAAAGAAGATTGGTTCCTAAACGGAAATCGGAGTTTCCTTCCGTTTCTAGACATCCCTCACCTGAATCAGGGAAGGAAAAAGAGAGTGCGGCTGCAAAGATTATCCTAAATGTGCAGGAGCAACTTTCGGCCTTAGTAGGAGTTTTTACTAAGGAAACTCCCAGGAGAAAGGACTCTTTCCTTCCTATAAAGAAGACGAAGGGAAAGAAAGAAGAAACGGAAGTTGTTCCGATACGTAATACAAACCATCGGTCCTTTAACAATAGGAAGTAGCTAGCGGCAGCTGGAACGGTCGTAAGCTTCGAACAAGGGGAGAACGGTAGTTAACTGCTTGTCCGACAGTCGCGCGCCGCGCGACTGGGAGGTAAACAAATCACTTTTGCTTTCGGCCGCGGGTGTGAAGGACGTGTTCGTCATCGCTCTCTGCCCGCTTCATCGTCGTATGCTTTGTTTATATTGTGTTTTCTACTAATGGTTTGTTTGAATTGAAAATGAAACTGTAAGTACACTGTTTTCATTTTCATTACTTAATTATGAACCAACATGGAGTTATCGCCGTAGATGCGGCGATTTCCTCTCTTTTCATGAATTGAACCCTTGAATTATGCCTCGGTGCCGAGGGCGGGCGCGCTCGCACCGAGTCATGTATTGTGGGCGAAAGTGTGTAATTGAAAATGTAAGTACTCTTTTCATTATATGTTTGCCCTGTGCGTTCGTTACCGAGAGTGTGTTTGCGCTCGGCACGAGCCTTTTAATTTTGTATTATAGAATGCAATGAAAGTGGATTCGCAATTGCAATATTCTTTTCATTTTCATTTATTTATTTGCATGAAATTTAATTTGGATCAATTTTCGTTCTTACCCGGGAATTGATCCTTACGATTTTTTTATGTGAAAATGAAATCGCAAAGTGCAGTAATTCTGTTTCATTTTCATATATATTTTATGATAGCATCATATTATTGGATCAAGTTTCCGTTCTTACCCGGAATTGATCTTTCCCCTTTAAGTTCTATGAAGTGAAATCGCAAGGGCAAGTATTCTGTTTCATTTTCATATTACTTTTCACTGCTGTGCGGGGTAGGGGAAGCGAAGGTCTGCCAGGAAGTCGTCGGAAAGCTCTCCCGCGACTCCCTTGGTATCCGATTCTTCGTCTTCCTTCCTGCCCCCCGCTCAGCTTTTTCGTTGTATTTTGTATTTGGGGTCTTCCTTGCGGTTCGGGTGGGCATTGTCTTCCCCCCGTGCGTGAGGGAACCCCTCTTACTAATCTATCTATGTTACCGCAGGTGCTACATCCGTGGGAGACGACCTTGGACAGGTATGGACCACCCCGCGGAGGCAGGCGTGCCTAGCATCCACGGGCTGCTGCAGCGTCTAGCGAGGTCTGGGGCGGTCTCCACTACTACCACGGCCGCTTATGCTGCTCCCCCCCCTCCTGGTCTACACTCCCATGCTGTGTCGATGACGCCGTCTGCCGCTACTAGGGCCGCAGCCGTACCGAGGTGGGGTTGCCGCCGCCGCCTGTTTTCTTCGTGTTGCCTGCCCCAGACTTCCGCTGTTCCAGCAGCTCGCCCGGGACCGGGCGCCTGGACCCAGGTTCCGCTGGCTGCCGATGATTCTACGAGGCGATCGCGGGGCCTGCCGTACCTGCCGCTGATGTGATTCCCGCTGTTGGCTTGGCTGTCCCTTCTGGGTCTACCGCTGCCGCTGTTCCTGCCGCTCCTGAGCTGGTTGCTGTTCCTGTCGCTCCTGGTTCCTGTGCCTGTCCATGCTGGTCCTGCCCACGGTGTGTCTTCCCAGTCCCAGGTCCTTCCGGACAGGTGCAGTCGGGCCGTGTTGCTTCGGCAATAGCCCCGGCTCCGGCCTGGATGGAGGACCTGACAAGCTGTCCTGCGTGAGCTGACGAGGAAGAGAGAAGAGGAAGCTGTCATCTTCGTCTTCATCGTCTGCTGCTGCCTCTTCCCCTTCGACTTCTAAGGCCCATAAGCCGAAGAAGAAGAAGGCTGCCTTCCCCCCTAAGAAGTCTCCTTCTTGGGAACTTCTAAGGGCCCGTCCCACCTCGGTGGGACGGGGGGTCCTTCTGCTGGTCCTCCTGCTCCTTCGGGAGCGGGGCCCGTCTCCCCTTCCGCAAGGAAGAGATAGACGGGGACCAGAGGAGTATCGGTTAGCGTTCTGGTCACTTCCTCGCCTGGTGCTAGCGGCGATTGCCGCTACGCCATTGGTTCCGGCTCGGGGTCTCGTCGTTCGCGAGAGATCCCGAGTGTAACGTTCTTCTCCCTCGGGAGACCGTGCAGCCAAGTTTCGGCGCCAGAGTTC
>NC_087211.1:50252633-50274240 GCF_015104395.2 Macrobrachium nipponense | reverse complement strand
CCGAAGCAACAGGGCCCGACTGCACCTGTCCGGAAAGACCTGAGACTGTGACAGCAACACCAGCAGCAGGAACAACAGGAACAGGTCCGGGAACAGCAGGAACGGCAGGAACATCTGAAAGGGAATGTGCAGGCCTATCTGAAAGGGAAAGAGTAGCTGGAACGGCAACAGGTACGGCAGGCACGGCAGGTACCACGGGAGAGCCGCAGTCCTGTCGACAGTCACCGTCATCCGTGGCACTGGCGGCAGGTCCAGGGGGGTACTCTGGGCAGCGGAAGTCCGGGGTCGGCAAAGGAAAAAATCCAGGTGTGGTGGCATCGTCCTCTTTGGAACGGCGGCAAGGGTTTGGGTTTTTGTACTGCCACCGTGGGTGTCACCGACATTATATGGGGCGTATATACCAGATGTGGTGGCATCTCATACGCTGGTGTCGTTAATGTGGTAGTAGTGGTGGTCACCGCACCATGAGTGACTACCGCCGCCCACCCCGCCAAACCGCTGAAGCAAACCCCTGGATGCTGGGCACTCCCTGCAGTCCCAGCGACTCCCACACCTGTCCCAAGTCGTCCTTCGCTGATGGCACACCTGCGGAAGCAACAGTCGGGTTAATTGGAGGGGGCTTCCTCGCGCCTGGGGGCGAAACACCCCCCCAGAGCGGACGGAAGACCCCGAGTACAGCTGTACGTCCGGGTAGCGGGCGCCCTCCTCCACACTCGACGGATCGAGAGAGGAAAAGGACTCCGCTACCCCCCCCGCAGGGGAAGGCGCGAAACGTGGGGGCTGGCCGGGAGGCAGGAAAGAGGACGAAGTGTCCGTCACCAAAGGAGTCACTGGACTTTCCGATGACTTCTGGCCGGCCTAAGTCTCTTCCTGCCCTCGTACAGCACCCACTGCGCCTCGGACCAATTCATACATATTACACATGGTTCGTTGCGGGAGCACTCTCGCCCCCGGCAACGAGTACAAACCTCGTGGGGGTCCACCTCAACGAATGACCTGAACCCTCCACATCTACGCCCCTCCAGCCCGGGACACAATCTCCACGGGCGACTGGAGGGCGCGGTGATATTTCCATTTCTTCCAATTCACTCATTGCAAGAATAATAGAATTGTGAAAAAGTACTTACAATCACTCCTGATATACAGAAAGAGAAACAAATACTCAAAGTCAAAGCAAACGACAAAGCGGGCAGAGCGATGGCGAACACGTCCTTCCCACACACGGCCGAAAGCAAAAGTGATTTGTTTACCTCCCAGCCGCGCGACGATCGGACAAGCAGTTAACTACCGTTCTCCCCTTGTTCGAAGCTTACGACCGTTCCAGCTGCCGCTAGCTACTTCCTATTGTTAAAGGACCGAGGGTTTGTATTACGTATCGGAACAAATGTTGTTTTATTGTGCTGATTACAACTGCAATCTTGAGTAAGATCAATGAACGTTACATATATACGCTAGCATTGTTTCATATGAGTGCTGGGAAGGCTGGGAAAGATGGTGGATTGTCTGTGGTTACACCGGCCAGCCACACGATTGCCGCCATATTGGATTTCAAAACTGCCTTGAAAACATTTTACGAAGAGCTCACATGCTTATTTTAGTTTGTATGGGGCTTTCATATATCACATTATGTTGACAAAACTTCGATCTTTTGAATGGTATGCTTAAAGATGTAATTGTATTCTTGTTTCACCAAATAAATATAGAGTGAATAAGGCCTGGCCAGGATTTTCTGGAAGTGACTGCCTTCCGAGAGAGGTGGCCACTAGGTATGTCACCACTCAATCATTTAGTACCCTATACATTTCTATCTGTGTAGGTGGTTGGTGTAGTATGACTGGGTCAGTGTACTGCTTTGCTCACGGCCTATGATGCTGTTAAGATAGTATTCACCAAACATAAGATTAGCTAATGTCATTTACACAGAATAGTGGTAGCTCAAACAACTTAAGAAGAAGCTACTTCCATTAAGCCCAGTCCACATTGTCAAACTTTGTTCAATGTGAAGTCAGAAGCAGGAAAAGTCAGAACCTTATCCACCGTTTCTCCGCTTCTGACATCACATCAAACTCAGTTCGTCAAGCAAAGCTTGACCATATGGACGGGCCTTTAGGTACTTGAAAATGGCAAATGAAAATTATTCAAGGGTAGCCAATAACTTTAAATTTCCCTCTACTTTCGACCATAGGTATTTCAAGTGGCCAAGTCTTTAGCTTCTAATTGTCCTGAAATTAAATTTTACAGTAGGCCTTGCCTGGATGTTTTACCAGAGACATTATGAAATGTCCAAAGTGGATGCAATGACGTTATACTAACCTAACATCTTTACCTAGCTAAGTCACCCTATGGCCCCATTAACAAGGGGCTAATGTACGATACGGCCGTGAAAATAGACTTTAATACAGACTGTCAGGGGGTTTACGTTGTATCCCAACCTTAAAAAGTAATGCTGGGTAAGGAGTAACGCCTACCCTAAGCAGGGCATGACTCAAGATTGGGAAACATAAAGGTAAACAAAGGCGATGGTCTTTCAGGGGTTATGCAGCGCTGTTTTAAGACTAAAGGGACACATTAATATGACCCTTCCACGTTCATGATCAACCTACGAAACTAATTTCCGCCAGTAATGACTCAG
Source organism: Macrobrachium nipponense (assembly GCF_015104395.2). Classification (NCBI taxonomy): domain Eukaryota; kingdom Metazoa; phylum Arthropoda; class Malacostraca; order Decapoda; family Palaemonidae; genus Macrobrachium; species Macrobrachium nipponense. The sequence continues at coordinate 50,271,608 of NC_087211.1, read as the reverse complement.
ATAGGATTTATTCAACGAAAACAATCGTCAGGAGGTCAAAATGACAAGGGCCACCGAACTCGTAAATAATGGTCTCGCTATAATCGAAGACAGTTGGTTAACGCAGTTAATATGGCTGCCGTGGAAGAGGTCGTCTTCTCGACCACAGCCCCGCCAATCTCCTTTTAATCATACTTGTTCTGGTCGTCGTCTGTCCACTCGTATTTCATTGTGGGGTTGACCGAAGTTAGTCCTTCCCATCTGGAGCAAACCAAATTCTGTAGAACAACAACAACAACGCAATCTGACGGACAGATTCACACTCAGAGCTTTGCCGAACGAAAAGTAGGGGGCATCACTGGCGACTTATTGGCAGTCGGAGATTGCTCTATCATTTCCTAAGATTACACAACTTTCACAGCCAATTCCAATTAAGGGTCGTTTCCACAGCACACATGAATACGAAATCGATGCAATGGGTGGTAAAGTTAGGGATCCTGATTCGATAAAAAGACCAAAATTCGGGTCAAAATATTACCTTCTCAACTCCTTGAGCTGCCGTCAGAGCGCGCACAGTAGCCAGCTTTGGTTCCCGTCCAAAATGGTGAAAAATATATGAGGGACCCTTCCCAAATTATCTGTCGTTATTAAGATCTAATAACCATTGATATTCATAAGATTTATCTCCTCATTATTTTTCAAACTCACTTCATTGTTTATTATGCTTTTTTATATTCATAGAATGGGGATATCCAAACAAGCTTTCTCCAACTTTCAATAATAAAGTACCTTATTTGTCTAGCAAGTCTAGTTTATATTAAATGAGTGATTTTTAATCACAAATTCTGGACGTCCATTGATAATTCCTGAGATCTTCATAGAAACTGTTATTTCTTTCGTACAGGTAATATCAAGGGATCGTATGTATAAGGAGCGGGAAATTTAAAAGCAAACCTGGCCACCGAAACAACTTTGTTCTTCAATATACCATGGCAGTTGAGGCTGGCGATCATTGATTACCCGTCCTGTAACGCCAGACAATTCAAGTCATTCAATCATGAACATGACTCACGGAAAAATATCCCACATTCACATTTCTGCTGCTCCAACGTTTCACATCTATGCGACAAAACTGGTCATTTTTCACAATGTAATGATAAATTCTCGTTTGTGATTGAACATCCCCAGCCAGTTCGTTCGATTTTATCTAGATCCCCAGGTTACAAAATTGACCAATTTGTTTCATTTCCACCAACTTCTAATTCACAGCTAATTGTTTACTTGACTCGATCCTTTACCATACTCAGTCATTGCCACGCTGATTCATGATGCAGTGCCTTGGAAATGTTCGGTTAGTACTTGTCCTGACTGGAAATAACTCCTGCGGTGATTGTACTGTTACTGCTGCCTACGCAATTTCTCACAATTTCATTCTTTTCTGTCTAATGATCATATATATATATATATTTTTTACTATGCTGACCGGCTTTGTGCTTGCCAACCCCACCTCTAGATATGTCAAGTAATCGCTGTCAAACTGTCACTGCCATGGGGCATCAAGGTTCAAGTTTCAACAACCAAATCTGTTGCTCCATTCTCTGCAGACAGTGGGTTGTCATGCACAATAATAATAAAAAAATTAGCTGAATGTTGAGGATAAATGATATGCAGAGCTGAACCATGCCAGGGTGAAACTGGTTTGTGTCATTGTGTGAATGCTTGTGGAGGTAACTACTGAGGACGAGTTGATGCGATTACAAACAAGATGGTACCATCTGAAAATGTCATTGAGTGGCTAACAGGATTAAATTTGTAATCTGTGCCTGAATAAGGGGGAAGGTTAAAAATGGACAAGAAAACTAATTGTTTAATGGTTCACGACCTTATCTCTTTAACTTCTATCTTCTCGCGTAACCGTTTGACGAAGAAAAAGCTTTTCTCAGCATTTCTGGCAATTACCAGCTATTTCATTCAATGTCCTTCGTACCAATTCCCATGTATATAATCATTAATAATCTTACTTTCTTGTATTTTCTTTAGTCACCCATGCCACCCTCACCTTGCACAAATTAAAATAGTTGCTACCTAACACCACACCCTGGTCATTCTCACTTGAGCTCCATTTTTTTTTAACACGTGTACATTTCACTTCATGTCTTTTACGTTATTATTATAGTTAATATTAATGATCTGCGCTCCTCTTCCTAGAACAAAAGAAATGAAACCAGACGAAGGCACACTTTCTCACAGATTTCACAGGTGCGAGAGGTACGATACGGCTGGTTTTGTTTATAGTGTGTGTACGTGGTACGATTTGACCAATGTGGCTTCTGCTAGACTACTTTCAAATGCCGATGCGAGGACGTAATTAGATTCCATTATTAACTGTAGGCGAAGTTGTCATTTGTATTGGCAAGCTGTCTTCGACAAAAGAAATTCAGAACACCTTACATTCAACAGAAGAAGGTATTCTAAGTCGTCCTATTCTCGTAAAATCTTGGCTGTAGGTAGATCTGTATTGTGCGTAGCCTCTTCCTTGGATGTGCTAGCTTAGCTATTTTTATGAACCCACTCGCCCACTTCTTTCAATTTCACGTCTTTTATTAACGGTCTTTACAGTGACCGTATTTACGTGAAGACTAACCAATTGATTAGGTTTATTAGAACTGCTAATGACGTGGGTCGGCCGGTAACTTTAGGATATGACACACTTATACCTAGTAGTATACTAGTAGTAGCTACCTAGGTAGCCTATAGGTACTAGCTACTAGTGCAGTAGGCTGACGGTCATATAGGTACTAGGTAGTAGTACTACTACTACGCTAGCTATAGCTATTCTCTTCCATCTTGCTATCCACCCACTAGGTAGGTAATAACAATTGTTTCAGTGTGAAACTGCGAGATCTTCCTCCCGGTACATCCCAGCTACTACCTAGGTAGGTAACCTAGCCTATTTCTAACCTTTCTAGTAGTAGCTAGCTAGCTACTCTCAATTTCCCATTCGGAGCTGAATGACCTCGTAGGCCCCAGTGCTAGGCCTTTGGACCTAAATTGTAGATTCTACTCCATTCCTAAATAGTAATATCAAGAGTTGCATCACAGGAATGGGTTCTGGCAATTGAACTTTAGGTATGCCCATTTATGTACATCTCCACAATTATCCTATGATAGGTAGACCAGCAATTGAGGTCCTTAAACCCCATGAGACACTGACACTTGCAAAGAGGCCCTATTGAGGTGATGGCAAATGCCAAGTCTGGGTTGAGCCTGGTTGCTAAAGTCGCAGCTCCCTAATGTGGGTTAGGCACTCTAGGATCGGTTAAGCCGTACGTCAAGATCAGTAAACAGTGACCTATTGTGTAATTTAGATTTAACAGTAGTGTTTCCCTTAAGTAAATTAATAGAGGACACTTACAATATTCATTTTCTTTTGTGCTGTTGGCCATGTGACCTAAATATAGCAAAAGAAAAAAAAAAAATCTTAGCCTTGTCCTTCCAACTTGCTAAACCCATCATAGCAGCTATGCAGAGAATAAATGACATATCCTAAACATTAATGCAGTATAAGTAGTCATTTCTCGTAAATAACTAAACGAGCAGTTCTTTATGTTACTGGTAGTAGAGACTGTATTCTCATTTGCTTGAATGCAGCCTTGCTGTAAATTGAGATTTAATGGTGAGCAAATTGTTTAACAGGCATCACTACATTTTCTTTGGGTCTATTAATATTAGACTGCATGCACCATCAGACTGTTGTAATGAATGAAAAAACCAAACTTTGCCATTAGTTAGGATACAGGTGTTCATTTTCACATTCCAGCCATGTGTTCAGTACTTCATATCCCAACAATGGTATCAGGTACACTGATCTAATCTGACTATAGTTGACAGTTTGTACATCTTGTTACAGGTTTTGATGACCTGATTAGGGACTTTACCCTTGCAGATCCTTAGTGGTTGGCATAAGTGTTAATGATCACCTGAGTTTTGGCTATTTTCTCTTCAGTTTCACATAGAAATGTTTCATAAGTATGTATTTACGTCGTTAATCTCATTTGTGGCTATCTTTGAAGACATCCTGGTATTTTTTTTTAATTTAGCTCCAGGACTTGAGAATATAATGTCAGGTATCTGAGCCACAAGTTACCCAGCTAGCAGCATGCAGCCTATCAAAGATCACAGATTAACCCTTAATCTCACTGTGAAGTCTGGGTTGAGCTATTTTAATCCAGTTAGGAGTGAGGGTGAGGGAAACATTTGTTTTCTTATGGTATTTTGGGGCCAAAACTATCTAGTCTTTTAATGTGAAAAAATGTTAGGCTTGAGTTTTTGGATGCGCTTGCCCTTAGTCCCATGCCCTAGTGTATATCCTGCAGTATGTAAAATGAACTTCTTGTAAGCTAGTTATATTTAGTTTTGGGCAAACCCCTTTTGCGCTATTCTGCTTACTCCATGACAAGATTATAATATTCTCCCTGTTGAGAGTATGTTAGCCTTTTGAGTAATCTGCAGTGATGTAACATACCTATATTTTGATGCTGTTGCCATGAACTGGGTCATACCTCAGAGTGTGATATTTGGTGATATTCTCAGGAATTTAGTTCAGTTGAGGCTTTTGCTTCTGCCTTATATGTAATCCCCATCAAATGAAAGGTTTGTATGTACAGTAGGTAAATGTAAAGCTTGTTAAAATGATGGTAGAGAAGGATCAGTAAGCGGTTAAGTGATGGCATATAAAATGGCCTTTTGTCTCTAAGACACATTTTATAAGTAAATACATTCAGTGCATGTTAGCATAAGGTGACTTTGGCACCTATGATTTAATTTTTCATAATTAGTTTCTGTTTTTGTTTTGAGAGCCAAGAAGTTAAATTCAAAAATTATGATTACTCTGCATTTGTTCTTTTCAAACTGAAATACTGCACATGTATACTCTATAGTTTTGTCTGTACACCTCTCTCTCTCTCTCTCTCTCTCTCTCTCTCTCTCTCTCTCTCTCTCTCTCTCTCTCTCTCTGTCCTGCAGATGCTTGCTAATTAAGCAGGCACCTGTACACCACTCATAATGCCACTGAGCATTATTTTAGTACGTAATGTTTAGGAAAATGGTCTTTTTTCATATTCACCCTCTTATGTATTCAAAGAAATCTGAATATCTCAAGTAAATTTTGATTTTTTTCAGGTGAAATGCCTTCTCTGGAGTGTGAGGTTTGCTTAGAGTTATACAATGAAAGCAATCACATACCACGCTGTCTCAGCTGTAACCATGTTTTGTGTACGTCATGTATCATACAGCTGTTGAGAAAAGAACCTCTCAAGTGTCCCTTCTGTCGCAGCTGGCATGGCAGAACAGTCATCTCCTCTGCTGATATCCCAGTGCATAACAGGCTAGTGAGTTCTTAGTTTGGATTTCTGCCACTTAGATTTGTATGCCAAGCCTAATGATTACTTTGAATTATTTTGCACAGGAATAGATTACAATGCCTTTGTATTCTATTTATGTATGTACATATATGTTGCTTTATGACGAGTCATATAAGCCTTTCTTGAATGGTAGGATGTTACACCCTTTACCATAATACAGCTGGCATCTTACAGAATATGAAGGATAGTCTTTATTTTTTTCTAAACCTATATATTAGTATGTGTTGTGTATTATTCATTAGTATAACCAGGCTGCTGAGCTCAAAACTAAGCTCTCATCTTATGAGGTTGGCGTAGAGAAAAGATTTTACTCAACTTTTTATTGTGGAGGTTTGGTTGTTACGTTTCAGAATGGTTTTCATAGGAAAGGGGGAATTGGGTAGAATTTCAACTGTTATAGTTCTGAAGTAAGGGTTAGTAATTTTAAGTACTGAGTGCATTTAGTATTGAGCATGTTGCACTTAGTATGTTATTCATTAATGGTTGTACAGTACGTACTACTTTCACTGTATTATACATAGGCGATGTAAGATTGACATTAGATGTCCACAAATTACAGTTGTAGTATTAACATTATTATTATTATTATTATTATTATTATTATTATTATTATTATTATTATTATTATTATTATTATATATCGTCCAATTTCATTCATATGATGATTCTTAACTTGCTTACGGCTCACCCTTGTGGTATGTGTTGTTAATTTAAACATCTGCAGTATAGTACATAAATGCTTTTATTCATTTATGTTGAAGTCTATGAAGAAAGAAATATATTTGCTGTAGTTTACAGATTATTCATGGTAATACATAAGTATTTTGCCAAGTTTTCTTTTTACTATGCATCCAAAAAGTATTAGTTGCAGTGACAGAACAATCCAAAATTGTCTTATGTAGGTATACACTGATCTAGGAAATGACCTTCACTACTGTTATTTTCATACCTTTGAGTCAACTGTATGAAACCTGCTAGTTGTGTGTGGCCTATTCTTTTGTGGATTAGTAATATGTTAGTTTATTTCCAATTGGTAACTGTTCCTTAGAGATGATGGCATGTAATAAAGTTTGAGTTTAATCAATTTATTTTGTTACTATCAGGTTGACCATTTCATTCTTTTTACATTTATTTTTACCACATTTATTAAGTAAAGTATGCAGTCTGGTTTATGTGGTTCTGGATTATCATGTAAGTTTTTTATGTTGTATTTGTAAATAAACTAGTGTTTTGATTGTATGCTGAATACTCGTCCATATGGGAATGAGTAGTAAGTTCCTGTGATACATTTGTGGCAACCACAATGAGGGCTTTAGTGATGTCTGAAAGTTTTGCCTTCAGGAGGCTCAGTCATGCTTCATTAGTTTGATAACACAGGTACATATGGTATTCCATTTCATTATAGTATTTAGACTTGTACAGCATTGAACTGTTTTGGTCTCTCTTGATTAGTATCATCAGTATTTCATTTGTACTTGAATTAATGTTAAGTTCATTTTTGAATGGTTTAAGTTCCTCTCTCAACCTTGTGATGTTAAAACTCTTTGTGTCTAGTATTCATAATTTTTTTGTTTTATACCATAGAATGTTGTTTGAGTGGTTTTCTTTCTTCAGTGTTTTTAGTAGGAATTCTAGACTTTAACTCTTATTTTAATGATAGGCTTTTGAATTTTGATTTTATCAACAGCTTCTAATAACTTAGATGTGATGGTTAAGTTTAAGTAGTACTCAGTTGAAGTTGTCAGTTCTGTGAAGTTACCATTTCCATTAGTTCATTTGTATAATTTATGGACAGGGTAACTATTTCAACAGCTTACCACTGAATTTTACTCTTATAAATCCTTAAAATAGGCATGTACATCACCATCAAAGCATTTAGTTAAGCAGTAAACTTTTACCCTCCTTGAACTGATACACACATCTTTTAATTTCATTGTCACAGATGTCTATGGTATCTGAAAACTTGAAGAGAAATTCTACAGCAAATGATGATGACGGAGCACAGAGTGAACAAGTAAGGTGACTTGTGAACATTACATTATTATTCTAATGTGATTACTACATACTTTCATTTGCATTAGAGGCATGGTTTCTTAATTTAATTTTAGGTATTATTCACACTACTGTACTCTGGTCAGAAATACATTTTACCTTTGATCAAGAAGGATGATTTGTTGACTCAACACTGACATTCCATGTACAATGCTATTGTTGCCTGCCTGCCTCTGTCACTGTAGCTTTTTTGTTTTTTATTTATACTATTATATTCCAAGAGAATATTAAATATCTCAGATGTTTACATTACTAAGGTATACTGTAATATGTATTACATTAGTAATGTATACTGTAATATGTATGTCATTCAGCTTTTGTGAATTTTAGCTGAAGCTTGATATCTGAGGGTCTGGAAGCTGAAGTGCCTATCTATTTATAGGAAACTCACTTGAATGTTGTACAGCTAAGAGCTGACATTTTGAGAGCCAGTGAAGAAGGTACTAATGTGTATGCCCAATTGTTAAGGAATGACAAACAGGCAAGATATGCCAGAGTGAGCATTAGTGATAATCGTTTACATCTGCATTGCTTGAAGGATGAGCCACCTCTTAATGACTCTCGTGTCATTTCAGTAAGTTTCTTAAATTTTATTTCGAAGACAATGATGCTTGAACTCTAGTAGACTTATTACTTCTTAATACTAGTTTTGTCTTTGTAATAGAAATCAGTTATATATATTTATTTTAGCCGTAATAAAGATATGAATGCACATCGTCACTCGAGTTTTGCCTGGATGAAAGAATTTCATTTATTTTTTATCTTCATTTATGTACAATAGTGGAAATATACATATTTAATTATTTTAGCTGTGTTCATTGACAAAGAATTATGACTTTCCAGCCTTTTGTGGTACTAGTCAAACATTTGAGTTCTCTCCTTTTTCACAAAGTACCATTAATAAACAAAATAGTCCTCTTGTAAATATGTTGTGATTTGTGTTATAGGATGACTCCCACTTAACTATTTTCATCACTTACATAAGTGCCTTGTTTGGCAGGTGTTAGACAGTAACAGTACATAATGGCTTACTGTAGCATTTTGATCCAAGTTGCATTGCTTTCTGCTATTTACATTTCATTTGTTCCCTTTGGCGTCTTCTCACTTGGCTGCACAATGACTAACACTACCCACACCCAATTTCCATCTTCAGAGAAACTCTTCAAGTCAAATGCAAATCTTTGGGCATGGTAAATCTGTTTCAACAAAATACCAACCCATTGATCATAGGCAGTCTTCAATGCAAATAGCTCCTCATTTGACCCAACTCATTAAATCCTGAAGGACAAAGACTCCCAATGCATATAGTATCCAGACACCACTTCCCATTAATATCCTCTTTGAAATTATTGTAGATTAATCATTTCCTGTGCTCTTGGCAACTATTTTTTTTCTTTGGAAAAAACTCACAGTACTCTTTGTATGACATAGATTGATTTCAACAATAGTATTTCCATTGCTACTGAACATAAAATTTCTATATAAAATTTTTTACATATAATAAGTTATTAGTATTTAAATTAACTTTTTTCATCGCAGGTAGATTATCATATTGGAAAATAATATTGGAATAGCACTGAATATAGGAATAGCACCGAATTGGCCAAATAACTGTTAATTTTCTTTTGTTCTTTAGTAACCATTAAAGATTGTAATTAATATTAACAGCCACAGTTTCAAATAGTACTATTGGCAATTATGTGTGTGAGGACATCAGTTACACTTAGCTCTTTGCCTTGTTACTCTTCATCTTTTGCTGTATTGCAGATATTGATTTAACAATGTTACATTCACCCAAATCTATTACTGTAATGGTAAATTCATTACTGCTGTTAGTTAATATTTCCTTACCTAAAATCTAGATAAATTTTATAATGTAGCTGTGCACCTGGATGCAGTTTTGTTCTATTTAATTATTAAATTTTGTTTAGTCAAAGAGGGAAGCATTAGAAGTCAGAAGTTACTTAATCATAAAGAAACCATAACATTTATCTTTGCCAATATAAAGACATTGATACAAGCATTTACTCATTTATTTCCAGTATGACATGGTTAGAGCATTAGCTGATGAAGTTTATTCTGTGGTGTTTCTTGAAATAACATGGAATGCTGCAGTTCAGGGAAAAGTTTACATTCATCTTCTAGATGATGCTGGAAGGACACGTCAGTTTTTATACCTGTGCACCGGTGAACGAGGCCCATCATACGCCAACACACGCTTTTTAGAAGTGTCAAACAAGGGAAATCCTGGGGAGCAGGTTTGGGGAGGTGATTACGAAAATAATGATGGAAGTGGCGGAGCAGCTTTGCCAGACATGACACGAGGACCTAAAAATCATCAAGATGTAGTTGCAGGATTAGTGGCTGGTTTCTATTATCCTGGCTTTGATCAGGACCACAATCCTTCACAGTTTGGCATTTACACCAGGGACATGGCTGGATACATTGAAATGTCATCCATGGGTCGAGTTCTGTCAGGTTTAGAAATAATGACTACTGTTGCTCAGCTTGTAGACTTGGGAGATGCATTTGTATCGGATTGTGGTCTGGTGCTCTTCCACTAAATTGTTATTGATGGACATCATTTCATTTCTCTTAAAATTCACCTGACACAAAGGCAAAGTTTGAAACCTGCATGTTTGTCCATAACCAGAAACCTGTCTCATTTTTGTTTGCATGGTGATAAAAATGATCTAATAGTATTTTAAGTCTGCTCCAGAAGGGCATGTGATTCAATTGTCGCTGCTAACTAATGTGTTATATAGTCACTTTTTATAAAAATTTACCCATATAATGAAAAATTAATACTGTCAGAAAGTAAAATCCTGGACAGGATGTATACCTTTTAATCCAATGTATGATTTTTTGGTGAGACTGAATAATAATGAAGCACCACTTTGTAAGAGTCATTTATGATGAATCTGCCCATGGTCTGTCAGTTGCAACAGTGTTTTGAGGTACTGGCCTAACCATATTCCAAATTGGGAACATTGTGTTCTGTTGTAACAGTTTAACAGTGTATGAAAACATTTTTGTATCCTGATTTATATTTCAGTTCATCAAGTGGATACAGTACTTCAGAGCAGAGCTTTCTTGATGAAACCAAAGACTCATTGTATTGTACATTATGTATAAAATGCTATTTTAAGTAGTACACACACAGTATGGTATGTGTTAATGAATAGTTGTTGAGGGATTTGGAGTATGTCAATGAAATTGAAAAAATTTCTGTCAGTTTAGCATAAGACAATTGTTATTTAAGAACTTTACATAACTCTAACAACAAAAAGACAATTTTAATATCAGGGAAGTAAATATTTGCTTATTTATAAATCAATCTAGCTAGTTAGAGCTTTAATAGTGTAAGGATATAGAAACATAGTTTTATATGAAGGAAGTGAACACTTACATAAGAATTAAGAGGCTTGTATGTTTTATATGTAATTGATTGTAAATTAGGATATTGTTATTTAAACATTTATCAGTCAGAATGGATTTTTCATTGTACATTAAGCATTTAAAAATCTTAAATGAAATTTTAAGATTGTAATACCACTTGTTATTTTCAGTGAAATTAATTTTTGTGTAATTTTGCTATTTACCATACTCTTACCAGTCATGCTCATTTCAGTTTAATTACAGCAGTGCATATTCTTGTCATCTTCAAAAATCTGAAAGAATTGTCTTCTTTTGCACCATTTTAACATTGCAAGTCAATTTATTGTGAGGTCAAGAGTCAAGTAGAAAATTTGAAATGATCAGTATGCAGATGAGAGTAAACAATATATACTGTATTTTTAAGTGATTCAACAATACCGAGTCATATTTATAACCTGAATGGCACTTCCCTGAAGGAATCTTAAATTACAGAGAAGTTGAAGAAATTGAGCAGGTCAGTAGACACACCAAAGAGAATGAATGAATTAAAAAAGTTGAAAGCGCCACATCTGGGGACTAAAGGACAAAATACAAAGAATCTTTAGTATCAGCTAGTGCCAAAGAATATATGTACAGTACTCTATATATTTAGTTACCCTATGGTTGATGCATTTACCATTTAGTCTATATACGTATAGGTATATAGATCGAGATTCCTTAGGCCATATTATTAGGAGGGTGATATATAAATAAGCTGTGAAATGTTTAAGAATTCAAATCTTATCTGTAAAGTGTTGGCAGCAGTTAATACCTACAAACTTTCCTTAAAAGGAATGAAGTGCATTAAGCTTCATTAAAATAAATCCCTTTTTATTAACATCATAGACCATACTGCTTGCTGTTGTAAACTCATAATAATTGCATTAGCACTGCACCTTTACAGTAATTTGTGATGCCTTGATTTCATTCCTGTTTGCATTGAAACTACAAGCAGTCAGGTTGACTTACAACAATTAATTCATAGCATGAATACCTGCAGTAAATATATTGCACGAATTCCTATTCACACTGGTTATTTTCATGAAGGTTTTTCAACACAGCTTTTCCATCGTGTAATTCAGTGAAATATAAATCTGCCTTGTATAACCAAACGCCCTCTCTTCACTACTGCTAAGTATATTGTAAGTTTACAACCTAAAAACAAACTGTATTCTTTGTGGTTGTGGTTATGCTGTTAGGTATCTGGTATTACTTTGGTGGATTCCAATAAGGTATTCTGTATTCAGACAAGTAGCTCATTTATCTTGTACCATTTCTACAGTACTCGTATTTATTTTGCTAGAATTTTTTTTCCTTCCCTCTTTTTGTGCTGTTTGTAAAGATACATTTGGCCAAATGTTTTGTGTTGTAACACTGAACAATTCTATTTCTTTTACTCTCCTATCCCTAATGAGTTCATTATATATAAACAAAATTGGAAATATGTTTGCATTCATATTTCAAAGGCCATTGGCTTTGTAAATTATTAGTCTGCTGTGTATTGTTATACTTTATATTAAAATATAAAATGGTTCATTTGTATTTTTTTTTAATTGAAGTTTTATTCAATGTGTATAAAAAGAAAATATTTATTTTTTAATTTTCACTTATTTCTAGAATTAAACAACTTATTATTACTGAACTATAACTGCAGTGGGGCCAATACCTTACATTATTTGGTTGAAAATATGTAAAGCTTCATTAGAGAGAACTAATTTTTTTTGCACTATTTCACTAAAAAATGTATCATTATTACTGTATAATTATTTTACCCAACATACAGCAAATAATTTTGGAGAAATGTTGAAATGACATAACTCATTCTATTTATGAAACAAAATTTCAATAAACTTGCCCAAATATGGACTCCTAGAATCTCGTTGCCGAGTGGTGTGCTTAATCTTGACTCATAGGTTGTCCCCGAGTAGTTTCTCTAAACTAATTAGCTAGGATTTTTTACCTTTTGGCCGCTCCTTTTTCATTCCATGCTGTATCGGAATGGTGAGAAGAGCCTTTATTAGGCTCAGAGGTCTGGCTAAACTAATCCTTTATAATATTTATAATATTAATGTAACAATGAAACTGGAAATAACGAAAAAGGACAAAAGCAGAGTAATGCAATATTAACTTGGCTTAAGTTGGAGAAACAAAGAAATCTCTAAAAACACATCAAAGGAGCACAAAGGGCTGTTAATATTAATAATTAAAAAATGCAATAGCCACAAATCGTTGGGATTCAACTACAGAATGAATTTTAAAGATATTAAACTGTACAGAAGCAATGTTGTAAAATGTTGCAAGGTTATGGCAGGGGTCCTCATTAACTCGATAGCAACGGTGGCTGGAAAGGAATATTTTGAAGTAGATCAAATAAACACCAAAACTAAGCTCTCAAGATTTGTAAGGGATACTAATAATCCAGATTTATTCCTTATATGAAAGCCAAATATCTGATCTCTCTGATTCTCACCCAAGATTAACATACCCCTAAGAAGCAGCAGATGGGCAGCAAAATTACGTATGTGGCCAGTCTTACGATATAATATCAACATAACCCAACCATGTGAGAGTTAACGACCTACAAAAAAAATTACTTGGTTTTAAATTGGCCTGCCCCAGTTATCTTAAGAATGGTGACTGACTGTGTACTATGAACATGATTCTATTAAGGGCTAAAACTGGATTCAAAAGTATTATGTACTTTATTTGCTTATTAAAGCCATTACGTAATCACAATAAACGTATGCAACAGAAGTTTCCTCTCTAACTGACTAATAATGAAATATGGTAACTTCCTTAACTGTAAGTTTAAAATAATTTAACCAGTCTGCTCATGCACATTACAGTACTATTATATGATGGACATAAAAATAACTAGCATAAAAAAAAAGGCTGAAATTGAAGTAACACATGAACAAGTTTGACTGAATTGTGGGAAGAGACCAAATGGTATAAATGAAGTAACAGATGGAAATCAATACTACAGGTAGAGTCTAATGGCAAAATGCTAGGAACCCTTTCTACAACCAATGGTTTGCACGAGACACATTACAGGCAGTACGTATAACCAATGGAAATTGTCTTCTGAGTGAATGCCCAATTCACAAAGATCACTACTTTACTACGTAGTGAGTTTTTCCATGCTTTTCATAATTTTTCCCTACGAACATGTTATGTATTTCAATAAGAAAAAAAGGCACTAACAGGAAAGTAAAACAAATTCCATTGCCAAGAACATTAATACAGTGCAAACCTTCTATTTTATAAAACTGAGCCGTTTCATGAGTCGAGCTTAACAATCTGACTTTTGCCGGGATAAGCTGGGAGATTTAGCTGATATTTGTCATGTAATTTTGGAGGCACAAATCGACCACCCAAAACATGATACTGGCCTGGAATGAAAGCAAGAAAGTTTAAATATTTCACATGAAAATACAATTTAGTTCTTGAGATAACTAGTATTCAAATAGGTTCCTGAACTCCAAGTAAGTGGACATTGGCTAAGGGACCATCCATTCTAGTGCCATTAAGAAAAATATTACTTTGATCAACTAGTAATTAACATATATGATTTTAACAATAAATGTTGAAATACTGTTTCACTCTCTACCATTAATTCTTTTGAATGGCATTGGAGTTGACCCTGTATTTGTCAGTTCCCAAGTAAAAGTACGTAATATTTTTTCTTAATATGAAAGCTGAATATCTGATCATTTCTTTGAAGAAATATTTTTTCTTCTTAATTTCAATGGCACTGAAATGGATGATCCCTTAGTCAATTTCCAGTTAACTGGAGTTCATCAAAGAAACGATGAAGGCCTATAGTTAGGCTGTACAGAACTACATACTACTTGATAATCCACAGCTACCCATCACAAAATGTATCAGTGACAAAAAAGGTATTGATAAACATAAACATTAAAAATGGTTAAAAAATAGGAATTTAACCTGCTAAAACATCCAACAAGAATAATAAAAAAAATGTGAATATGCAAAACTTAAGATATTTCACAGAATAAAACTGCTAAAGTACAGTACTACATTTATGAATATGTACTGTATACATGATTAAAGGGAGACAATTGTTATGTTCTTACCTTTGAAGTGTTTAGCACACAGTTTTGGGGCAGTGAGTGATATGAGCATGTCAGGTGAGAGGGCCTCTGTTCCTTCAACTGGACCATTTTCTACATGCCACCCAGATGGTATATCAACACTTGCTATGGGCACTGATGACTGATACCGAAAAAAATCATACAAAAAATTAGAAAAACTTTATTGCTAATGGAAGCAGCAGTTAATGGTTCAACAAACAATGTAGTAATATGTACATTCAACAAGACTTGCAAACTTTCTCCAATATCCTATTTCATAACATTAAATATTTTATTTCATAGTTGGCAGTGGTATACATACATTACTGATTCAATATGTATAAAATAAAAATTTTCTTTCTAACGTATAACAAATATTTGGAAGAAAAAGAACTTTATGTTCCAAAATACATGTACTTACTTACATAATTTTCTAAACTATGAAAATGATTGCAATGAAGCAATTTGTCTTAGGAAAAGGTGATACA
Organism: Macrobrachium nipponense; assembly: GCF_015104395.2. Taxonomy (NCBI): domain Eukaryota; kingdom Metazoa; phylum Arthropoda; class Malacostraca; order Decapoda; family Palaemonidae; genus Macrobrachium; species Macrobrachium nipponense. The sequence continues at coordinate 50,256,155 of NC_087211.1, read as the reverse complement.
ATTGGAATAGGAGTTGGCAAGAGCCTAGGCTGCACACCTTGCTCTTCAATCAAAAAGAATGCAAAGCTGAACATGAGGAAAATGTGTGGAAGTAGCAGCAAAGGGAGTAGGACAGCCCACTAATACTGTGATGCTTTAAGGCTTTACTCTGTTTTTTGCCAAACCTCTTCCATTGCAAAACAACCTAGTTTGACTATTCCTCACAGGATAATTTTTGGGTGCAAGACCTACCCCTGCATGAAGCACAAAATTGGTGGGAATCCACCAACAAAGGTCATGAAGCAGTTAAATAACTGCCCTCATCCTGTACACCTTTATTGTTCTGTTTTCTTACCTTCAATTGCAAAACACAACACAGAAACCTTACCAAAAAATACCCAAAATGCATCATCTTCCAGGCTGTCAGGAGAAAACGTAGCAAGTCTTTCCTCCCTCACAGTGGCCGAGGCAAAGCAAGTAATGACAGAAGTTTTACCTTGTCACCATGTTTCAACAACGGATTCAAGCTCACACTGAGGAATTTCTGAAGCTACTTTCTAAAATGGGTGTCAGGAAATGAGGTAAATGGAATCCAGTACCATCATATGTTTCTGTACATAAATCCTTAAGTTTCAAGATGTGAAGGATGACAAACACAACACAAAAATGTAAATACCTTGGAAAGCATCTCCAAAATTGGTGCAAATAAGGGTCGTACTGGAGGTTTAAAGCTGAATCCGAAAAGGGCATCCACTACCAACTGATAATTGCTGTCAAGAAAAAAATTACAACTTAACTACTGTACAACACAGAATTACGCTCATAAAAGAACATAGTAATTAGGCTAAAATTATAAATATACAATAATAATAACCTTCATGAACTGCATTTAAAAACAAATATCTGCAAGATTTCACTAAATTTACTTATTCATTTGTAATTTTAAAAATGAAAATCAGAAGCAAATTGTCCATGGGAAGGAGGAAGCAATTATCAAGTAGGTTTGCCATATCTTTTAGATGCAGGAATATGGTATTACAGTGCACACTCTTCCAATTAAAAAACTATGGATAATAGTACGTGACTTTTCACAAACACCCCTAAATGTTTGGGCTATTCTCAACAAAACATATGAGTCATATTAGCACCAAGTTGGCAAAAATTACACATCAGTTTATGCCCTACAAGGAACAACTGATCTATTTAACACAAAAAGATAGCCTGAACACAATTTTACTCAAAAAAATAAAATGGCTATTACAAATTATGCACTATCACAGACTTTAAGGGCCATTAAAACCATTCATTTACAATACCCAAATAGAATCATCAAAATCATACCTGGTAAAATCTCCTGACTCTGGCATGCCTTCCAGGAATGGTATATCATACATTTTGCACTGATTTACAAGGTTGTTGAAGAGGGGCTTGTCTGTTGGCTTTGGGTAGAGTATCTTGGGGGAAAAGCCAAGGAGCTTCAAATGCCTAGCGCAGACTAAACCATCACCTCCATTATTACCTGGACCACAGCAAATCAAGACAGCCTTTCCAGCTTCTGGACTGTAGAACTGAAATGGCAGATAATGGTAAGGGAAATATATTACATTAACTTAACTGAATTTTATCTGTCTTTAACTAGAAAAGCATATAAGAGACAATTACTCATCATTTGTTTCAAGTTAAGTATATCTTAGTTTAACCAGACCACTGAGCTGATTAACTGCTCTCCTACGGCTGGCCCGAAGGATTAGATATTTTTACGTGCCTAGGAACCAATTGGTTGTCTAGCAACGGGAGCTACAGCTTATTGTGGGATCCGAATCACATTATATCAAGAAATGAGGGTTTTTTTTTCTTTTTTTAAACTATCAAAACCGGCAGCTCTATGCATTTTTAGAGGAACTTAAAGTATTTGCAGATTTTGGCTATTTGCAGTGGGTCTGGTACCTAACCCCTGCAAATATACAGGGAGTCTACTGTATACAGTAATTTAATCCTTCACCCTAAGAGTAAATCCACCATACAAGATACAAACTAAATAGTAAATCCACCATGTATGAAACAAACTTAAAAAACTGGAACCTAAACAAAGCTCTTACCTGTGCAATAGCATGGGCACAGCTCAGGCCTGCTAATTCCATTAGTTGATCTACACTAAACTGATACTCATTAAATAACTCCAAGTCAACATTTGTTGCTTCTTCTTGACTTAAATATCGAATTGTTGACATGGCTCTTGACAATGCGTGTGTTGCTTGAATTGTAAAACCTGACAAAATCAAAAAATTAATTAAAGAGAAAATGAGACTCAAAATCTTTCCACGCATTATAGTTAACTAAATTAAACTAGCTCTCCAAAAATATTTTCCCTTTAAAGATTAATTTTGTTATTCATTTTACACCAAATTCTTTCAGTTACCACATTACAAAATATTCTAATACGTATAGTAATAGTATACTTATAGTATTTTATACTTACAGGCATCTAAATCTGAAGTACTGTACATAGATTTGCTTCTATGGAACACTTAATCATTTGGTTGAACATATACTACATTTTGATATATGCACTGCATGTACGTATATATAATATGGGTAACATGGTCATTCCAGACTCTTAACAAGGACTTCATGGTTGTGCAAGAGCCCACATAGTACTACACACAGTTATGATAGTGGCAATTTACCTGAATTACAGACTATTAGCCTAAAACAGTGTTATGACGAAGGATAATTACATGCAAATATTTCCCTTAGAATTATAAGATATCAACTGCTTTTACTGCCCTATCTGCATGAGAGAAAGTGTTTGGGAAGTATGGAGAGGTCAAAGGTGATAGCCCTTGAAGACTTTAACCCAAAACTTGGTCTCATGTCCAGCTTCAATGTAATTGTAATACTTCTGGAGCTTTGCTTTTATTTGTTCCCCTTTGAGTGCTTTGATAATAATTACATTTTTAATTATATTCCTCTTTTTCATGTTTTCTCAATTGTCAATGCTTTATTTATTTTTTTTTGCTTTCATAAATTATTATTCCTACTTTTTCTATAGTTCTCTCTTCTATTTATATACTTATGCCATACTTTCTGTATATGCAAATATATTTTCATAAGGTTAAACAATGCTACAGAATCTTTGATAATGGTACAAATCATAAATGTTACCAGTACTAATCTTAAAATATGAAAATATTTGAAAACAACCTTTGTTGTTCAAAGATGGGTACAAGTTTAAAATCCCAACGCATCATTCACAAGCGTTCACCATCTCTGATTCTGCTGTAACTCAGCTTGCTAATAGTTATTATTTAATGATAACAATAAAATCAGCTTAATGAGGCAGCTGAGTCACTTTACTAGATTCTCATATGGCTTGCCCAAAGGATTAGTTCTTATAAATGAGAATTAAAAAGAAAGAAGTCAGACAGATAAGTGACAGGAAACCGATGTTTTTGTGTGGCACATTGTACAGTTATCTGAAGCTTTCCTGCAAACCTAGCTACACTGCATTCTGTGGTTTACTTTTCAGCTGCTTCCATTACA
>NC_087211.1:50198635-50252133 GCF_015104395.2 Macrobrachium nipponense | reverse complement strand
GCAGTTAACACGAAGTCAGCTATGCTAACAGGTAAGGAACCAAGATATCAATTTTCTGCATATATATGTTTCCTAAAATCTTCTATTCTGTCTACTCCCACCACCAAAGGTGGGATTCAGCTATATATATATCTGACAGGTAAGTTTCATGAACAAAATGATATTGTAATGATACAATTAAGTTTGTTCATACTTACCTGGCAGAATATATAAATCAAGGTACCCACCCACCTCCCCTCAGGAGACAGTGGAAATAAAAATTATGAATAGAAAATGGGAATGGTTCCTGATACCCGCCTCCCAGCGGCGGGAATGGGTACTAACCACCTGACTCCCACTGCATGTGTCGTAAGTGTTTAAATTTCTGTCGGATTCGGAAAAATACAGCTATATATATATCTGCCAGGTAAGTATGAACAAACTTAATTGTATCATTACAATATCCTTTTTTTTGCAAAAAAGGCCAGTCTCATCACAGTTGAAGATTTGCCTGAGAACTGTAGCCTTCGTTGATCGTCATCTCGTTGAATGTCTTAATAAAGGCTTCAGCCGCTTTCGTGTCCGAGCTGGCAGCCTCCCCATGCCGCACCACCGAATGGATGCCAGTCCATTTACGGAATTTATCAAACCACCCCCGAGAAGCCTTGAAGTCTGGGGTTGGCGTCGATGTCCCTTCTCCTCCATCGTCTTCGGCCTGGTCAATCAGATCACTGAAAATAGTGCTGGCCTTGTGGCAGATTGCCGTCTTGGTTATCGTATCACCAGCGATTTCCTTGTCTTTAATCCATACAAGAAGCAGCCTCTCCATCTCATCATGCACGTGGCTCCTCTTGTTGGACAAAATAGTCATGCCATTGGAAGGTAGCTGCTTTGATGGCTTCCTTCTTCTTAAGGATGGTGCATATCGTTGACAGATTTCGGCCGTATTCCTTAGCGATCACACTCAACCGCATGCCAGCTTCATACTTTTTAATTATCTCCATCTTCGTCTCCATTGAAAGCATCCTCTTCTTTCCATGAACTTCAGCAACATTCTTGGGACCCATGGCTAATTAAGTTAATTAAGTTCACACACAACACGATAAAGTAACTAACTACAAAGAAAGCGAAATCACTAACACGAATTTACATTAACAAACGAAATCTATGTGAACGAACAAATTCCACGTGTGTATGATAACACTGATGCGACGAAGTGGTCAAAGGAAGCCTTTACGTAGAGAGATGATGGGACAGATGCTGACCAATAGGAGAGCAGGATCTTACGGCGGTGACTAACATCAGGAACCAATGGGAGAGCGGGAGGATGGTGGCGAGTCTACTCAGTTGGCGGCGCGCGAGTTTTAAAATTGTTCTCGGCGGTCCGGGCGAATCTTGGACTTTACCCTTTCGTAACCTGAATTATTTTCATATACAGAAGCAAAAAAATCTTTGTCTTTGTTTTCATAACCTGGATTTTTCGTAAGTAGGGACTTTCATATGTAGAGGTTCCACTGTACTTGTTATTGCATAAGATGCTGTAATGATTTTCTTTGGTTACTGTAAAAAGGTGTAAAGATGTGGAATTTCCACCCTCATTTTTCCAAATTTCTGTTGCCTGATCTATCTTATTTTAATAATAACAATCTTACCTTTTTTTTTTTATTAACCTTGTGTTCTTTGTTTTGGGCTCAGTAGTTATTGACCCCTTTCAATTTTAGGGGGGTTTCCCAAAAAAAGTACGCACTGATATGGTGTCATTTCAAAGCTGAATACCTGCATGTGATCATAGTGCAGTATTATTAAAATAAAGCCTGATGTAATTGTTGAAGTTACTCGCAAATTTTCTTCAGGTGTTATGGTAATCCCAAAAGTTATGAATGTACTACATTAGGATTAAGTAGCTTATTATATTGCTTGTCAGATTAGAAGGAAAATGTCAGTATGTAGGTGTCAGCACATAGGAAACATTCCAGGGGGGTAGGTTTTTCATCAAGCATTCTTTATAAATGGTATGTGGAGAGTTTCTTTCCAGAAAAAAAAGCAAAAGCTCTCACAATTTTATTTAGAAAACAGATTTTATCTCTCTGGTTATACCTTATATGGAAGGAATGGAATGAGGTCAATCATTATTGGATCACTGTACAAAAATTTACATTGATCACGACATGCTTTGGCTGATAACCTTTGGGTAATACAAAGAAAGAAAAAAATATTATATTAAACTGCCATTAGATGGGTGAGGTTATTGAAATTTTTGGTCTACTATTCACATTTAAATGTATTTGCTCACATCAAACAGTTGAAGCAGTTGTGGATATTTATCCTGAATTGCTATTTTCTCTATCCTCATCTAGTAACTCAGATATATGAGCTAATTTGAATTTCAGTGTACAAGACAGTTTCCTTGTATCTCCCACCCAATTCTTAAATCTTTTTGAGAATTTCATTAAACTCTCACTTGTGCTATCTGTACATATTCTGGGTGTTGAGCTTGCTTCTAGCTTGTCTTGGAGAGGTCACTTTGTTCTATTTGCAAAGTCTGCTTCTAAAATATTAAGTGTTGATTAAGTTTAGATATTGCCAGTTCTTTTACTCATGTCAGTTGTTGAAGCATTATGTTGGGCTTCTTTATCCTTATTGGTCTCATATTTTGGATGCTTGATATTTTTGTAGCTTTCCTCAATGTGCTTGAATCTAAGGCAGTTTGTTTATTAGCTTAGGGAAGAAATCTTCCTCTTAGATGATCATGCAACAGCTGTTAGGCCTTGTCCCACATGTGCTCCTTGAAAGTTGTTAACCTGTGACAACACTTTCCTCATGAAAAAAAAAATGAAGTAGGTCACTGAAAAATGCTACAATATAGGTAAGAGGTACTGTATGTAGTTTGATCCCTCCTGTTTTTGTATTTATTGACAGGGTCTTTCCTAGATAGTGACCCCCCCTGGGTTTAATCCGGTATATATTCACCTTTGCGACCTGCTTAGCACAAGCCCATTGGGGATTACTGTAAGAACATAAAAAACTGTAATATCATAAAGATAATGACCCACAAGAAATATTGGTCCTAGATAATGACCCCTAACTATGTTGGGTGTCACTATCAGGGAAAGATCCAACTTTTAATGCTGTATCAAGTACTCATGATGGAGACTACCTTATCCTGTTAATATTTTTCAAACCTTGATATTTTTTTGTAATATCTTTTTGTACTAGCAGCACAGGTTATTTTTAATGTACTCGTAGGTGTTGTGTATCATTGAAACCAAATTAGTATTTAGAAATTTTTATAATTCAAGAGAAGAGTTGACATGGTTTGATATTAGTTTATGCATTGAAATAAACATCTTGGGTATTACAGTTATTGCATTGTTTTTACTATTATAAAGTAGTTTAATGCAACCATTTGCATTGCTAAGGATGTAGTGTTCACTGAGAGTAAATAAGTAGAAAGATAAAGTTGAAGTTTGACAGCTCAGTAAGGGTTAACTAAAGGAATATATGAAAAGCAGAAGAAAGTAAAGCAAGGTGGGGTTGAAGGGCACTGCAAAGACCTTTTAGTGCTGTCCACATTGTGCTATGTAAGGCACTCAATAAATGTTATTCCATTGCAGGGTATGACCAGGGCATTTTTTTTTTTTTTTTGTTAAACTGGTCCTGGATAACCAGACATAGCTGATCCATAGCTACTTAATAAGTAGAGTGCTCCTCAGTGGCATGGTTGGTATGGTGTTGGCATGCCACCTCGTTGGCCGCGAATTCGATTCTCGGGCATTGTAAAACACAACTCTCGCCCAGGCGGTTAAGAAAAGACTGGTGTAGATAAGCAGTGTTTGACCACTCTTCACCTGATCTACGCATGCGTTGCCAGATATCACAAGATTCCTTGCTTTCATCTGCTTTTTAACCGGATCCAGCTAGGCACTAGAAATTATCCTATTGTTAAGACCGAGGGTTTGTTCGCTTATGAACAACTGAAATTTTAGTGCATTAAATTTTGTCATCTCATAAAATAATAACTAGATTTAGTTTGCTTGGACACTTTTCCTCCTTTGGACAGTGACATCCTAATTTCTTTAATTGATGGCAGAACATTTTAATTCTGGGCATTTTAAAAATGATCTTGGAAGCATATTTTGTTGTTTCATTTGTGGTATCGGCAAGTTGAAGTAAAAAGATGTATGCAAATATTAAAACTTAGAATTAAGCTGCTTTTTGGAATATATTCCAATAATAATGCATATTAATGTCAGCATTTTACAACTGTAAAAGCAAACTAGTAAATTCAGAAAGATTCAGAACATAAATTGTAGCTTTTGCATTCCAGTGGCGTCATTGCTGAGCGCATGGACCTCAGATTGTTTCTTAGCGTTGGCATGATTTTGTCTGCAGTCTTTAATGTGATGTTTGGTCTGGGCTATACCTTCAATATCCATGTACTCTCATACTATCTGGTTGCTCAGGTAAGATGTGGTTTTAATTATTTTGTTTCTCTTCATGGTTATTCAGTGTGTTAAAGAATTATGATTTGCATAATTTGCTGATCATGTTTAGTTTAAGAGTTTACTTCATATTTAGCTATAGAGAACTGGCCACACTTGTGTAATTTCATGGTATCTAAATATGTTCTGTATGGAGTCAAGGAACTTCATGGGGCTACAATGGTAAATGATTACTAAAGCAGTATTTTTTAACTTTTGCTGTTAGACTACCAGATATTTTTTGTGATAGAAGATGAATCTTGTAAGAGCATGCGTAGTATATTTGCCATTCATGTATGGATTTTCTTCTAAAGTTATTGAAAACTTCCAGGCATTAAGTGGTATAGTTCAGGCTACAGGATGGCCAGGTGTTGTGGCAGTCGTTGGAAACTGGTTTGGGAAAGGAAGTCGAGGTAAGTAGTGTATGTGGTCTCTGTTTCTCTCGATTTATTATGACAAAGTGATGCGAAATTGTAGGTGTATTCATTTGAAATTACAAACTATGTAAGTTTCTTATCTAGTCTTGAATATACATTATCCAAGGGACTTAGAGATGCAACGAGGAACTAGAAATTAGATGTTGACTTGCTTGATGTATGGAAACAAATTAGAAATTCCAGGCACAGCATCAGTCCCTTTACACATTAGAATTTTAACCTGAGTAAAGGGCCTGGTGCATAACTGGTTTGTGTGTGATCATGTAGCAATGTGCAAAGTAAGTAATTTGTTTCTTTAAGGAAACAAACTCAATCTTTTATATGGATATCTCTTTAGGTGTAACCAAAATTGATTGAAGAGTGAATCCAAATCTTGTATAGCTTCAGTTTTTGACCAGTGCTGTTTAAAGATGTCTTTCTGAGTTCTCATCATAGGTGTTGTTGAAGATTTTCCTTCTAATGACTTAGCACTAGAATGGCTTGGAGTTGGGTCTTTTCTGCATATAGTGTTCATGGTTTTTGTGTTGGGAATGCTAGTATATATAAGAATTCTTTTTCATGTAAGAATCATCAGCATAGATGCTGTATGTGATATTGCATGCATTCATTTCTGTGACTGCCATTAATTCTCATTTTTGTGTTTGGCATGCAGAGGCTGGAAGTGTTAGGAGCCTCTGAATTGTGCCAAATGTTAATCTTTGGCGTCTTTCATGTGGGAGAGATTTGGTTCAAGAAAGGGGGAAGATGAAGAGGGTATCTTTGGTAATTTCTGTGGTAACTACACACTGATAACAGTATCTCCTTTTCTTGTTTCTATGCTTGCTTCAGCTTATCCTTCAATTTGTTATGAAGTTTCCTGTTATTCCCTTCACAGTATATGAGTAAGAGTGCTTCAGAGATCCAAGTTGAGTGTTCTAATTCACTTCCTCTTCTACATCCTTTCCCTCCCCAAACCAGGTAGGGAAGGAAAGAAGACATAGACAGTGACCATCTGCAAGTCTAGGAAAGAAATATGAGTTAACTGTTGTGGGACTAGTAATCGAGGGCATGAGAGGTGTTATAGTGACACCTCCTTGATCCATAACATGTCAGCCCTCTGGGGTTGGCACAAAGGTCCCTGGACATTCCTGTGGTTGGTCTTTGTGCTGTTGAAGTGATAGTCATACTTGTGTGAGAAACACTGGGCAGACCTGGTATATACTGTCCTTGATACCACTCAGTACTACACCAACCTGTACAGTGGTACCTCGACATACGAAAGGCTCAACTTACGAAAAACTCGCGATACGAAAGCAAATACGAAGATTTTTTGGGCTCTACATACGAAAATAGTTCAAGTTACGAAAGGTTGTTGCTGTAAAGTCTCGAGATTCGCCCAGACCACCGAGAACAATTTTAAAACTCGCGCGCCACCAACTGAGAAAACTCGCCACCATCCTCCCGCTCTCCCATTGGTTCCTGATGCTAGTCACCCCTTGAGATCCTGCTCTCCTATTGGACAGTATCTACCCCTTGTGCTCTATGTATTCTATTGGTTAAAGGATGCTGTAAATTGAAAAACTTATTCATGCAATACATTTAATGAAAAAAAATATTAGGTAAAGATAGAATAAAGAATAGAAATTAATGGTTATTATACTGTTTGGTAGTTTCATTAGTTGAAGAGAGAGAATGAAAATTTGATTACTATACATACTGTGTGCTAGGTGAAAGTGGTTGCTTGGCGATCGTTCAGTACTCGTAAGTGCTGAACGTAAACAGAAGTTTGGAAACTTTTTTTCTTAGTTAATGGTTACTTAATAATTATTTGAAATGAGTACATGCAATACATTTAATAAAAAAATTGTGAATTAGATATCATAAAATATAAAATAAATCAGACTATCATCGAAGCCAACAAATACGTATTTTCTAGAATTCTTCTGTTTTAATATTACGTATATGTTTCATTATAGCTGTCAGTAACTCGGTATCTCCATCAGGTAAAGATAGAATAAAGAATAGAAATGAATGGTTATTATACTTTTTGGTAGTTTCATTAGTTGAAGAGAGATAATGAAAATTTGTTGGCTTACTGTGTGCTAGGAAAAGTGATTGCTTGGCGATCGTTCGGTACTCGTAAGTGCTGAATGTAAACAAAAGGTGGGAAGGTTTTTTTTTTGTTTGTTTGTGTATTATAGTTAGTGATTAATTAATAATTATTTGAAATGAGCACATACTGATTATTTATACATTTTATTGGCATATTCTAAGCTTTTAGCTTCTTAGGTTTAGAAGGGACATATGCTAAAGTCCTAATATATGCAGTAAAGATGGGATTGAACATTACATGCAGTTGAATATTACTCAAGTATGTACAGTATTTCGTCTTTTTGGAGTCATATTTCTTCCATCGGATCGGCGTCGTAACCCTAGAACATGTGTTGTAAGCCTGGAAATATAATTTACTGGGTCGTTTTTATAGGGCTTGGAACGGATTAGGCATTTTACATGTAAAATGCGGTTCAAGATAGGAAAAGCTCATGATATGAAGGCTGCCTCGGAACGGATTAATTTCGTATGTCAAGGTACCATTGTATGTACTTAGTTCACTATGGGCCCAGATGGAATACTGTGCATTCCTTTTTTGTTGCACTTTGGTCAGGCCAAACTTGTTGATTCTGCTCATTCAGCACAGTATGAGGGCAGCAACAATAGCATTTAGTCACCTCTTTTGCCTTCAGACTGTGCCTGGGTCAATGCAAATGGTTCAGTACTACACAGGACTGCTTGCTACTCTGTACTGCAGTTACCCATATGCAGCCTTGTACAGAACAGCATGAGACAGATAGTACAGTTTCCTGCTCACCAGCTTGCATAATAATACAGTCCAATCTCTTAAATCCAGAATCCTTGCAACCAGGCTACTGCCAGACCACAGAAAATCCTGGAATATAGAATACATCCCTAAAAAATTAAGCCCCTATATAAACATAGACTTGCAAACTAATTCTTGATTGCCAGCTGTGTTGGAATAGAAAGGATGGTAAGAGAGTCAAATTCCATTCACTCATGTGATTTGGAAGTTGACGTCTCAAGGTGACGACATCAGCCAGATGAGTATGGAAGAATTCTTTCCTCATAATCTTATCTCTACATAAGTGGCAAGGGTGTTTATCCTTGCGGGATCAAATGGCAAGTTTTTAAAGATTATTTGCTATTTTTCTATATGAGGAAATTCAAGTCTTCCATGTCATAATTCCACCTCAACGTCCCCTCAGTTGCACTACTGCTGAAGGGAATTTGACACTGTTAGTGCTGAGAGAAATGTCCAAATAAAAGGCTGGGTTTTCCTTTGGTAGGATAAAGGAAATTATTTTTAAAATTTTCTGTTTTATAGCTAACTCAATTCCCCAAAATTTTGTTTCCAACAGGTTTGATATTTGGCATATGGAACTCTCACACTTCATTAGGTAACATCTTAGGATCTGTGATTGCAGCAGCGTTTGTTTCAACAGCTTGGTCACTTTCCTTTATTGTCCCTGGTCTCATTATTGGTGCAATGGGAATACTAGTGTTCTTTCTTTTGGTTCCTGAGCCATCCTTGCTTGGGTTGCCTAATCCTAACAGTTATGAGGTAAGTTACTGCTGTTTTCATAGATATTATAAAAGATAATATACAAAAAGTTTCCAGTCAAGATTCTGTTATGGGCTCTGATCGTCCATTACTGCTTAAGAGTTTAGAATTTGGAGCACAATAGCACTAGACGTAACACCGTGGATGTAGAAGTTGGAACACAGTCGTTTTAGAGATTGGTACACGATTAACATTAGGTATTGCATAATTCTTAATTATTTTTATAGGTGTTAGTTTTCACTTGCCCCCTTTAAATAGGATTCTCCAGCTGGAGTGTCTCCTCCACCACGCCGCCGAAACTTGCCCGTTTATGCTGAAGGACCAGAAGAAGAAAGAGCATCACTTATAGATAATGAGGTGTGTGTGTGTGTGTGTGGTAGTATTTTGTAAGTTTAGCATAATTTTTCTAGCTGTCTTTTGACTTCAGAGGTCTTACAGTCGATGTTAGCACGCATACTTTTGCAAACATCGCATACTTCTAATGGCTTCTCCTAATTACTAATGCATTTTAATATACCTTTTTTTGTTTTATATTTTATTAAATTGATAAGTGTGGTTGCTAGAATGTGTTGAAATTGCATTGTTTTGTGCACTGTAGTGATTGGATTTAGTTCACAAATTTTCACCTTTTTACTCCCCTGGGTCTTGCTCATGTGACTTGTATGTGAGTGTTTATACCTTTGTACCCTGAGTTTAACTTGTGTCAAGTCAAGACTTTTAGGCTTTATTCGGGAAGCAAATTAGTACAGTTTTTATTCTGTATCATTCTGTTATCTTGTGCTGCACTTTTAACTTAGTTTCACTAGCAATTTAGTCAGCAAATACTTTTCATTAACCCTCTTACGCCGAAGGGGTATAATAAAAATCATCTCCCGTATGTTGAGGGGGTCTTGGAGTGAGCGCCAAAGTGGAAAAAATATTTTTTTCAAAAAATCACAGCCCGCTTAGTTTTCAAGATTAAGAGTTCATTTTTGGCTCCTTTTTTGTCATTGCCTGAAGTTTAGTATGCAACCATCAGAAATAAAAAAAATATCATTATCATATATAAACAATGCGATATATGATAGCGCGAAAAAAATTTTCATATATAATTGTATTCAAATCGCGCTGTGAGCAAAACAGTTAAAGCTAACGAGTTAATTTTTTTTCGTTGTATTGTACACTAAATTGTGATCATTTTGGTATATAACACATTGTAAAATGATCAAAGCAACACAGAGAAAATATTATCACAAAATGATGCATGAATTCGTAACGCGCGGATGTAAAAAAATGTTTTTTTCAAAAATTCACCATAAATCTATGTTCTAGATTTATGGTGAATATTGTTCTAGAGACTTCCAATTTGTTTCAAAATGAAGATAAATGATTGAATATTACTATACTGTAAGAGTTTTAGCTTAAAATTGCAGTTTTCAACCATGACGGACGAGTTAAAGTTGACCGAATGTCAATTTTTTTTATTTTTTTTTATTTTTTTAGTATATGCAAATATTTCGAAAATGAGAAAAGCTACAACCTTCAATTATTTTTTGTTGTATTCTACATGAAATTGAGCACATTTTCATATATAAAACTATGAAACACCTATTATGAAATGGAAAAAATATTACGAGAATGCAACGTACGCATTTCGGAGATTTGCGGCGGAGAATCCGCGCGCGGAGGGAAGGAAAGTTTTTTAAAAATTCACCATAAATCTAAATATTGTGCTAGAGACTTCAAATTTGTTTCAAAATGAAGATAAATTACTGAATATTACTAAACTGTAAGAGTTTTAGCTTACAATTGCATTTTTCTACTATTTCGGTAGAGTCAAAGTTGACCAAACGTGGTTTTTTTTCTATTTATCGTGATTTGTATGCAAATATTTAAAAAATGAGAAAAGCTACAACCTTCAATCATTTTATTTTGTATTCTACATGAAATTGTGCACATTTTCATATATAAAACTTTATTTAATAGCTAATTTAGAATGGTGCAAACATTACGACAGTCGGACGAAAAAATTTTTGATTTTTTTCGGAAGAGTTACCACGTGGACGTAAGGAAATTTTTTTTTTTTTTTTTTTTTTTTTTCATAAATTCACTATAAATCGAAATATTGTGCTAGAGACTTCCAATTTGTTGCAAAATGAAGATAAATGATTGAATATTACTAGAATATAAGCGTTTTAGCTTACAATTGCGTTTTTCAACCATATCGGTAGAGTTCAAAGTTTGACGAAGAGGTGAAATTTTGGCACTTATCGTTATTTATATGAAAATATTTTAAAACTGATAAAAGCTACAACCATGGGTTGTTTTTAGTTGTATTGTGCATGAAATTGCTCACATTTCCATATTTGAAACTTTATGTAACGGCTAATTTAAAATGGTGCAGACATTACGACAATCGCACAAAAAAATTTATCGGAAGAGTTACTGTGCGGATGTAAGGAAAATGTATTTTTCATAAATTCACCATAAATTGAAATATTGTGCTAGAGACGTCCAATTTGTTGCAAAATGAAGGTAAATGATTGAATATTACTAGAATATAAGAGTTTTAGCTTACAATTGCGTTTTTCGACCATTTCGGTAGAGTCAAAGTTGACCGAAGGTTGAAATTTTGGCACTTATCATTATTTATATGAAAATATTTCAAAACTGATAAAAGCTACAATCATGAGTATTTTTTTTTTTTTGTATTCTACATGAAATTGCACACATTTTCCTATATAATACTCCATGTAACGGCTAATTTAAAATGGTGCAAAAATTATGTCAGTGACGAAATAATTTCTGAGATGTGTCACTGATACTTTTTAATGTGATAAGAAAGAAATTCGCGCTTGCACGCCTGCGTAACGATTGTAAACAAAACTAACACCTTGATCCGTGAGCTCCCAGCATCCCTCAAGGCGCGTGATTCAAAAGTTTTCACCTGGTAGTCCTTAAGTATTTTTCCGCGAATTTTTAAAAAAACTTTTTTTATCGACGTTTCATACGTCCAATCGGCACCCAACAGACAATTTATGTCGACGTTTAATACGTCCAATCGGCGTTAGAGGGTTAATTCCACATTGAGTTAAAAATCTTTTGTACCATAGTACTTTTATCATCATACAGATCTGACATTGAAGATTTATATGACATATTTTGATATTTTGAGAATTTTCAGATACTATCCAGATACGAGTACTGCTGGAATCTGTATTTACAACTTATTAATGGCAATTTATTTTAAAATTAACAGATGGAAGAACTGTTGATAGATTCAAGAATGCTGGGAAATTCATGTAGAGCACAAGTTTGTTTCAATCCTAAGTTCTTTTGTTGGTGACAGTGCTGATGTGTGTTGACAGTTGCTGAGTGCCTCTTGCCTCTCCCTTTTGCTTCCACTCTGTCTCCTTAACTCCTCTTGTAAGCCCCATTGAACCAAAAGCATTCTTATGGTGATCTTAATGAGGTGTAACCTTATACAATCATTTGACTGTAGTACTTTGGGTGGGTAGTTTTACTCCAGTTTCTCTTCTGCTTTTTCTCTAATCTTATTTGCAAGTGAAATTAATGGTGATAACTTGTTTTTCAAACATATGTTTATAAGTGTTCATATTGATTCGAGGTTAAAATGCTTAAACATTTTAAAAGAAAATTATTTACATCAGTATCAATAATTGTAGAACACAGCTGTGACCTACATTACAAGAAAACAGTTTATCATCTCTTCAGTTGGATGATGGAAAAAACAAGCATGTACAATACTAACATTATTACTTTTTCTTTTCTTTTATAAAAATGAAATCTTAGTTTTAATTGCATTACATTTTCTATAAAGTATGAATTTTAGTTTAAATAGCAATATGTAGTATATTTTGATAATGTGCACTGTAATTACTTTTTCAAATTTGGAGTTGCTTGTGTAAGCCCTATGCTCTGTACCTAATTCTTTTCTGTTCATTCACTTAAGAAATTAAATTTACTTATGAAGTTCTGGTAAATTCAGTGATCCCAATCTCCTAGTGTAAAGGATGATTTTTTAAAAATTTCTAAAATTGCTATTTTGTAATGAAATTACAGCATTAAAATAGGTGAAGAATAAAGAAAACAAAAAAATTAAAAGCCCAAAGGTAGTTCATGCACAGGCTGTTTGTAAACAAGCAATGCACTTTGTGAAAGGTTTGTGTTCCTTAATTCTCACCCTTTTTGCAAGACTTCTAGCACAATTGAAATTTTTTTGTAGTGCAAACAGTAAATTCAGAATTGTACGTTTTTTTAGCACAATTGTCCATGTTGCTTGCTGTATAACGTAACAAGATGTGGAGATTATGATTTTGTATTTGCACTCTTGTACCTCTCATTTTAATATGATGCTTAATGTAGCTTTGTTTTTTATTAAAGTAAAAAAATTTCAAGTCTCAAGTTCCTGGTTCCTGTAACAGATGTGAGGGAAGCTACTTTTTTTCTCATTTGAGCATACTCCTGCAAACATTTTTTGAGCGTCATTTTTCGTGTATGTATTCATATCCAAAATTTATATTATTTGATCCCCATAGTGGGGGAGTATCATCAGTCACCTCACGTGGTGCACCGTAGGCATTACTTTGCAGGGTCTTTGCAGCATCCCTTTGGCCGGCCTGTAGCTGCAACCTATTTCATTCCTTTTACTTCCATTCATATTCTCTTTCCTTCATCTGACGTTCCACACACTCAAACAATTGTTTCATAGTTTTTCTCGTGTTACACTTTTCAGACCTCCTTACCATCAATTTCACTTTCAGTGCTGATTGACCTCATAGTTCCCAATGCTTGGTCTTTGGCCTGAATTCTATATACTCTTCTGTAATATATTATTTGCATGCTTCTTGAGAGTGAGCATTTAGTTGATATTCAGTTTTCATACAATCAACTTACCTGTCAGATATATACATAGCTAAGACTCCGTCGTCCCCGACAGAAATTCAAATTTCGCGGCACACGCTGCAGGTAGGTCAGGTGATCTACCGTCCTGCCCTGGGTGGCAGGATTAGGAACCATTCCCGTTTTCTATCATATTTTCTCTGTCGCTTGGAATGTAAACAACGTTTGCAGTTCCTCCTAACTTGATTTTTGGATTTCATCGCCATCGATCTTCTGGGCTATCTTTTGCAGGGAAGTACTGGGTCTTTGGTTCGGCATACGCATATTAATTTGTTTTAATAACTTTGGCTTCAAAAATTTCGAAGAATTGTTTATGTGTAACTACCGAACTTTTCGGTAGACACTCATTTAGTTTGCAAAAAAGGGAAATATTAATATTTATTCATTAATACGTGTAATAAGTGTTAGAACTTTATTGAGGAAATATAAAACTCTAACTTCCTACTTTGGGAAGTCAGGAAAGCATATAACTTTTTACGCTTCCTTTTAAAACTCTAACATAAACTTTTTACGCTTCCTTTAGAAGAACTTCCTACTTTGGAAGTCGGAAACTACTTTTTACGCTCTAGAAGCTTTAATAGCTCTGTGCTAACGAGCAGTTAGAGTATTAACAGTAATAGTAGTTTTTGCATCCTCATCTCCTTCTTACTCTACAGAATCTACAAATTAATAAATTTGAAGATAATTGGATGTAGCTCAAAAATGCGAGCTCTTATAAGGTAAGAAGTGAATTTAGTGTTCCCAGTGCAGTGGAGGGTGCGTTCTGATCGGCTCTGTTTCGCTCCCAGGTCTAGACCGCTTCCAAGCTCCCAAGCCCAGAGGAGAAGGAAAGTCGAAAGCCTCACGGAGGTTATGGAGAAACCCCACTGATCAGGCGTCCCCTCGGCAGGATCTGTAGAACGTCCCAGACTGCCAAGTTCGCCATTGGAAAGGCGTCCTAAAATAGTAGAGGGTGCGTCCGATCGGCTATGTCTCGCTCTCAGGCCTAGACCTCTTCCAAGCTCACAAGCCCAGAGGAGAAGGAAAGTCGAAAGCCTTACGGAGGTTATGGAGAATCCCCACCGATAGGCGTTCCCTCGGCAGGATCTGTAGAACGTCCCAGACTGCCAGGGATAGCCATTGGAAAGGCATCCTTAAAAAAGTGCGTCTCTTCTTCCGTTTCTTCATCTTACATCCGAAAAGACGAAGAATGTACATGTTTGGAGTTTGGACGATCTGGCGCGTTCTCTGAAAACTAAGAGAACACTGAGCGAGAGGCTGAGAGCCAGCCAGCAAGCTAGCACGAGCCACGTTCCAACAGCCAGCAGCGAGCCGCGTTCCAACAGACTAGCGCGAGGCGCGTTCCAACAGACGTTCCAACAGACTAGCGCGAGCCTCGTTCATACAGATAAACGCGAGCCGCGTTCCAGCAACTGAGAGTGAGCCGCGTTCCAGAACATTTTTCTTGGCGCAAGGCGCCTTCAAAGAGAAAACAGACGGCTAGACTGAGGAGCCTTATAGTAGAGTGGCAATCAGAAGGATGCTTCCATTGAACGTTTACTGGCAAGAGGCTCGTAAAAGAAGACTAGAGGCGCTCGGAACTATCAGGGCACACGGGACCTTCCACGCAAGCTGAACGTTCCAGGAGCGAGTCTCCTTTCTAGCGTGCGGAACATTCCAGGCATGCGGAACTATCCAGACACTAGGTGCAAGGATCCAGGCGCCAGAATATTCCAAAATCTTCATTTGAGAGAGAGGTCAGTCGCGAGGCTCCTCTTTTGAGTTTTTTAACTTGAGCAACTTTCCCCTGGCAAATGTGCAAGATGTCACACAGGCGGCTGTTGCTTTTGTCAGAAGGATTCTGATACTAAGAGAAGCCCCTTTTCATTATTCAAAAGTCTCCTGTGTTAGGCAGTTCCTCTCAATGCGGACTCTCTCCTTCATCCATGCTCTTCCCTCGTTTTGAGGAGGCAAGAGCTTTGGGAGTTTTTCTTAATAAGAATCTCATCGACATTTGGGTATGATGGCGGATAGGAAATATCTACTTCCTTCCGTAAACCCTAGTGATGAACAGGAATTCTGTTTCTCTTCCGCGATTTATGAGGAAATCACGAAGATTTAAAGAGTTCCTGGGTTAACTTCCTTCCTTAAGGATATATATATACTCTTTCTATCGTTCTATTAACGAAAAGAACGAAGATAGTAGAAGGTAGTAGAGTATCTGCTGTATGAGAATACGATACGGTCAAATCATAAACACATACCGTAGTTGTTACTTTGCTGTGCAACTCATTTACAAATATCCTTCTACGACTTTCCTAGGAAGGACTACGCTTAGAGGGATTGTTAAGACACCTACTTAGCTTCTAGATTTATCGAAGTCTTGTTTCGCTTAAATATGCTTTAATAAGAACTTCCTGAAGTTCGATAATAATTTTATAAGATTCCTTTATTAAATGGAGTAGCTGGCAACTCTGGAAGAGTAAGGCCAGACGGCTAACGGAGACTGCTTTCGCTGAGAGCCTGAGACCAACGCAGTACCATGTAGGTGTCGGTCATGAGCGGTCCGGTTCATCTCTCTCTCCTGCGGGATGGAATAACTATCCGTATCTCTCCCCTACAATCGCGGTCTTAGCCTCGGATTGAGGGGATACTTAAGCTAACATGAATAAAATATTGTATGCCTTTTGCTAAGAAGCTTTCATTAACCCCTTAAAAGACTTATTTTTTCAACATAATGTTTCAAAAAGAATCTAATTGTTTTATTGAATTAAATTAAAATATAACTTGTTTAGACTCTCTTCTAATTTGATTTCAACAGAAAATTGTGATTATTTTATGTAAAATTGTAATTTTTAGAAACTCCACTTGAGACCTTTTTATGGCCAATAACGAGTTATCTCGTATAAATTATAATAATTTTATTCTATCACGAGATATCTCGTATGCTTCGTTTTAGTAATTTTGATAATAGGAATTGAATAAAAATCATATTGATGCTTGATAACTTTTTATTTTTCCACTTCACTTTGATAAAAGTATTTTTTCATTTCATTTGAATAAAAAAAAAATTCACCATTAGAATAAACAAAATCATATATTTCTCTTCATTTGGGTAAAAAAAAAAAAAAAAAAACAAAAAAAAAAAAAAAAAAATTCACTTCACATAAACCAGTGTATTTCCCAATCATTTTGTATGGTATGATTTGAAGCAGGGGGTTATACACAGACTAACTTCACATATCTCACACATGTAGCGAGACTCTCGTCTGATCGGTTTTCCATTATTATCCCTTTTCTTAGAGCAAACAACACATTGCCTTGTAGGAAATTTCTTTTTTGGGTGTAGGAGGAATGTCAATTGGAAAATGCCTTCCTGAATAGCGGGTAGGATTTCGCTGAAATAGATGGTCTACCTGGTCTTGTTTGAGGGATTTCAGCATGATACTTCTTCAGAGTTGAATCAGTTATTTCCAACCTGAATTTGAGAGATGAACAGCAATTTTCATTACTCATCTTGAAACACTGATATGCATTCCAAAGGGCTAGATCTAGATGATGGAAGAAAACTTTTTTGTAATATTTTTTTGTTCTTTTCCTGGGAACAGGATAATTTGCCAGTTTTGATTCCAACTTATCCACACCACCCAGTTGTGGTTATAGTCTACTACAACTTTGGGCTTCTTTTTCGTACCTCTCCTACTCGCAATTTCAACTTCATCACTATTGTGAACTGTGGAGAGTAGAACAACATCTTTTTTATCCTTCCGTCTCATGGCCATAACTTTACCTCTACGATAAGCAGACATTTCCCCCTTCTTCAACTTTTCAGTTTTCAATGAAACTGGCAGGTCTTTTCGATTTATTCTAACAGTGCCATAGCAATCTGTTCTACATTTTACTAGAATATCCACTAACTCAGGACTGGTGTAATAATTGTCTATTGTAAGGCAATAGCCTTTATTCAAAAGAGGTTTCAGTAAAGTCATTACAACCTGTAAGGATTTAGGCAATTCATTGAAATCCTGGTCGAATTGTGTTCCTTTACCTACATAAATCAAAAAACTCCACACGTATCCTGTACTCGCTTCACATAACATAAAGAACTTTATGCCGAATCTTGATCTCTTCAATGGGATATATTGTACCCATCCCAATCTTCCTTTATATAGCAAGAGACTCTCATCAATTGAAATATCTCTTTGTGGGGTGTAGACAGTTCTAAATTTATTTTCTAAGTGCACATAAATAGGATATATCTTATTCAGTTTGGGATTAGAATGCGAATTTGCATCGTATGCTTCATTATCAGAAAAATGCAGGTACTGCCTGATTTCTTGTATCTTTTGAAAGGCATAGTTTCAGCAAAAAATTGGGGTTCTAAAGAAGTGGATTTTTAGACCAATACAAGGATTCTTCAGGCTTCTTCACAATTCCTTCAAAGTATTTAGTGCTAAGAAAACTCTGAGTTCAGGTGTAGTTACAGGATGCCACGTATTTGGGTCTGCATTGCATTGCTCAGCAAATCTATTGGTTTCAGTGCAAATAAGTTCAATCAGTTCATCATCAAAAAATACATGGAAAAAATCTAAAGGCGACATACTTTCAATATTCCCTGGGATATTGAGACCTGTTGTCCCTGTGAATGGAATCGAGGGGGTGGAGGGGCAGTAGAATCTGCGATTCTCCTCCATTGTGTTTCATCCATTACTGTATCTGTATCTGTATTGGTATCGCTGTCATCGTCACTGGAATCATCCAAGCTTGAATCGTCGCCTTCTGAGCCAGAACTTTCAAGCTCTGTAAATGATTCCTCAGTATCACTGTTGTCATGGTAATTTGCCATAACTGGGCTAAAATAAATAAAAGGCTAGAATAATAAATAAATAGTCAAGATACTAACAAATTACTCGACAATATATCATATAAACAGTCTAAAAAAAAAAAAAAAAAAAGAACAATGAAATTTACCTAAAACGTGAAAATGAAGAAATACAGAAGATTCTAAAAGTCACCACTGGAGAGCTAGTAAAATAGTGCGTACTCATCGTAAAAAAAGAAAAAAAAAATCCTTGGAAAAAATTATACTTGACGTATCACAAAATGGTCAAGAGACAAACAAACGACACGAAATCATCATAATAAGTCAATAATATAACATATAAACAGTCTTAGATGACAAATAAACAACCAAATTTACTTAGAACTGGCGAAAATACGATATAAAATACGTACAAACGAACGAACAACCTCTCAAGATCACCGGTTACTCTATATACCACAAAATACTCATGGGGTTAGCTAACAAGACACAACAGCAACACGATGAATCAATAATATAACATACGTATAATCAGTCTAAGATGACAAATAATGCAACCAAACTTACCTAATTAGGCAAAAATACGCAAAAAACAAAAAAAACAAAAGTCAAAGATGGCAGCTGAAGTGCTACTAATGACGCGTCGTCTGCACGAAAAAATACAGAAAATTATCGTTGGTAACTCACGACTTCCAGCAGCAAATACCACTGCCAAACGTATGATATAGGACGAGATATCTCGGAGAAGCCTGCTGTAACAATACTGAGCCACGAGAAATCTCGTATTAGCCCAATATTCACGTTTAACTTTTCAACGAGATATCTCGTGGTAAGTCCAAAATTTTTAGCACACTGATAACGATATATCTCGGGTTAATCTTGTAAGGGGTTAAGAGATATTACAACCTTTCAATGCTGTTTACCGTAGGTAACATTATTAAAGGATTCTATCGCAGCAGAACATTATATTATATAATGCTCTCAGGCTTACGAAAGCATGGCTTATTAGAGTACCTGCTCAGAAGAAGATGGATGAGTCGGATGGGAAACATTCTCTTTGCGGCAGAACTTGTTTCCCTGAATGGACTATACTACGTATATAAAGTTTTTTCCTACTAAGAACGGAATTAACATGTGAAAGGATGTCGGGTACCATAAAGGCACAGGTGTTCTGGCACATAACCTAAAAAGAATTAGAAGGAAGCGCCAGCCTGGCGCAAGTTGCGCCAGCCTGGCACAAAGCGCTAGAAGCGCCAACCTGGCGCAATGCGCCAAAAGCGCCAACCTGGCGCAATGCGCCAGAAGCGCCAGCCTGGCGCAAAGCGCCAGAAGCGCCAACCTGGCGCAATGTGCCTGCGCCAGAAGCGCCAGCCTGGCACAAATTGCGCCAGAAGCGCCAACCTGGCGCAGTGAGCCAAGAGCACCATCCAAGATTTTCTCGTTTTAGCGAGTTATTAACCTAAGAGTCCAGTAGCCTCTCGGACACCAGGCTCGGTAACGGCAAGATTCGTTCCTGATTTCGTTACCCATTTAATCACTTAGGCCAATTCCACGACTCTCTCATATCGCAAAGAGCATCGAGAATCTCTCTTTTTCGCTCCTGTTCGCGTTAACAAAGAGAACCTTCTTGATCAACGATAATAACTCTTAACATGTCTAACATTTATTGGAAAGAGTTGTGAGAACCTGCGGAAAGTATTCATAGATCTCTTAGCAAGGTAGAAGACGAACAGGCTTCCTATAGACTGCTTCCTTTTCATCGAACCAAGAGAGGTAGCAATATACGCCATCTTTATTTTTTTTTTAGAAAGGGGAATAAACTTTAGTCTTTTTTCCCCTAAATATAAATTCTTTGCAGAATTTAAGATAAAGGGTGTCAAAGAAAGAGAGGATAATACTTTATGCCTCATTTTGGCCTTAGAGAGGTTGGATTCACAGAGGTCACGTTCTTCTCACAACATGTTTTGGAAGTTTTTTCCAAGAGAGTTTGGATATTCTATCAGCATCTATTATAAATGGACCTTAACAACCTCTCCACTCTGAGTCTGTCTGCGTGCAGACTGACCAGAAGTGGACATGAATGAGAGGATTTTTTAAGGTAAATGACAATAGTCATGGCCAAGACATAGAATTGCTGCAGATCCTGCTAGAGGGAATGAGGAAGCTGTCCTCTTCCGATACCTCTGTGAACCACATAGCGGTTTTTTCTTCCCTTTCAGAGGGAAAAATCACCTTTGTATATGTCTGCTATCAAAGAATGCAGTAAAAGGCTATACTCTGTCTCTACAAAGGGAATTGGAGATAGCAGAGGATTAAGATCTTCGGGATCTTATATGATACCTCAATATGACAAGAGTAGGATATCATGTACAGTGGTCCCCCCGTATTTGCGGGGGATGCGTACCAGACCCCCCCGTGAATAGTTAGAATCCGCCAATGTTTGGAACCCCTATGAAAATGCTAAAAACAGCCTATTTTGTTAGTTAAAACTCAAGAAAAACCCACTAAAAATTTTCATACTTGGTTTTTTATAGTTTTATCACAAAAAGTGCATTTTATGATGAAATTCATCAAAAAAAAACCAGGAATTTGTGGATATTTATCATAGAAAAATACAGCGAATGCGCGAATTTTCCGCGAATAATGCAGGGAAACTTTCCCCAGAGAAATCCGCGAATGTGTGAGTCCGCGAATCTGGAGAACGCGAATACGGGGGGTCCACTGTACTTCTAATGGGATCTTTTTTGTGGCCACAGATTCCATGTTCCGACAAGATGGAACTGCTCCTCATCAAACTACTTTGAGAAATTTTTATGAGGGAATTCTTTGTTTCGCTTGGTCCTAAACGACCAAAAGAGAAATGAATTTTTTTTTTTGAGCATTGGAATCTCGCATCAGATTCTATGGAGACTAGGCAATGGGTTCTTGCCAGCATAGTATGTCTGGCAAAAGAACTAAAACCCCCTATTCCTGATTCAGTTTTTTCAGATAGAGGTTTCATTGTCCAGGCAGGGACTTACGTTTTCATATACAGTAGAATGGTTCAAACGTTTTCCTACAGAGTCTTTGGAATGCGATGACGGCTCGAAATGCTTCCCAGAAGGTGTTCGGAGGGATACAATAAAGAGCTAGAAATCAGGAGTCCTCCCAATTTCAGTTCGGAGTCTCCTTCGACTTCCAGGCTTCTTCCCTTCCTTCGGACAAGGATAGGGAAGATTCTGCAACGAGAAACCCCTTCAACAGGTAAGAAGAGATCTCGTGAGCAAGGGAAGTACTCAAGAAGGATCCTCCTCGGAGGAAGACTCTTATCTCTCGTACTGTTAGATATCCTATCGTATACTGGATGTAGCTGACTACAATCACCTCCCCTTGCCGGAGAGGCCAAAGCTCAAAGTGGAAGAATTTCTTCCACCCTTCTCCAGTCTTGTGATTCCCTATTGTGGATGTTCAGGACTTTCGGACAATGTAGCGCTAACCAGGAGCCTTATGCCAAAACAGGCGTAAAAAACGCCAGAGGCAGACAGCCCCAAGAACACCGTCATTGTCTGATGAGGAGAAAGACCGGGCCTACAACCTGACAGATGCGTTAGATGCGAACATATCGGACAGATAAGAGTGTCCGATGTGGACATT
The DNA here is from genome assembly GCF_015104395.2 of Macrobrachium nipponense. Classification (NCBI taxonomy): domain Eukaryota; kingdom Metazoa; phylum Arthropoda; class Malacostraca; order Decapoda; family Palaemonidae; genus Macrobrachium; species Macrobrachium nipponense. The sequence continues at coordinate 50,230,284 of NC_087211.1, read as the reverse complement.
GCCAGACATCCTCGAGACTCTACCAAGCTCGAAGCTCCGGCAAGTGGGGAGGAGCCAACCAGGCGCCAGGCAGGCGTGAGGCGCCAGGCAGGCGCCAGGCGCCAGGCAGGAGCGAGGCGCCAGGCAGGCGCGAGGTACCAGCCAGCCGCGAAGCTCCAGGCAGGCGCAAGTCGCCAGCCAGGCGCGAGGCACCAGGCAGGCACAAAGCGCCAATCTGGCGCGAGGCGCCAGCCAGGCACTAGGCGCGAATCTCCAGCTAAGGCGCGAGGCGTCAACCAGATGCGAGGCGCCAGTCAAGTGAAAGGTACCAGACAAGCGCTAGGCTCCAACCAAGAGCGAAGCGCCAACCAGGCGCGAGGTTCCTACCAGGCTTCAGGCTTCAGACGGGAGAGATCCATTTAAAGAAAGCCCTGGTCTTCTTTGAAGCATGGAGATCTAAGCACTTCATAAGTGACTTGATTCCTTCAAACAGCTGAGAATTAAAAGTGCAGGAAGTGCGCGCTTTTGCAAATTCTTGTTCTTTACATAACAATATGTCATATAAGACATATTAGCTGTGTTGTACAGTAGAGGCAACTCTGTGTTGACTTCTCATTACACAAAGGATGTCAAGTTAACCTACGAGAGATCCTTCTCTTTTGGTTTATACGTTTCTGCGGATACGTTACTGGGATAAGGAGCTGACACTGATCCTTAACTTTGAGTTAAAGTTATTTAACTTAGTGAAATTATTGGGGTTTTTGAAAGGAGTGTAGGAATAACTCTTTTCAATTTGAGCGTGAACCCTCGTGTTAGGATCAGGTGATCGGGATCGGTGTTGCACTCCTTATTTATGCCAATAGGCATAGGTGTATTGTCATATAAGTGGATTAGCACCCATTGACAAGTACCTTTTAGGCTCTGCCGAGTAAGTGGATAAGACCCCATCGGCAAACCCACAAGAACTCTTGGCCACAGATCACATATCTCGCTAAAGTTTCTTGAGGTGATGCAGACTCCTTGGCAACAGCCATATGAAGTCTACCACCTATCAGATAGGAACCAAGGTTTATTTATACCTACAACATATATTGTTTACCTGTCTATTCCATGTTAGTTGTCTCTTACCCTCCACCAAAGGGTGTCAATCAGCTATGTATATATCTGACAGGTAAGTTGATTGTATGAAAATGATATTGTTATGATACAATAAAGTTTCATACATACTTACCTGGCAGATATATACATAGCTAAGACTCCGTCGTCCCCGACAGAAATTCAAATTTCGCGGCACACGCTGCAGGTAGGTCAGGTGATCTACCGTCCTGCCCTGGGTGGCAGGATTAGGAACCATTCCCGTTTTCTATCAGATTTTCTCTCTTCCACCTGCCTCCTGCGGGGAGGCTGGGTGGGCCATTAATCGTATATATCTGCCAGGTAAGTATGTATGAAACTTTATTGTATCATAACAATATCATTTTTATGTTTTCTCCCTTTAACAGATATGCTCAAATGACACATACTTTAACCCTGTACAGTATTTAATACTCCTTTGATAGTTATTAATTGAAGAGTTTCATGTAATTACAGTTCCATTCAGTTTTTGAATTAGTGTCCTTAAAATGTTTGTTCAATATTTTTACATACAGAATTCTACAGAATATTTAGGATTTTTTAATGTGTTCACTCTTGAACCAGTTGAGTTGGTTTTAAAATTTCCCGTACTTCTATTGTACTGTATGTGTTATCTTGTACAGATTGAAGTAATTTGTATGTTGTAATTTTTCAGGAATCACCAGTATCTTCATATAATGGCAGTGATAAGACACCATCCAGGGTTGTGGAAGAAAAGGCAATAAATTACTTCAGTGCCCTGAAAATTCCTGTAAGTTATATGGGAAGAGACTCATTTTTATTCATTGGCAGATTTAATTTTTGAATAAGAAATTAAATTCAAGATATTGAAGAGTTCATCATTACATTTGATGTGTTGATTCCAAGAGAAAACTGCTTTAAAACCAAAAACTTTTCAGAATTGAATTTTTCACACCAGTATTCTGTAATTCATTGCATTTGTTATTGGGATTGTGTGAAAAGTTTCAGAATAGTAGAGTAACACAGTAGTCTGAATATGAATTTCATCTTGAAAATTGTAAGGATTTGGCTCTAAACTTTCAAGACAGTTAATGTCACTCGTAACTTTCTAAAAAAATTATTTTACTTCACCATATTTTGTCATGAGTTACTCTTTATAATTGGAAAAGTATTTTTTATTCATTGTAAAGAATATGTGTACAGAATAATAAAGGATGTACTATGCATTAAACCAAATAATTCAAAGCTAAGAAGAGTTTTTTTTTTTTTTCTATCTCTTTTCAGGGGGTTGTGGAGTTTTCCCTCTGCTTATTCTTCGCAAAACTTGTATCATACACTTTTCTCTACTGGCTGCCAAATTATATAAAGAACAGTAGTAAGTTTTTGTGGATGAATTCTCCATAGTTGAATTATTGTAGTTCTGATTTTAATGTGGTGGGATTGTACAAATTCAAACAACTTGTTAGAAATAAATTGTAAAACTACTTTTTGAATTCAGGTAAACATAAAAAAGGACCCATTTAATTAAGAATTTTAATGGAAAGCTAGCAAAGCGTAAATTTCAGTAATCATGTCAAAACTTTTATCAAATTTGGATTGGTTATTAATTGTAAGTAACATTGATATGCTAACTCCTAGGGACAGGACATATCTTATGATATCCAGTGGTTGCATATGAAAACTTCTGTTGCAGAGATGATAATCCTTATTTGGTAGCAATATATATGAACAAATTTTGGGGGGAAACATTTACATTACTTGGGCCATAAATGACTTTTTGTCAACTCATATGGTAACACTCATGCCTCAGCTCATTGATAAAAGGGAAAATATTCTCCCAAAAAATTTCATGGGTGAAGGTAGATCTTGTGTATATTTCTCCATAAATGTATTCAGGGATTGTTGCTGGTTTTAGTTTTTATCATATGTCATTATGTAAGCTGTAATAGCTAATAATGTTTTGCTAAAATTAAATTATATTTAAGAAGCCTAGTGTTGAGTTGAAAATATTCATATTCAACTTCTTGTTTGAGGTACAGAAAATTATAAAGAATTTTTTTTCCTTTTTTTCTTATCTTTCTCTTTCTGTGGATATCTTTTATTTTGAACATAGAAATACATAAAAATACAGGCAGTCCCCGGTTATCGGCGATCAGATTTTATGACACTTGTCTAATGCCATAAAATTGGTGATTTATGGCACCCTAACAGGCCAAGTTCCGGTTATCGGCGCCATAAGAGTTCTTAAGGCAAGCCATAAGGGCACTTACGGCATGCCTCAAGCACCATAAATCGCCGAATTTCAGTGCAGTATTTGTTTATCGGTACATCCCCGGGAATGGAAACCCCACTAATAACCGGGGACTGCCTGTATTAATTTTTTTAATATCGCATGAGTTGCATAATTAGTCTAATTTATATATTTTAAGTTAAAATCATATCTGAGAATATTCCTTAGAAGATACACCCAAGTACTTGCCTCAATACTCTTTGCTATTATGCTGAATTTGCCAGTTTGTAATGCAGATATATATATCATTGTTTATGTGATGGCTGAATATTTAAGTGATACTAATAGGTAACCCACATATACTACAAGGTACATAGTCTAATAAATTAAATTTTTTTTTCAAATTCAGACCTGTTCAGAAAGTAAATGTTGATTATAGGGTGGCAAATGTTGATGATGAACAGTCAAGGAAAGTGTTATAAATGCATGTGATGATGAAAGTGATCACTTGTAAGGCACCTCTTCATAAGTCCAGGTCTCTATGTACAGTATTCATGATAGTTTTAACTACTTTACTTTTATCTACCTTTGTGTCCACTTGTATCCTTTTAAGATCCCATTGTTGTCATTATTTTGTTCATTTATCCAGCATCATATAGTCCAGCTGAAAGTGGCAATCTGTCTACCTTGTTTGATGTGGGTGGAATTATTGGAGCTATTACAGCTGGAATACTTCGAGACCGTACTGGAATGCCTGCGTGTACGTGTGCTGTTATGCTCATCATGGCTGTGCCAATGGTTAGTGACATAACCAAAGGTATTTTCTTTTTTGTGAAAATATGACAAACTTATGAGTTTAGATAAGGATAATGTTCATTGGCTGATTTTTTATATCTTTTCAGATGTTTGTGTACCATCTGTATGGGGATTTAACCTTTGGGTTCAATGTTTTCCTTCTCATAGTAGTAGGGATTCTAGTAAATGGCCCATATGCATTGATAACAACAGCAGTTTCAGCTGATCTTGGAACTCACGAATCCATAAGGGGCAACGCAAAAGCTCTAGCTACAGTATCTTCAATTATTGATGGCACTGGCTCTATAGGTTAGTATTCAACTAATTGGCTGCCTCACAAATGTATTGCAAGTCTTAGTCTGAAATATTGGTGGAGAGTAATTTTTTGTAGTTTATCAAGACTTGCAAATAAAAAGAGTCTCACTTCTAGTGATAGCTGCTTAAATTTTTTTTGTACGAGGATACAAACCCTTATCTTTATATGGGATACTTTTCTGGCGCAGCTTGAATCTTTTGAAGCCTGGAACCAAAATTTCAGAATTTGCGATCTCTCTTGTATGGAACAGTGGGCAATTTTATGTTCACATGATGCATAACATCAGTTTTCTATGACCAGTCCTGTGTGAAGATTTCTATCTCATGTTCACTTCGTGGCTCTGTTTGTTTGAGGCAGTGCAATCTAGTCCCCATTTCAGAGCTGAATAACCTCATAGGTTTAAGCACTTGGCCTTTGAGTTTCTTTTGTGTAGGGCTTTTATGCCCCTCATATTTGTGGTGTTTATGGTGGGAATGATGGTGCCTGAAAATTCTGCCTCTTGCAAGGATGATCAACACACATGTCCTGGGCATGATAAACTGTGTGAATCATGTTGGTGCATGTGCTGTCTCCAACATATGACTGGTTGTTAACACTCTCCCCCGTCTCTTTTCCAGAGAGAGAAAAGAACTAACTGTGATTTCTACCCATGCTCACTCTTCTTTGGAGGCTAAAAGTGTACATTCTATACTTCTGGGACTGGGGTCAATGTCAGGCCCTCCAAGGCCACTGGGAAGTGGTAATCAAGGTGGTGTGGGAGGGGGCTGTTTGTAGTGTTTTATGTAACACACTTTCTTGACAGAGTAGGCTTTGAATATGCAAAACACGATTACTGCATGGTGTTTTGCTGCCTGCCCTGTGTATTATTCACTGGTGCTGGACGAGACTGCTCACTGTCCAGTAGTGAAGTGGTGGTGAGAAGTTAGGTTATTCTAGATTTTTAAAGTGAACTACTATTTGGGATCTAGATATGATAGGAAGTTTAATTTAAAGATTGTTCAGACAAGGGAGGTGTGTGCACTTATTAAAATTGATTAAGGTGTTCGTGTACTGTATTGTACTTTCAGAAGTTTTGATGATACTATTGTATTTACAGGTGCAGCTGTTGGGCCACTTATTGCAGGCCCAATATCTCAAACTGGTTGGGGTAATGTGTTTTATATGCTTATGGGAGCTAATGTACTTGCACTCCTGGTAAGTACTATACTGTTGCTGTTTTTTTAGGGTGTGAAAATTGTTTTAGGAATATTTTGGGAAAAAAATATCCTTATCATCATCATTTTTGTTTTAGTCTTTCCAATGTCTATTATTTTTGTGCACTTTTTGCCTGAACACTCTCTCCATATCTGTATAAGTTTGGAAGCGAAACTTTGTCTTTTTTAAGTTCCCAAACCCTGACCACCCTTACATAATACTTTCAGTAACTGCATCAGCCACTGGAATGTTAAAAGACATTTAAATACTTAACATACTTCCAACGGCATTTTATTTACTACTAGTACATACAAATCACACAGATCCCTTAACTGGTGATTATATTCAGGCATCTTTCTCAAACAATGAAGAAACTGTTTAATTACTATTGACATGCATATAAAAGTAACCTACAACAAAACTATGAATTACTAATTTTGAAATATCAGTCATATAGCTCTGCCTTGAAGGCCTTAATGCTTTCACAGTTATTAATTTATGCAATCAACCAAGTGAGAATTACAATATAAAGAAGTAATAAGAGAAAAAGTAATTTCCTGGAGGCAATATGTCACAATTATAAATAGCAGTGCATCTATAAGAATGTGGCAGAGATAAAATCATCTCATTTACAATGCCTGTGATGTCACCCTATATCATAGCAAGACATTTTGGAATGGTTTGTAGCACAGGTAGCTTAGGCAAACGCTTCCTTAAAATTTAAAACAATATAGAACTGATTATATGTATTAGATTTCAAAACAGTTGAAAACATATGGTATATATTAAAAATATGTAGAAGAATTAAAGTTTGGTCTGTTCACACAAGTAGTTCAACTCCAGGAAAATATACTTTATGAAATGCAACACCTAGCACCATTAGTAAAATCGTACTACATACTTACAATTTTATATTGACCTACCTTTGGCTAAGAAACTTATTTCCATAAGAGTGTCATACTACTGTAATCATTTCAGTAACAGCCAAAGCTGTAATTACTGTGATCAGATGAAACTTAATTATCCTAAGTAGTGGTTATTTAACATTTTTAAAACCAGCATGTTTAATAAATGGCAGAAATGTATGGAATAATGAGCATGATGATAACAGATTAAAGCAGATCAAACCCTTAGTTGGGTTATGACATACACATACTGCTATACTTCAAACAAAAGAGAATGCCTTACAGAAATTCTCATCTTTGAATTGGTCATACTCAGTTGACCCATGGATTCTTAATGGATAGCCCAAATGGCTCAGTTTGTGTGTGCAGAGAATGCTGATCAATGCTAACTATTATTCATGTCATGTACTAATACTATGTAACTTCAAATAACAGTAAATATGAACTAGTTTTGAAAATAAATCAGTAAAGGTAATTTTAGATAAATTCTAAAATTCTGTAGTATCCTCATTCTTTGCTAGGAAGCTCAAGGTGAAGGAGCAGACCGCGTCACCTTGGAAGAATCCAACTCTTCTGTCAATAGTGTGTAGCTTGCTTACACGGTTAGCCATAGCTAAGGCCACTAAAATCAACATTTTACATGATACATCCTTGAGAGAGATTTTCTGTGCATATGTAAAATCTATTTTGTTCATGGAACTTACCTGTCAGATATATATATAGCTGTATTTTCTGAAATCCGACAATTTTAAAAACTTCCGACACACGCAGTGGTCGGCCAGGTGGTTAGTACCCATTCCTGCCGCTGGGAGGCGGGTATCAGGAACCATTCCCATTTTCTATTCATAATTTTTCTGTCGCCGGTGCTGAAAACACCTGTTTTCAGTACCTCCGTCTTAGGATTTTGGAAACTTCATTGCCGCTAAGTATCCTAATTGTATTTTGATTTATTTACTTGGATTTGTGGCTAGGCATACGCTATCTTAAATTGATTTGAATTTGATTCATTTTTGCATAAGATATCTGAATCTAGTTAGGCTAGTTTCAGACGGGGCGGGGTGTCTGCAAAGATAGGGTGTGGCTACCGAAAGCTTCGGTAGATCCGCACTTGGTATGTACGAGGGGTATGGGTCTTGCTTCTTTGTTGAGATTTGTCATGTAAGGAGTGTGAGACTTTTGTCTATTCCGTAAGGAAGACGTATGATTCGTATGTACGCAATTAATCAGTAAACATGTCTAATTCCGTAAGGAAGACGTATGATTCGTATGTACGCAATTAATCAGTAACAAAAGTCAGGGTAGTGAACCTGCTAACCTTCCTGTAGACTTTATTTTGCCTAACCCTGTAGTATGGCCTACGGGCTATGTATTTGTCTACGAGAGGTGCTCGCTCTCCTTCATTGCTGTGAAGAGTGCTACTTCTGTAATTGTTACTCCTAACCCTGTAGTGTTGCCTTCGGGCCCTAACACAGTGTCTGTAGAGGAATTGCCCTTTCTCTGATACTCTTTCGATTCGTAACTTAGAATCGAAAGTGCTTGCTTTAGAGAGCAAAAGTGAAGTGCAGAAGTGCAGTGATACCCCTTGTGTAGTGGAGGGTGCGTCAGATCGGCCTCGTTTCGCCTCTAGGCCGGGACCTCTGCTTGACTCCCAGGACCTGGGGAGGGAGCATGTCGAAAGCCTAAGGAGGGTTACAAGGAACCCCCACCGATCTGACGTGCCTTCGGCAGTATCTGATGAAACTCCCCAGACTGCCAAAGTGCGTGCACGTGCACGAATCCTGAAGGATTGCTTCTCGTCCTCCGAAGCGTCCTCCCCGTGCAGGGGTTGGAGCTTTCGGAAGGACTCGCGCCCTCTAAATAGAAGTTTGTTCATGAAACTTACCTGACAGATATATATATAGCTGTATTCTCCGAAGTCCGACAGAATTTCAAAATTCGCGGCACACGCAGTGGGCGGCCAGGTGGTAGTACCCATTCTCGCCGCTGGGAGGCGGATATCAGGAACTATTCCCATTTTCTATTCATATTTTTTTCTGTCGCCGGTCGGTAAACAACTGTTTACAGACCTCCGCCTAGGATTTTGAAACTTCATTAGCCGCTTAAGTATCCTAATTATTCTTTCGATTATTGACTTGGATTTGTGGCTAGGCATACGCTATCGTAAATTTTTCATTGCATTTGATGTCTGAAGCTAGTTAGCCTAGTTTCAGACTTTGTTGTCTGCTTGGGGTAAGGTGAAGCTACCGGAACTTCGGTAGACACGTCGCTTAGTATATAGGCGTTTACATGTTTTCTTTGCATAAGTTCAATGTAATTAGTATAATGTGTGACTGATTACGGAAGAAGTAGGATTCATGTACGAATTTTAGAGCGTGTTAGAATCAGGAGTTTTCCTCCACAGTAAACAGAAGTTAGAAATAATGAACCTTCTAACCTCCTGTAGATTTTATTTTGCCTAACCCTGTGGTATGGCTTTCGGGCCTAGAAGAAGTGTCTGCTAGAGGATTACATCAAGTAATCTTAGACTAAAGTGCTCGCTCTCCAATCAGTGTTGTGAAGTGTAGTGCCCTTGTGTGTGGAGGGGGCGTCAGATCGGCCCCATAATGCCTCTAGGCCTGGACCTCTGTCGGACTCCCAGGACTCAGGGGGGAGAGGGCATGTCGAAGCCGCAAGAGGGTTACGGGGGCTCCCCACCGATCTGGCGTCCCTTCGGCAGAACCTTTTGACGCTTCCCATTGCCTGCTAAAGATCGTGCACGTGCACGAATCTTGAAGGATTGCTTCTCGTCCTCCGAGGCGTCCTCCCCGCGCAAGGGTTGGAGCTCTCGGAAGGACTCGCGCCCTCTAAGAAGCTTTAGAGAAGAGGACGCTTCACGTCCTCTCTCTCGTTAGGAGGGAACGTCAGATCGGCCCCATAACGCTTCAAGGCCTAGACCTCTGTCGGACTCCCAGAAAACCAGGGAGAGGGCATGTCAAAAGCCGAAGGAGGGTTACGGGTTTTTCATGCTGATCTGGCTTCCTTTCGGCAGGTCCTGTTGTCGCTTCCCAGGCTGCCGAAGGATCGAGCACGTGCACGAATCTTGAAGGATTGTTTCTCGTCCTCCGAGGCATCCTCCCCACACAGGGGTTGGGGCTCTCGGAAGGACTCGCGCCCCCTAAAGAAGCTTTAGAGAAGAGGACGCTTCACGTCCTCTCTCTCGTCACGAGAGGATGAAGAGTAAAGAGACCACATTAACCTTTTAGAAGAATGCACTGGCTCTTTTCCTAAGGGACATATTAAGGAGGCTCATTCATCTTGCCAGAAGAGTGATTTGAGCCTCCTGCGAGTGAACGCTCATTTATACATCATGTATACATTATTAAGGAGGCTCATTCATCTTGCCAGAAGAGTGATTTGAGCCTCCTGCGAGTGAACGCTCATTTATACATTATTAAGGAGGCTCATTCATCTTGCCAGAAGAGTGATTTGAGCCTCCTGCGAGTGAACGCTCATGAAGTTAGAGCTGTTTCAACCTCGCTAGCATTCCAAAAGAATTTGGTAATCAAGGACATTCTTGATTCCACCTTTTGGAGGAGCAACTCAGTTTTCGTCTCCTCTCCTCATGGCGCTCCGTATACGTTATGTAACGTTCGCTTTACTTCGAAAAAGCAAGCTGATAAGTTTGACGTCCGGCAAGCTGCTTTTGCACAGTCAAACAACTTATGTCTCTGGTTCGGCATAAGAAGGGCAATTTAGACGTGAGCTAGCTTTTGGAGGTGCTCGACGTCCTATAAGTAGAGACATTCTCCAGGACGCTCGGCAAGCACCTTGCGAGGGTGTCTTTCGGACGCTCGGCGTTCCTTTGCTGAGTGCGTTTCTGGAGATGTTCTTTTGCATTACTAAGACGCAAGTTGTCGCACAGGCGGCCACTGTCTTTGTAAAAAGGTATGAAGGTCTTTAAGGCCCGTCTTGAAGACGAAAAGCCATACGTCTTCCTTTAGTGTTCACACACTTCAGGAGCAGCGTGCGGCTCTCCATGGAGACTCGCATGAGGACGTCCCTTGAAAATATTCAACGTCATACGCAAAACGCGGTTCGTCATAACATTGAGATGTTGACAAGGTCGCTCGCCAGGACGCCTCTTGGCGGGACTTGCATGCATCAGGGCGCTCAACGAGTTCCTCTCTGAAACGTCGTTCAGAAGACTTGGTGTTCTCTGCTCAGACACGCTCTTAGCTACGCAGGATGTTTTTTGAGGACGCTCGGCAGGACGCTCGGCAGGACGCTTATGAGGACGCTTTTGTGCACATTCGCCAGGACGCTTCGGTGGAAGCTCGGCAGGACGCTTTGCGAGAGAAAGACTTGTAGAAGGCGTTTTATTTGCTGTTCAGGACGTTTCTTAGGACGCTTGACGCTTTATAAACGCTCGTCAAGAGGAGGTTTTTTCAGGACTCTCCACAGGACATTCCTTTACAGAAATTTTTAAAAAGGATTCGGAGTTAGCGGAGAGACATACCCAAATTTTTTCTTCGATCCCTCTTTCCTCTTCATCGATTTCTCTGAGAATCGGGAAGATTATATACTCGGATTCCTGGGTGACTTTCGGTCATGTTAAAGGGTTTTCCCCTATTAGCAAAGTGCTAATAGTTTTGTCAAGTAAGGACGTTTTCCCCATTGTCAAGATACTAAACGTTTTGTTATTTAAGTGGGGGACCCCTCATAAATGGGGTAGTTCTCATTGACATAGATTTTAACGTTTTTATCGTTTAAGCGGATAAACTCATTAACAAATTTCGGAAGAGCTCTCATTCATTTTCAGAGGCTCATCCGGGGAGTAGGAAAAAGACTTGTAGACTAGATCCAGGAAGTCTTATGTCCAATATCATAAGAACATTGAACGGTCCTTTTCGATCCTCGGTTCTCTCTTGATGATCTCTATTCGAATATTACTCCCTTTTCTTGGCAAAGAGTCTTGGAAAAGAGTCAAGGAGTTCTTTTAAAAGTCTCATTCATTAGAACGTGGACAGTCTTTTTCCTTTCTTTCTCTCTTCCTCGTCGAGGAAAGATGTAGTAGAGAATTTGATGTTCAAATTACTACAATACTTACGTAGTTTATCTTTGCGTCATTTTGCTAACGCATGGGTCAAGTCATATACGCATATCGTATTTACCTCTGCGGATAGAAGCCGAAAGAACTGTTGTTCTAATGTATTTATTTGACACTCCCTTCAACCTTCCAAGAGTTTTCGGAGTAAGAATAACTATTCAGGTATTGTTACGACAACACCAACTCAGATTCTGTATTTAGCGAATTTTGTTTGTTTAAATATGCCTGCTTGAGAGTTTTCCTTTTGCTCGATAATTTCATACCTATCCCTTCGTAAAAGGAGTAGCTGGCAACTCAGGCAGATAGTGCGAGACGATGAACAAGGCTGCTGTTACTGTGATCTACGCAGTACCGGCTAGCTCGGTGTCATGCGCGGTTGGTTGCGTCTCTCTGCCCTACAATCATGGATTTTAGCCTCGGGTTGAGGAAATTTCTAGTAATCATGAATGAACATGCCTTCCGTTTACTTAGAAATTTCAACAAGATATCTCTTATACTTGTTCGGTGCGGGTTTACCGCACGGTAACAGAATTCTGTACGAATCTACCGCGGCATAGCACTATAATAATGCTCTCCTGCTTATGCAAAGCGCAGCCTTATTTAGGGAAGGAAGCAGGCTGAGTGAGGGAGTGGATGAGTTTGCTGGGGACCATTTCCTCGCTGGAGAAGCTTGTTTTCCCTGAATAAACAGCAATTCAGACCTCTACAATTTTTCCTCACGAAGAAATTGGAATAACATCAAAGATCTTGTAATAATTCTAATTTTCTCTCAACGCCTTGAGGATCACCTCGGGTGATAGTGAGAGGGTGCCAGACATCCGAACAGAGGAATAGATGTTCTGGCACATTGTCTGAAAGAATTGGAAGCCAAATTGGTCGGCTCTCCAGTTCCTCGAAGGATGAGTTTGGATCGAGTGGCCCAAATCATCTCGGATAATTTCTCAGCTCTCTCATAGCTCAAGAAGAGAGAATTAGTTATGGGCTTGGGCACGGAACGTAACGATCCTCAAGAGGTTCGTTAAACTAGTGCACATCTGTGCGGGTCTTCTCGATCGAAGGCAACAATTACTGACGTCTGAGTAATCCTCACTTAGAAGTATGTCGAAAGTGAGGAGAGACTGAGGGCGTCCTTTCGTTAAGTTTTTCGTAATATTGAAGACAAAGGAGCTTCCTCTTAAGTTGTTCCCTTATTCATGATCCTAGAGGATTAGCTTTAGTCACCACATGTTGGCCTCTAAGAGGTTGGATTCACAGAGGTCAGGTAATTCAGAGAATTGTCCAAAGACCCTTCCCGAGAGAATCGGTGTAATCTAACATCGTCACTTAGTGAAGTATCTAATATCTCTCCTCTCGGAGTCTGAAGGCGTTCAGACTATCGAGAAGCGATAAGATCTTCAAGACTATGGCAGTCTCTTGGCCAAGGCAAAGCAGTGCTGCCTATTTTCAGTGTTCAATCGGTGCGGGCCGTTTCTGGAGATAGTGAAGGGAAATGACTGTTCCTCCAACTCGACCTCTGTGAATTTCTTTATGGTTCTATCTTTCCGTATGAAGTATGAGATAAGATAGAAGTCCTAACTATTGTAGAATATGCAAATATGTTGTTGACGGCCTCTAGGCTCAGAGATTCGGTTCTGTCAAACAACAAAGCTTCCCGATCTTTGAGGTCTGGGGAGATCTTGAAATTCTCTGGATCGCAGGTTCCGGCATGGAACTTAGACGTAGTCTGAGTTTCTGATGCCAAAAGCATTTCGAACCTATCCTTTCTGCGAACTTAATACACGTGACCAGAAAGGCTAACATTCTAACCGCTCTAGCCACGGCAAAGAGGGTTAGTGAGCTTTTAGCCATCATCAGAGGTTTTAGCTTTAAAGGACATAATGCGGTCTGTCCTCTAAGCCTTCCGTTCTTGATAAGAACGAAAACCTGTCTAACCCTTGACCCGAAGGCTTGGAGACCAAGGGTATGGCACAAATTATTGGGCAAGGGCATTAGAGAGTCCTGTGCCCTGTCGGGTCTCTCAAGTTTTATCTTGATAAAACTATAGAAAGTCGAGGTCAACGGGACAAATCTGCAGGTGTTTCCGTAAAAAGAACCAGGACCCTAGTTCATGTCCAAGAACACCCTGGCATTATAGTCAAGGAGTTCTTTTAAGAAGTCTCATTCGTTATGTTTGCATAAAGATTTGAGATTTTTTCTTAATATGAATGCTCAAGAGGTGAGGGCGCGGCCTCTGAAGCATTTCAAACAGGGCATGACACTCAGTAACATCCTGAGTGCCACGCTTTAGCGAAGCAACTCTGTGTTCGCTTCACACTCCCGACGGGATGTGAAGACGACATTTGAGATCTGTAAGTCGCTAGGACCATACACATCCGTAGATATATTATTAGGGCAGCAAGCAACACGAATCCTATCCTATAGAAAAGGGATAGGTGTGCTTTTAACTTTGAAGGGTTGGTCGCTTGAGGCGCGTTCCTTTTCTTTAGCTTAGAAGTTATGGAACTAACTTTGATAGGTTAGGTCAGTGGTGGTTTTTAGCTTCGTTGCCCTCAGAAGTATGGTCATATGGTCTAGTCACATTGTGGTCACGCCCCCGTTGACAGATCATCTAGAGTGCACCAGCATTACAGGTCTCTACCTCGCTGGCAACTCTAGTAACGCAGAAGCAGACTTTGGTGACAGTAATCACGAAGTCGGCTATGCTAACAGGTGAGGAACCAAGATGTATATCATCGACTTAATTTAGTTTCCCAAAAATCCTATTCTGTCTCTTCCCACCATCCGAAGGTGGGATTCAGCTATATATATATCTGTCAGGTAAGTTTCATGAACAAAATGTTATTGTTATAATACAATTAAGTTTGTTCATACTTACCTGGCAGATATATATAATTAAAGTGCCCACCCACCTCCCCTCAGGAGACAGTGGCACTGATAAATGAATAGAAAATGGAATAGTTCCTGATTATCCTGCCTCCCAGCGGCGGGAATGGGTACTACCACCTGCCGCCCACTGCGTGTGCCGCGAATTTTGAAATTCTGTCGGACTTCGGAGAATACAGCTATATATATATCTGCCAGGTAAGTATGAACAAACTTAATTGTATTATAACAATAACATCTTTATTGAAGAGGACGCTTCACGTCCTCTCTCTCTCTCTCTCTCGTTATGCGTTTCAGTGAGAAGTAAGAAGGCGAACGTCGCCTGAACTCGTGTCCATCTTTCCACCGAGAAATACGTAAAAGAAGTCTTAGTAGCAGGAAGCTTTTGAGAGCGGACGTCCAAGCTTTTTTACTGTCAGAATAAGAAGGCGTTCCCTCTCGACTTGGACGGGACGCTTGGATGGACGCCAGGCGCGTGCGGGTGCGCGCCAGTGGACGCCGAGCGTGCGCCAGTGGACGCTGAGCACGCGCCAGTGGACGCCAAGCGCGCTCCAGTGGACGCCGAGTGCGCGCCAGTGGACGCCGAGCGTGCACCAGCGCACGCCAGGTGTGTCGCCTGGCTGAACCTTTCTGTTGAACTCTTCAAGCTCTTGTTTCAGATTTGGGCCTAAAGAAATTTTACCTCTACCTTCGGCGATACCTTCTACCTCACCTGCAAAGAATGTGAAGTAGGCAGTGCTTCGGAGGAAGCTTAAAGTGAACAGACAACTTCTTCTTCGAAACCCAGCAAGACATCGGGTTTCGTGAATTCAAGAGGTCTCTGTCAATTAATATTGCTTTTCGCATAGGTGGATGGAGTTAAGGAAAGCTCAAGGGAAGATCTCGTTTGCTTTACCGCAGTCAAGACTTTGTGATAAGGCAGTTACGGGTTATGTAAAAGCTCGACGTCCTACACGTCACGGCGCTCGACTACTTTCGGTAGGATTCTTGCAAAAGCACTCATCAAGAGGACGCTCTTCAGGAAAGCGCAAGACAAGACTTCCTTTGCTATATTGCCAATAAACGATTGATACGGGAATCGGAAAAATAATATGCTCGACTTCCTGGATTACGTTTTGTCAATTCAGTGATTTTCCCCCATTGACAATATACTATCGTTTTGTCAAGTAAGTGGGTATCCCCTCATTGACAAAATATCTCTTTGTCCCGTAAATGGGTTAGTTCTCATTGACAAACATCTTTAACTTTATATTGCGTAAGCGGATAAGCTCTTATTGACAAGATTCGGAAGAGCTCTCATTCGTCATTTGCAGACTCGTACAAGAAATAGACTTGTAGACTACGTCAATGACCGCTTATGTCCAGTAACATAAGAAGCTTGAGCTGTCCGCTTCGATTCTCTAAGTTTTGTTCATGAAACTTGCCTGTCAGATATGTATGTAGCTGTATTTCCGAATTCAGCTATATATATGTCTGCCAGGTAAGTATGAACAAACTTTATTGTAATATAATATCATATTTTGCCTTGCGTTATTTTACTACGGGTTGGTTCGAGTCATATACGCTTGCTGTAGTTACTTCTTCAGATGGCAACCGAGAGCTCTATTGTCTATTATTTTAAGGACATTTAATCGTTACTCCCTGCAGCCTTCCAGGAGTTTCCGATTTATCTTTTACCGTTGTATGGTAGTGTTCTGACGACACAAACGCATCTATATATTTAGCGTTTTCTGTTTCGCTTAAATATACCAGCTTGAGAGTCTGTTTCTGCTCAAAAATAACGGACCTATTTCTTCGTAGAATAGGGTAGCTGGCAACTCAGACATAAACGTTCAAGAGACGACGTTCGTAAGCTGCTGGCTGCTGCTGAGTCTGTCCTCCAGTCCAACCGAGCCAGTCAGATCGATGCGCTGTCATGCGCGGTAGGTTGCGTCTCTCCCTCTCCTGCGGGATTGACTGACTAACCGTATCTCTGTGCTGGCGGTTACGTCTCTCCTGCGGGATTGACTGACTAACTGTATCTCTGTCCTACAATCACGGACTTTAGCCTAAGATTGAGGGGATTTCTTACGTGAATGAATAAACGTTGCATTCGTTTTGCCTTACTATGTTCAACAGAGTTATCTCTTAATCCTTTCGGTGCTCGTTACCGCACGGTATAGAACTACGAGTCTACCGCAACATTGCACTTTTATATGCTCTCCTGCTTAGGCAAAGAGCGGCCTTATTAGGGAAGTAAGCATACTCGGGGAGGGAATGGATGAGCTTGCTGGGGACCATTTCCTTCCTGAAGAAGTTTGTTTCCCCGAATAGACTGCAATTCAGACCTACACAGTTTTTTCCTACCGGGAAACTGAAATATTATTCAAGATCTAGGAATGATTCTGAACATCTCTCAGTGCGTCTATCACCTGAGGTGATAGAAAGAAGGTGCCGGACATCTGGATAGGGTTTCAGATGTCCTGGATCTTAATCTGAAAGAAGTAAAAGCAATTCGGTCGTCCCTCCAGTCCTCGAAACGAGTTTTTGGAACCAGTGGTCCAGATCAACTCTGATATTCCACAGCTCTCTCATATCTTAAGAAGTATCTTCTCTCGGTCCCTGTTCGAGTTTACGAGAAAGAGCCTATTATAACAACAGGCGTAGAATGTCACGATCCTCTAGAGGTTCGTTACAGGATTCCTCTAGATGTTCGTTACAGGATTGCAAAGTCCGTACGAATCGTCTCGATTGACGGCAGCAACTATTGACTTCCGAGTGGAATCTTTCTTTAGAAGTATGTTGAGAGTTGTGGAGACTTTAGGGACGCCCTTTCATTCTTCTCTTCGATATGTTGAGGACGAAGAGGCTTCTTCTTCTCTGCTCCCTTATTCTTGATCCGGGATCGGTACCATTAAACGCCATCTATGATATTGAACGGGGATGGATGTTTAGTCTCTTTTCCCCTTTTTCAATTGCTTAGGAAATGTAATAAGAGGATTTATGACGTCACAGGGAGCGACAATGACGCTGATCGCCCCATGTTGGCCTTCAGGATCCTGGAGTCACAGAGGTCACGTTCTTCCTAGTTCACTTTCCAAGGACCTTTTCCGAGAGAGTCGGTCTACTCTAACTCGAAAGGTACCTGTAACCTCTCCGCTCTGAGTCTGACTACGTTCAGACTATCGAGATGTTGACAGGAATAAGATTACCGTCTTCCATTTCCGTCTGAAGAATGGGATAAGCTGGCAGTCACAACTATTAAAGAATACGCAAATATGTTGTTGACGGCCTTTGGGCTCAGAGATTTGCTTCTGTCAAACAACAAAGCCCTTCACGATCTTTGAGTTCTGTGGAATCTCGAAACTCGCTCACCATCTACTTTTTGTCTCACCTGTTTTCTCGGAGTCAGACACTCGTGCGAGATCAGGCGACATATAGTAGCCCTGAGTTTCTTGTTGACGAAGTCGGTTGCGTTTATACACCCCCGATGATCGTGTAACATGAGACCAGGTTGGACTGTCAGGCATTCTTCCTTCGGGACTGAATCGCCTTTTTGCTCCTCGCTCCTTTCTCCTGGCACCAGAAGCTCGAGTCAGGAGTTGCTCAGGAGTTGATTCGCTGACGACGTTGGGTTGGGTTGGGTTGATACACCCCCCAAGGTTTGCTTAGATTGAATCGCCCAGGCAGTCCAGACACTCATCCTTCAGCGAAGAATAGTGCCTTATGGTCTTCAGGGTACAGCCTTGCTGTCCTTGATTCGTCTGACTGGTCAACTGGTCGGTCACCTGACTTTAGTACAGACGGACTGACTGTGCATGTCCAGATCGAGCTTTCATGGAACTTAGACGTAGTCTGAAGTTCTTGATGTCAAAGCATTCGAACCTCTCCTACCTGTTAACGTCTTGCATGTGATCAGGAAGGCCTTCTTCTAACCACCCTAGATACGACAAAGAGGGTTAGTGAGATTTTAAGCCATCGTCACAAGTTTTGGCTTTAGAGAACACAAGGCGGTGTGCTCTCTAAGCCTTCCGTTGTGGCCTAAGAATGGAAACTCGTTTTGTCCTTGGGCCAGGAGCTTGGAAGCAAGGATGGCACAAGTTAGTGGGCAGGAGCCAGAGAGAGTCCTGTGCCCTGTCGGGTCTCTCAAGTTTTATCTACATAAAACTCAAGAAAGTCGAAGTCATTCGGGCAATCTGCAGTGTTCAGAAAAAGACCAGACTTGCCCATATCGAAGAACACCCTGGCTTTAGTGTTAAGGAGTTCTTTAAAAAATGCTCCTTCATTGTGTTTGCAGAAAGATTTGAAATCTTTTTATCTGAATGCTCACGAGGTGAGGGCGCGGCCTCGGAAGCATTTCAACAGAGCATGGCACTCAGCAACATCCTGAGTACCATGTTTTAGCGAAGCAACTCTGTGTTCACTTCACACTCCCTGCGAGATGTGAAGATGGCATATGAGATCTGCTGCTCGCTAGGGCCATACGTATCAGCAGACACAATCTTGAGGGCAAGAAGTACCACTCATCCTATCCTGTAGAAAATGGTTAGGAAGAGCTCTTAATTTAGTTGTTGAGTCGCCGACAACGGCGACTTCTTAACTCTTAAGCCTTAGTTAACACACCTTAACTTTGGCTAGGTTGGTCAGGTGGTGATATATATATTTATATATATATTTATTTTACTTCTTAGCCCTCATGGTATGGTCAATATGGTCTAGTCACGTCGTGGTCTCGCCCCTGTTGACAGATCATCTGGAGTGCACCAGCTATATAGGTCTCTACCTCGCTGGCAACTCTGGTAGCACAAGCAGACTTACGTGGCAGTAACCACGAAGCCAGCTATGCTAACAGGTGGAACCAAGATGTAAATCATCTGCATGCATTTGTTTCCCAAAATCCTTCTATTCTGTCCCTTCCCACCTCCAAAGGTGGGATTCAGCTATATATATATCTGACAGGTAAGTTTCATGAACAAATTGATATTGTTATGATACAATAAAGTTTGTTCATACTTACCTGGCAGATATATATAATCAAGTACCCACCCACCTCCCCTCAGGGGACAGTGGAAATAAAAATTATGAATAGAAAGTGGGAATGGTTCCTGATACCCGCCTCCCAGCGGCGGGAATGGGTACTAACCACCTGGCCGACCACTGCGTGTGTCGGAAGTTTTTAAAATTCTGTCGGATTTCAGAAAATACAGCTATATATATATCTGCCAGGTAAGTATGAACAAACTTTATTGTATCATAACAATATCATTTTTTTTTTAAATATTGTTTTAGATTTTTATATTTCAAGTACTAGTATGTACCGTACATCATTTTTTCTTCCTGTGTGAAAGAGAGAGAGAGAGAATTATTTTTAGGGGAAGTGCAAAATTTTCACGTTATTTCACCAACCACCTACATACCGTAATACGTAGTTATTTTGGGGGGATTTTATGCCCCTGTATAGAGCAATCATTCAGCTGCAGATTGAAACAAAATTGAGGAGCCCTCAGTGAAAACTGTCAGTTATGCATCTTTGGAAAAAAATAAAAGTATGAACATTTTGTGCGTGTATCATATGAGTGAGTGGCACTTTTCTTATGGAAAATGCGACGCTATTTTATCATTCATTTTCATACATCAACTTACCTGTCAGATATATACATAGCTATCGACTCCGTCGTCCCCGACAGAAATTCAAATTTCGCGGCACTCGCTACAGGTAGGTCAGGTGATCTACCGCCCTGCTCTGGGTGGCAGGACTAGGAACCATTCCCGTTTTCTAATCAGATTCTCTCTGTCGCCGGTGGTATCAACATTGTTGTTACTTCCTCCTGACTAGAATTCTTTTTTCACAACGCTTTTGATCATCTCTCGCTGATATTTGGTGACGTACTTGGATCGTTGTTTGGCATTCGCTATCGTGGACTGTTTTTTGGACTTGGTTTTGGAATTCGTGAATATGTCTGACTCTAGTGTTAGTTTCAGAGTGTGTGTGAATGAGGGCTGTAAGGTGAGGATTCCGAAAGCTTTGGTAGATCCTCACACTACATGCAGTGGTTGTAGAATGGTTGAATGCTCGATTGAGAATACGTGTAACGAGTGTGAGAAACTGAGTGCGCAAGAGTGGAAGAATCTAACTTCTTACTTGAAGAAGTTAGAGAAAGATAGAGAGAGGAAGGCGGCTTACAAAACCCGCAGAATGTCTACATCTCGTGATTTACTGTCTAGTTCTGTAGCTTCTTCCTCTGATAATCATGCCCATTCTGTTTCAGCCCGTTCACAAATTGCTAATCCCTCTAGTTCTGCTTCGGAAATAGCGGAACTCAGAGCTTCCCTTCAGAAAATGCAGGAAAAAATGGCAGCATTGGAAGGTAAGGAAAGTGAATGTGGTTTCGCTAGTGATATTAGTGTCCCCAGTGTAGTGGAGGGGGCGTCTGGTCGTCTCTGCGACGCTCCCAGGCCTAGACCTCTTCCAAGCTCCCTGGCCCGGAGGAGAAGGAAAGTTGAAAGCCGTACGGGGGTTGTGGAGAATCCCCAACAATCAGGCGTCCCTTCGGCAGAATCTATCATATCACAAACTGCCAAGGACCGCTATAGGAGAAGCGTCCTTCGAGAGTGCTTTTCGTCTTCTAGTTCGCCCTCTCCGAGAAGAGGATGGAAGGAGTCGAAACTTTCCCGTCCGCTGAAGAGGAGTATGAAAGAACATGAGCTCAATTCTAGTCCCGAGCGCTTCTCTGAAGAAGGAGCGCCTTCGGTAATAAAGAAGGCTAGAAAACAATCAGACTCTGGGTCTGGAGGAGATCCTAGAGTGCCTTCCAGATCTCCCTCTCCTGATTCGAAAGATTCCTCAACCAGGAAAATTTTAATGAATATGCAGGAACAATTAGCCTCGTTGGTAGGAGTTCTTTATAAGGAGCCTACTCGTAAGAAGGATGATAGGCTTCCTATTAAAAGATCTAAATACCGATCCCGTCACGCGCAACGAGCCTTCCAGGGGAGGTGTCGCACAGGCGACCATCTCCGGCGGGAACGGTGCGTTAGACAGGAGAGAAGTAAGAAAGGAAGTTACTCCTGTCAAGAGTTTGGCTCCAGCCAGGAGCCAGGCTCCGAGTAGGCGCAAAGAGCCAGAGTATTCAGTACAACGTTCAAGATCTTCAACCAAGCGCCAAGAGTTAACTGAAGAAGAAGATCCTGTTAGGAGTAGAGCGCTTGTTAAACGAAAAGCGCCTACCATGATCAATACTCCTACTAAACACCATACGCATTCCAAGGATCAGGAGTATTTGGAGCGACATACTCCTGCCAGGCGCCAGGAGTCTTCGGACCTCGATACTCCTCCCAGGCGCCAGGAGTATTCCGAACTTTATACTCCCTCCCGGCGCCAGGAGTATTCTGAACTTAATACTCCTCCCAGGCGCCAGGAGTAGTCCGAACTTTATACTCCTCCCAGGCGCCAGGAGTATTCTGAACTTAATACTCCTCCCAGGCGCCAGGAGTATTCGGAACAAGATGCGCCTACCAGAAGCCAGGAGTATTCGAAGCGCGTTGCGCCTGCCAAGCACCAGGAGTATTCCAAACACGTTACTCCTTCCAGGCGAGATACTCCTGCCGTACACCAGGCGCATTCTCTGCATGAAGAGCCTGACATCCGACAGGAGTCATCCAAGCGTCAATCTTTTAGCAAAGAGAGAGTAACTCTTAGTCCCTCTTCAATTAGGAGTGCTTCTTCAGAAAGGAAGAGAGTAAGGGAAGAAACAGAAGAAAGAAGGGAGCCTTCTCCTTCCGAGCCTATGAACCCAGAAGATGCCTCGGAGGATGAAATGAAGGAAGGATTTTCTAATTACAAAGTTCTTTCGTCCCTTCTCTTGGAAGAATATGGAGACTCTTTAACGCCAGCCGCTCCTCCTTCTCCACGCTCTCTGTTTTCGAGCACGAAAACGCACAAGTCTTCCTCTTTCCTAAAAATGAAGCCTGCTATATCTTTGAGGAGGGCGCTACAATCTCTTGACTCCTGGTTCAAGAAGAAGAAGGAGTTAGGAAGGACAGTCTTTTGTATGCCTCCCGCTAAACTTACAGGGAGGAGAGGCATTTGGTACGAAACGGGAGAAAATATGGGATTGTCTCTGTCCGTTTCAGCTGAGTCAGACTTCTCGAGTTTAGTAGACTCATCGAGAAGACATGCCTTGAATTCAGCAAAAGTAACATGGGGTCGGGGTTCAAACGGAAACGGACCACCTCCTCAAAGGGCTTTTTCACACTTTAGAAGTTTTTAACTTCTTAGATTGGTCCCTTGGGGTTCTTGCCAAGAAGTCTCATGAAAAGGAACAACTGGACCCAGAAACCCTAAATAGCATCCTCACATGCATTGATAAGGCTGTTCAGGATGGATCGGCTGAAGTATGCTCCCTCTTTGGTGCAGGAGTTTTAAAGAAGAGGGCGGTTCACAGTGCTTTCCTCACGAAGGCCGTCTCTCCTTCGCAAAGATCCGCCTTATTGTTTGCGCCTCTCTCAGAACATCTTTTTCCCTCGCAGTTGGTGAAGGATATTGCCCATTCACTGACTGAAAAGGCCACCCAGGATCTCCTTAGACAATCCTCAAGGAAAAAGGCCTGCCTGGCCAGTGAGGAAAAGAAAGTGGCTCGTCCAGCTCAGCAGCAGCCCTTTCGAGGAGGCCTTCCAGCTAGATCTATCGCCAGAAGGAAGTCAACCGAAAAAAGGGGCAGGTCTTCCTTCCGTCCCTTTAAGAAGGGAAAGTGAGAAATCTATCCTCCAGACACCTGTAGGAGCCAGGTTACATTTCTTTGCGAAAGCCTGGGAAGACATGGGATCGAATCCTTGGACGATGTCAATCATCAAGAAGGGTTATTACATCCCATTAAAGGACATTCCTCCCTTGACAACATCACCGAGGGAACTGTCCGCCAGATACAATGGATACTCTTCGTCAGATGGTGGAACAGATATGGGACAAAAGAGCAATAGAGCTGGTGCTGGATTGCAGCTCCCCGGGGTTTTACAATCGCTTGTTTCTTGTAGCAAAAGCCTCGGGGGATGGAGACCGGTACTGGATGTAAGTGCGCTGAACAAATTCGTAAAACAACAGAAGTTCAGCATGGAAAAGTCTGCTTCAGTCCTTGCAGCACTGCGTCAAGGAGATTGGATGGCGTCCCTAGACCTTCAGGACGCATATTTCCACATCCCGATCCACCATTCGTCGAGGAAGTACCTTCGATTTATGTTCGAGGGAAGAATCTATCAGTTCAGGGCCGTGTTTCGGCCTTTCCACGGCTCCTCAAGTCTTCACGGACGTGATGAAAAATGTATCAAGACATTTACATTTGAAAGGGATAAAAGTCTCCCTGTACCTGGACGACTGGCTCATCAGAGCCAGGTCTCAAAAGCAGTGTTTGGAGGACCTGTCAACAACACTGGAATTGACAAAATCATTGGGATTGATCGTGAACCTCGAGAAGTCTCAGATGATCCCCAGCCAGAACGTGGTTTATCTGGGGATTCAGATGGATTCTCGGGGTTTTCGAGTTTTTCCCTCTCAAGAGAGAATAAGGAAAGGCTGTGCCACAGTATCGAACTTCTTAGGGAAAGAGCGCACTTCAGCGAGGGAATGGCTGAGCCTTCTGGGGACCCTTTCCTCGCTCGAACAGTTCTTTCCCCTAGGAAGACTACATCTTCGTCCGCTTCAGTTCTTCCTGAGAAGAAGTTGGAGTTGGAAGACAGGACAGCTCTCGGACACGTTTCCAATCTCGGAGGAAATAAAAAATCATTTAAAGTGGTGGTTGATTCCCTTAAAAGTATTCCTGCAAGTACGGAACCCAAGCCTGACATTGTTCTCAGACGCGTTGGAGTCGGGCTGGGGTGCAACATTGGGATCCAAAGAAGTGTCAGGCACCTGGTCGGCAGAACAGGTGTCATGGCACATAAATTGCAAGGAGCTTTTAGCAATTCACCTTGCGCTAAAGAGCTTCGAACACATAGTCAGAGGCAAGGTCGTACAGATAAACTCAGACAATACGACCGCTCTGGCTTATGTCAAGAAACAAGGAGGGACTCACTCTTTCGCTCTGTACGAGCTGGCAAGAGATCTGTTGATTTGGGCGAACCAAAGGAAGGTAGTTCTTCTAACGAGGTTTGTCCAAGGGGAGAGGAATGTGAGAGCGGACAGACTGAGCAGGAGGTTCCAGGTCCTTCCCACAGAATGGACACTCCACTCAGAAGTCTGTCAGAGCCTTTGGTACCTTTGGGGGAAGCCTCAAATAGATCTTTTCGCCACATTCCTCTCCAAAAGGATAGACACATTTTGTGCCCTAGTGGAAGATCCAGGGCTTATGCAACAGACGCCTTTCTCCTGGACTGGTCAGGGCTAGATGTTTACGCTTTTCCCCCATTCAAGATACTGGGGGAAGTAGTCAGAAAATTCGTGGCATCCGAAGGAACCAAAATGACTCTGATTGCTCCGTATTGGCCATCTCAGATTTGGTTCACAGAGGTGATGGAGTGGACAGTGGACTTCCCCAGATCTCTTCCAAACAGAATAGATCTGCTCAAACAACCCCACTTCGAGGACCCGGTACCATCAAAACCTTCCCCGCTCTTGCTCTGACTGCCTTTCGACTATCGAAAGACTTGTCAGAGCGAGGGAGTTTTCTCGCCAGGCAGCAAGCGCAATTGCTAGAGCCCGCAGATCATCTACTAGGCGAGTGTACCAATCGAAGTGGGAAGTTTTCAGAAGCTGGTGCAGGTCGAAGAAGCTGTCCTCTTCCAGTACCTCTGTGACCGAAATTGCGGATTTCCTTCTGTTTCTTAGAGAAAAGTCGCATCTCTCTGTACCGACTATTAAGGGGTACAGGAGTATGCTTTCAGCAGTCTTTAGAAACAAGGGATTAGATCTAACGAATGATAAGGATTTGCACGACCTCATTCGTTCCTTCGAAACATCAAAGTCACTTGAACCTAAGGTTCCAAGCTGGAACTTAGATGTGGTTCTTAAATTTCTATCCTCCGAAGAATTCGAACCACCACACACTGCTTCATTTCGTAATATCACTAGAAAGTGTTTGTTTCTGATGTCTCTTGCAACGGCAAAAAGAGTCAGTGAGTTGCACGCCCTTGAATCACGAGTCGGCTTCAAAGGAGACTCTGCAATTTGTTCATTCCAGTCTCTCTTTCTTGCCAAAAATGAAAACCCTTCGAATCCCTGGCCCAGGAGCTTCGAGGTAAAAGGACTTTCTAGTTTGGTGGGCAGAGAGGCAGAAAGATCCCTTTGCCCAGTTAGAGCTCTTAAATTCTATCTGGACAGGAAGAAGCAGTTGGGGGGTTTGCAAAAAGGTCTTTGGTGCTCAGTAAAAGTCCCCAAGAGAGCAATGTCCAAGAACGCCTTAGCCTTCTTTGTTAGAAGTGTTATTACGGAAGCTCATAAGAATTGTCCAGATGATTCTTTTAATCTTTTAAGAGTGAGAGCCCACGAAGTTAGGGCAATCGCAACCTCTGTGGCGTTCCAAAGAAATATGTCACTTAAAAACATTTTGGATGCAACTTATTGGAGATGCAACTCTGTGTTTGCATCTCATTATTTAAAAGATGTGCGAGTTACGTATGAGAAATGTTTTTCTCTAGGTCCGTTTGTGTCAGCACAGACGGTTCTGGGTAAGGGAGCTAGCACCGATCCTTAATAATGTATGTAACCCTCTTGTTGGATGTGTTCTTGAGTTTCCTGTGCATGGAAGTGTCAGGTGTCGCACAGGCGACCTTCACTTCTCTTCACTAGGAGATCGAGTGACAGCTGATTTTTAGAGGGGTACAACAATTTTTTTTTTGTATTATTGTATGTGTGGTTATTGAGTTTGTGGTTGTTTGCTAAGAGTTTGGGGATAGCTCTTGGCAATCTTAGAACTAACACGGGTGTTAGGTTCGGGTGATCGGGATCGGTTGTGTGCTCCTTAAATAAAGGCGTGTTGTCATATAAGCGGATGTGCTCCCATTGACAAATGCCAGTTAGGTTCTGTCGAGTAAGTGGATGATACCCCATCGACAGATCCACAAGAACTCTTGGCCACAGATCACTATCTCGCTAAGGCTCTTGAGGTGAAGCAGACTCCTAGACAGCAGTCACGAAGTCTTCCACCTGATAAGGTAGGAACCAAGGTCTATAAATACCTACAACATATGTTGTTTACCTGTCTAGTCAGTAGTTAGCTGTCTCTTGCCCTCCACCAAAGGGTGTCAATCAGCTATGTATATATCTGACAGGTAAGTTGAATGTATGAAAATGATATTGTTATGATACAATAAAGTTTCATACATACTTACCTGGCAGATATATACAATTGAAGACCCACCCAGCCTCCCCGCAAGAGACAGGTGGAAGAGAGAATCTGATTAGAAAACGGGAATGGTTCCTAGTCCTGCCACCCAGAGCAGGGCGGTAGATCACCTGACCTACCTGTAGCGAGTGCCGCGAAATTTGAATTTCTGTCGGGGACGACGGAGTCGATAGCTATGTATATATCTGCCAGGTAAGTATGTATGAAACTTTATTGTATCATAACAATATCATTTTTTCATTTTGTCCCTGCTATAATTACAGCTTTTTTCATTGTATTAAATAGGTAATTTACTGGTTGTTGCATAGACAAAAAACAAAGACTGTATTTCAAGCTTTAATTACATACAGGCAGTCCCCAGTTATCGGTTGGGGTTCCGGTCCTGAGAGCATGACGATAACCAAAAATAGGTGATAACAGCATTGATCCCCGGTTATTGGCGCCAATAACTGAGGATCAGCACCACTGTTAAGTGGGGATTGGCACCGATAAGCGGAGGTCAGCGCCAAAACTCCAGTTATCGATGTCGCTAGACAAGCACCATAAAATTAGATCACTAATAACTGAGGCCGTGATAACTGGGACTGCATGTACTAATTATTACATACTAATACAGTATACACGTACTAGTTATTTTGAGTAGATTTTTTATGCCATTGTATAGAATAAATAATTTGCTGCAAAATTGAGTGGTCTACCTTGAAAATAGTTGGAGATAGGCATCTTAGAACAAATATAGGTACGGTATAGTAAACATTTTTATGCTTACCACTCGGATCACTCCCACTACCCACAGATATATAATTGTTTGTAAGAGTCATAAGCGAAAGGGTTAAACTACTTAGCAATAATAATAATAGTAATAATAATAATAATAATAATAATAGCTAAACCAATGTTCATATTGTGGTCTTATGTTTTGTTTTACCTTGGTTTTAAAGATATTTGTGACTTAAAGCATATGAACTAATTACACTGTCTAGTCAGTCCATTTTCTCCCCTCAGGGGTCACTGTTTATGGTAGGCCTTTTTGTGGAATTCTGTAAATGGTGATGGAGATTCATTGCAACATCTTTGTTTTGTATTTACCATTCATTCCCTTGGATCTTGAATCTCTTCCTATTTAGCTGATGTAACTGTCCACCTTCTTTTATTATACTTTCCCATGTTCGAATTTTCTCATATAAATTGGGTGCAAATATAACCATTGCATTCATACAAGCTACGATTACCATTGTCAGATCACCTGCACATTATGTATCTGTTTTTGGCCTTCTAACCTTGAAGGGGATTTTTATAACTACAAAAATTTAAATATTAGTTCAGAAGACCTCTTAATTTTTTAGAGTTACTTTTACTAAAAACCTTTATACAGTGGTTATACTCCTGTACAATCTACCCTCTTTGTTTTTGCCTTCAGGAATTGCAATACTTAATTGATTAACTTTACTTAATAGTTTGTTTTCCTTGTATTCATCTTTCATAAGTTACTTAATCCGCTTCCCTCCTTGGTTTGCACATAATACATCTCACTATTTTCCCATAGTCATCCTATGAAATTGTGGAGGGTGAAATTGAATTAAGATTAATATTTATTGTTGACATGAGAAAACACTTCTGTATAGATTTTATTCCTCTCAGTATACTGCTAGGCTTTTCTTATACATTTTTGCCAGTTATCTACCATCTCAAGTTTTAGGGCGCCATATAACAGGGATTATGCATTTTATTTTTATTACCTCTTAATCAGTGTAATTATAACTGATAATAGTATTGAAGGATGTTCATTTATTATAAATTTGTGTGGTGAATCTCAAAGTTTAGTATGTACTATATACTTAAGGAAAATGTTAACCCAAATACTTAACTCCACTTAGGTTACGAAATCTCACTGATTGCTTTACAAAGTTACACAAGATCATTTGCTTAAAGTTTTCATTGCATTTTTCTTTTCAAAGTTTTTTTTTATCCTTCATCTTTTTGTACCTTATCTAATAGGAATTTTCGTGAATATAAGCTTTTATTGCTTTAAGCCAATTTTAATTTGATGTTTTTATCTTTTTATTCCAGCTCTTGACACGTTTGGTCATTCATGAAGTTAAAGATTTCCTTCTGATATGTAGGCAAAGAAGACAGACTTCACCTTTGTGATTATAAGTTACTGTATTTGAACAATTCATCATCTAGATGTTCGTTATGTGCACTGCAAATTATCTGCTGTCGCTGTTCTTGATTGTGCATACTGTTTTGGAACACTAGATATGTGCCTACACCTTTTTAAAAGTTGTTTGTGCACATTTTAGCTGTTGTGTGTGAGAAATCTGTGATGTAAATAACTGGTGTTTAAATACACCAGATTATAAGCCTCAGATAATGTATTTTTATACTGCATTTCTAGCAGACCATGCGTTTTTTATCAACATGGGTTGTAACATAAAATTACTTTTAAGAAAACATTTGTGAAGGTTTTCATGTTACGTAACACCTCTTATTTCAGCATTCTGAGATCTCTTCTTAAAAAAATTAATATCTTCATTTCCAGTTGTCAGAAATTAATCCATGAAAAGGGTTTTGGCACAAATGAAAATGTTAGTACGTACTATAGTACAACAAATTTAGGAAGAGACTTTGGCAGTTCATTTGAGCCAGTGCTCTGATGCCATACATATCATAGTCCAGTATCAGATATTCATGTTTATTTCAAGATAGATGAAGAAATGGATGGTGTCGGGCATATAGTATATTCTTCATGCTGAAATTTATTTTATTTTTTTAATCATCATTACTATTTTCTACTTAGAATTTATAATATACTTAAAAATGTGGCATATGTTTTGATGATGAGCCAGTTTTTGTATCAACTTAAGAGGTCATTTATGGGACAGTTAAGCAGTTTAACTCATGAAAAAATTGAAGATTGTTCTCTTTAGATACCGTTATTGAAGGGCCACGCTTGATACACCATGACATTAGACCACTTCAATAAATTATCTTTATGAAATTCTACTACATTTCTGTGTTAGCAAGAAAATTCCTACATTTGAAAAGATTTCATTGTAGTGATTAATATACTGTACTGTATAGGTTTTATATGAGGCAAAGTTTTAAAAAATATAAATTGTTTACACAAAGCAGAAGAAAATTAATAAGAAAATGCAAATATATGACGTAAAAATTACTGTATAGAAAATGAAAATAAAAAGATTTAAAAATCGAATGCACATCTAATTGAAATGTTAGGTCTTTTTACATTTTTCATAGTGCTTTCACATATTTTGAATTTTATGTGAAATTGGGTAGCTACATAAAAGAAAAACATCCATTATAAGCAAACTAGTAAATATGCAGAGTATCACATATAAACAATAGGAAAAGTGAAGCCAGAAGGTTAAACTGGATTTACACAATTCTACAATTATAAAAAACAAATTGTAGTATTCCTGAAGAAAACAGGCTTCTCTTGATAAGAATGAGATTTAAAGGATTAGGAAGAAGTGGCACCAACATACTGACCCAAGAAAGCGGCAAGTCTTCCTAAATTTGTCACACTATAGTCATTAAGTTTCTTCATTTTATTTGATATATGATGAAGGAAAATTATTTATTGGAAATCTAAAGGACTAACCCTAGCCATTTCACTGAACTACATTCTGATATATTCACACGGAGATACTTAGTGTTTTTCACTGTCAAAGAAATTTTCATATTCACCAAGCATATGTAAAATATTTTTTTTTTTTTTTGTAATAGTTTTATTATATATGTACTGTAATGCATTCCATAATGTTGTGCTACTTCATTGATTATAAGCAAGGATTTGTTATAAATTAAATTTATCCTAAAATATGCAGCTCCAAGTATATTGAGTGAACCTTTACTTTTTAGTACTATTAGAAACAATTCTTGTATAGGTAGTGTTAGTTGATTTGCCAGTTTATGTGATGAAAATGATGTAATTTAATATCGGAATGAATTAATTTAAACTGTACTTTCCTTCAGTATCTTTAAAAAGTGCTTGGGAGTGGTGTAGGACTGAATGACAAATATAACAATGTGAAGTTCCCAGCCACTTAATTAAGAACAATCAGTGATTAATTATGGCCAAGAACAATCAGTGATTAAGTATATGGCCCAGGGTCTCACAACTGTTGGCTCGAGTGGAGGTCTGGACCTTAATTCTGTGGAATCAGACACTTTTAAATACTTTCAACTATTTATGGCATATTGGTCAAGATTCCCTATTGAATAGTAGGTCTTGTAAATGTGATTTACTTCCTTAGTTGAACTCGTATCAAGTTAAAACATTCATTTATTTTATTGATATTGTTTCTTGTACATGAGTTTGATAACAATAGTTAACTTAGGTAATATAAAACTTTTATTTTTTAAAAGTAAATATTCTTTCTTACATTATATAGTTACACAAAAATACTGATATCGAGTGTAAGGATTGATCTCACAAATAGGGATATTGTTAGAGAATAGTGATATATACAAAGATCTGATTTACTTATCCAGTTTCTTCCTCAATGTTTTCACAGTACTTGGATACTGTCTATGTATTTTATCATCAGAAAATAAGTGGACTTTCTAGTCTCACTTTTAAATGTATTATTTTTACTATGATGAATCAAAGTGTTTGAACATGCAATGCATGGTCAAATTTGAGTAAATATATACAGTATTAAAATGACAAATGTAAATCATTAAATTTAAATTGGTGTGTGTGTGTGTGAAATGTTTTATTGTTGTTATGGAAGTGTTTAAGTGTATATTATTTGTATGTTAAAAATATGATATCTGAACTCCCAAGAGCTTTTTTTCCCACTAAATATTTTTAATTCCAAAATTG
>NC_087211.1:50180004-50198135 GCF_015104395.2 Macrobrachium nipponense | reverse complement strand
TTCAGAGGCTGGACTCTGTTTTAGATGTGAAGTTGGCTGCCTTATCGGTTGGGAGGATTGGTAGGAAACGCGTTGCTTCGTCCCCGCCTTCCGAGAAGAGTGCGCTTAAGAAGCTGGTGCTGTCTCCCTCTCCCTCTTCCCCCTCTATGCCTCGTGGGCGTGTTAGGCATTGGAAGGCTAACGACCTTGCCCTTCCTTCACCGCCGAGGGAGGAACAGCACGGACGTGTTCTCGAGAGTGCTGTGGTTTCGGGCAGTGTTAGCGATGTGTGTTCTGCAGGGGTTGCTAAGCCGCCAAACCTCATACGCGCAACCCCCCCACCCCTCCACCCTGTCCTTGCACATCGGGAGCATGTGGCAACCTCCCCCGTCCGTACACGTGATGGTAGTGTCCCTTCTTCTCCCAGGACTATTCGTTGCCGTTAAGACCTGAAGGCGCCTGTCAAGAGGTCGAAGGAAGTGAGCACGGAGGTGGTGCAGCCGGAATGTTTGCATGCTTCCAAGTCATCCACTATAAGGGATTCTCCGTCAATCTTGAGTGCTCGAGTTCCCCCCCCCATCTCACGTTCATGGCCGTCTGGAGTCACCTGTTGAGGTAAGTGATGTGGCTAATGTTTCAGTGGGTCCGTCTAGGAGGCTGACGCTTGGACCCAGCCCAGATAGGCTAGTAGAGATTTCAGACTGTTTGCCTACTAACCCTTATGTGAATTTTGGTGAGGAAAACGCGTTAGAGGAGGCTACACATCTCGTCGTCGGTCACCGGTGCCAGAGCAGGAAGAAGGGGACACGCAGGAGTTTCTGTCTTCCTTTTCGGAGGGCGTTGATCTCATTCGTGGGCTCAATAATTTGGAAAGTAGGACTCAGGATCGGTCGTCCTACACTCCTTCTTGCTTGGAAGCCTTGGTGGGAGCTGCTCAGGACCCCAAATCGTCTCCAGCTGCCGTTGTCAGGGCACGTTCAGTCGGTCTTGCAGAAGGTTAACGCCTCTGTTTCTGACCGGGACAGTTCACTTCACTCTAGAGGCTCTACCAAACTCCTACCCCCAACTCTCACAAGACATAGGAATTACTATGCTACGAGCTCTGCATTTTTGTAGTCATGCCACCTTAACCCAGACGTCATTCGCCTGAAGCCGGGTTTGACTTTGGAACCTACAGCGGCCTCCATGTTGCAGACGGTTTCTTGGTTGGACCTCTGGTCTGTGGTGATTGCCAAGATAGCTTCTGACAGGTCCCCTCATGGGTTGGTGAGTGCCGCCTCTCTTGCCAGTCTTTTGCTATCCGGAGGCAAGGCGTTTTCTTATTTGGCTCACCTCAGTTCCAATATATGGGCTAATCTTCTGGTTAGGAGGGACGCGGCTTTGTCTAGGATGGAGAGGTCGCTCGACACCGAGTCTTTGCTGGCCTTGAGGAACGGTAACCTGTTAGAATCGCAATTTTTGTTTCCACAGACCGAACTCGACAATGCGATAGACCGACGTCGGGCTGACACCAAGGACCGTCTGGTGCACCAGGCTGTGTCTAAATCAGAGCCCCGCCCTCGGAGACTTTTGGCCCCCCTCCTCCCCCGGTCCAGCAGCAATTGAGGAGATCGTCCCCTGGTAGGCCATCGAGGACCTCGAGTTTGGCAGGGCCTTCATGTTCGTCACAGCCCAAGTCTCAGGATCAACACCCCTTTCGCTCTCGTTCCTTTAAACCAGGTAGAGGCCCTAGGAGCAGAGGTCAAGGGGGCCGTCGGTAGGTTGGGCACCTCCCTCTCCTGCGCCACGGGTGGTGGGTTGCCTGGCTGGCCATTGGGCCAAGTGGCAGTGTTACTGGGCAGAGAAGTGGGTGGTAGATGTCCTTTGGTTGGGATACCTGTGGCCATTCGACTTCTCTCCTCCTCTGTCGGACAAGCCGTAGCTCAGGAAGATGTATCCACCAGATTCTCTGAAGTTCTTGGCTCTTCAGGAGGAGGTGCAGAAGATCCTGGACAAGGATGCGATAGCGGAAGTAGTGCGTCCGTCCCTGTGGTTTTACAGTCACATCTTCTTGGTGCCCAAGGCATCAGGAGGATGGAGGCCTGTGATCAACTTATCCACCTTGAATCGCTTGATCAGAAAGACACGGTTCAAGATGGAGACCCCGCGCTCGGTGTTGGCGGTCGTGAGGGAAGGCGACTTCATGCTGTCGATAGACTTGAAGGACGCATACTTCCAAATCCCTGTTCATCCCACGTCCAGGAAGTTCCTTCGCTTCTCTCTGGCGGGCAAGATCTTTGAGTTCAAAGTCTTGTGCTTCGGGTTGACCACAGCCCCTCAAGTGTTCACAAGGGTCTTCTCTTTCGTGTCAAGTTGGGCCCATGCTCGGGATACATTTGCTGAGGTACCTTGACGATTGGTTGGTCTTGGCAGTTTCCAGGGAAAAGCTCCTGCTAGACAGGGATCGTCTTCTTCGGTTCTGCCTGGACCTGGGCATTTTAGTCAACCAGGAAAAGTCGAACCTCATACCCACTCAAAGGATTCTCTACCTGGACATGGTCATTGATACGACAGAGGCGAGAGTTTTCCCGTCGGATTAGAGATTGGAGAAGTTGCGGGCTGTGGCGCGCAACTTCCTCTCAAAGTCGCATCAGTCAGCTCATCAGTGGCAGGTTCTTCTGGGAGTGCTATCTTCCCTGGAAAAGCTGGTCCCACATGGGCGTCTTCATCTTCGGTCTCTGCGATGGAGACTGGGGGAATTCTGGTCTTTGAAAGTGAGAGAAGACTTTCGTTGGTGGCTGGACGACCAGAATCTATTGAAGGGCATCCCTCTGCGCTCTCTCCCTCCGGACTTCCTTCTGTTCTCGGACGCCTCCCTTGCAGGTTGGGGCGCACACTTAGGCGGCCTCATCACTTCAGCCGTTTTGGGTTTAGAGGACAAGCAGCAGCATATCAACGTCTTGGAGTTGAAGGCGGCTTTCCTGGGTCTGAAGGAGTTTCGGGGGTTGGTAGAGGATCACTCTGTCGTTCTCATGTCAGACAACACCACGGTGGTAGCTTACATGAACAAACAGGGAGGCCTAGTTTCTCAGCAGCTTCATGGCTTGACCGTCGAGCTTCACCAGTGGGCAATCAGCAATTCGGTAGAGCTTTCGGCCAGGTATATCTCAGGGAAACGGAACGTGGTTGCAGACAAACTCAGTCGCCAGGATCAGATCTTAGGCACAGGGTGGTCCCTTCATCAAGTGGTGGCGGGCAGGCTTTTCCAGATTTGGGGGAGACCCATGCTGGACCTTTTCGCGGCACGTTTAAACAGGAAGCTGGAAGTGTTCTGTTCAGTGGTCCCAGGTCCCTTGGCATTGGCAGAAGACGCATTCCAACATGCCTGGGACAACCTGGAGGTGTATGCCTTCCCTCTGTTTTGTTTGATCCATCAGGTTCTGAACAGGCTGTTGGGTTCACAGGGTCTCAGAATGACTCTGGTGGCCCCTCTGTGGCCTCAGGCAGAATGGTTTCCAGATCTGCTATCGTTGTTGTCGGAGATTCCAAGGGAGATTCTGCCTTGGCGGCATCTCCTGTCAGCCCCATGCAGAAAGGTTCCACCAGTCAGTAGAATCCCTGTCTCTTCACGGTTGGAGGCTATCAACTATCTCCTCCGAGAGAGAGGCTTTTCTCAGAAGTCAGCTGGGCACAAGTCCAGCAGTCTTAGGAAGTCAACCTCCGCGGTTTACCAAGGCAAATGGGCGATCTACTGTGATTGGTGTTGTAAACTGGGTTTTTCTCCACTCGCGACCTCATTTCAGCAAATAGCAGACTTTTTAACCTTCCTCAGAGACGAGAAACGTTTGTCTGTATCTGCTATTAGAGGCTACAGGGCGGCTCTGAGTTTGGTGTTACGCCTGAAGGGTATTGACGTCTCCTCTTCCTGGGAACTTTCCCTACTAGTTAAGGGGGTTTGAGCAGTCGTCTTCTCCTAGAAAGCTCAAGCCCCCAACGTGGGATGTTTCCTTGGTGCTTAGAGAGCTTGAATAAGAGCCATATGAGCCCTTGTGCCGCTCATCTGATAGGAACCTGACGCTTAAGACAGATTTCCTTTTGGCTTTGGCATCTTCCAAATGGGTAGGAGAGCTCCATGGTCTGAGTTATGAGGTGAAGCACACCAGGGGTTGGAGGTCAGTGTCCTTCGAATTTGTTCCATAGTTCGTGGCCAAGACCCAAAATCCCTTGGTGCATGATGACAGGTTCACTTCGTTCTCCATTCCCTCACTGACTGACTTTGTGGGTGGTGATGCTCAAGAGATTTTGTTGTGCCCTGTCCGGGCCCTGCGTTACTATCTTAAAAGGACTCGGCACCTTAGACCAGGCTGCCGCAGGTGATTATATATTGTATAATTGTTATTGGTATTTTATGCATTGTTGAAATATGGTGGGTGTCCTATATATGGACAGCATATGGTTGATTCTAAAAGGTGTCTGTTGATGTATTTAAGTTGTGTTGTGACGTCATAGGCTGTGACGTCATAGACAAGATGGCGGTGGCGTCGGGGGAATGTAAACAATAACACAGGGCAGTAGAAAGCACGTGCTGGTGGTGTGTGGTTGGTAGGGGAGAGCTCTCTGTCTGGTAGGAGTTTATGGGTCGTAAGTCTTGTTGTGCTGTTGTTCTAAGGTGATTTCTGGAGTATACTGGAGTTGGAGAAAGCGTACAGGAGGGTAGATTATTCATTTGTGTAAATAAAAGGGGTTAGGCTAGGCTGACATTCAAAGCAGGCTCTTTGTCAGTACAGGCCGTACGAAGAAAGAGGTGTCTAAGAATACTATCTCTTTTTGGATACGGGAAGTCATCAGACAGGCATACTTGACTCTTGATGATTCCATCGCCACGTCTGTGCAGGCTAGAGCACATGACGTTAGGGGTATTGGTCCCTCTCTGGCTTTCAAAAAGAACTTGGCTGTACATAGAGTGCTGAGCGCTGGTACTTGGTTACGCCATTCCACGTTCACCTCTTTCTATCTTAAGGATGTTGCCCACAGATCTATGGACACATATTCCCTGGGTCCTGTGGTGGCAGCCCAACAGGTTGTGTAACTCATAGTTGCCCTTAACGGGGCACCTTTGTATCTTGCCTAAGATGATTGTGTGGATGAGAGAATGAGTGAGTTGGCTGGCCTCCTTCTTTCTCTTGTACCTTTCCTTCTTCCTTCGGGCGGTTTAAGGAATTGACACGTCATGTGCTGGACTGGTCTGATACAGGTGAGTGAGGTAGTCATACTGGTAGTGTGGTCGTGCAGTATTCAATATCTTACCCACTATTTAGTAGCATAGGCTCTGCTCCTGGGCAAGTAGTTGGGAGTACTACAAACCCTAGTGCCCTGGTTTGTTTTTTGGACAGTCACAGTTTTTCTTTGGTTCCCTATACAATGGTTATCCCATTTATCATTGTATGTCTCTCAGGTTCTGAGTGGTTAGATTTTAGTGTATCTAGCTTCTCAACGGGCTTCAGTCCCTCTCTAAGAACTATTTCTTTTGAGAGCTGGACTGGCGGGTAGGCCCCCAGCCAGTCTAGGATGTCTTGTACCTCCCTCCAAGTATGAGTCTATCCTATTGTTAAGACCGAGGGTTTGTTCGTGTATGAACAAATGACAAATTTTCGAAGACAATTTGTATTTTTCATAGCTACAAACCTGAGGTCTTAACGTTATACTGCCTGCCTCCAGCCGCTCCTCTTTTTATTAAGTCATCCTGAGTTGGGAAAGACTGGCGTAGATGTTCGGCGTTTGACCACTCTTCACCCGATCTACGCATGCGTTGCCAGATACCACAAGATTCCTTCCTTTCATCTACTTTTTTACCGGATCCAGCTAGGTGCTAGAAATGATCCTATTGTTAAGACCTCAGGTTTGTAGCTCTGAAAAATATAAATTGTCTTAGAAATCATTTTAGAAGGGTTAAGTTTCATGCCCCCAAAGCATACTCCATTCATTGGATAGCATGAAATTAAGGCAGAAATCAAATAAGACTTAAAAAAGCAAAGATTATTGGAGATTATTAATGGTCATGGATTAACTTTACTTTTAGTGGAGCCTTTGACTGTGTGAATCATGAGGCACTTATCTACAAGCTAATGTTATTGGGAATTGGTGGATCTCTGTTCAAGGATCCTACACCCACTTACCTTAGTTGCAGGGAACAGCTACAAGAGTAACGGTAGCAAATGCAATGAGTTTATTCCCACCTTGCCATGTCACAATTATCAATAATAAATAGCACAAGTTCAAGAACAAGCAACTTAAGGAGCACCAGAAATGTCATTACTAAAGTTTCTAAATGTACTGGTCATCAACAGGCTGTTTGGGGTCTGCCTATTAAAAGTTGATTTAAAATATTAATAAAAGATCAACCATTTCACATATAACTGCTTCATGATTGACAAGATCAAAGGCTGCACTAAAAGTAGAATTAATCCTTGCCTGGTAATGATCTCTAGCAATCTTCTCCCCTTTTTGTTTTATTTGATTCTTGTCTAAATTTCTTGCATCCCAATGCAAAGGCTTTTGATTTCTCATATTACAAAGCTCTGGCTGAAGAAGTCTTTCTCTTAGTGTTTTGAATATTGATGCCTGTGATCTAGGAAAGTTGTAATGCTAATTTTGAAATATTGTGCATTGTTGCATTTTTTATATATTTTGTTTCCTTAACTGTTTATGTACATAAGCATTCATGTTTATTTTCAGTGATATTACTCATTGCTAGGTTTTTGCCACATGGAAATAAGTTTTCTGGAGAATACAATAAGTGTGTAAGTTAAGTGATAACTATGTTATATGAAAAGTTGTTGGGAAAAGATACTAACATAAATTGGCTTTATTTACATCACAAATTAAAGAAAACGTTTTTAAGTGCTGTAGATATAGTAGGTAATTTTCATGTGATGAGAGCCAGAATTCTCTGATGGCTTCTCTTATGTCTGTAATATTTGGAGTTGTCAATTTCTCATGCCATTTATTTAGTGGATCATATGGGAATGCCTTTAATTTTTTTACTGCTCCTAGTTATCAGTGCTAAAGAAAATAAGATACAGTGAACCCTCCCCCATATTCTATGACAATTTCATGTCGATGCTTTAGATGCCAGATAGCACAGATTCCTTGCATATTCAATGTGTGTTTAACCGGTTTCCAGCTGGCTCCAGAAGATTGATTCTATTAAGACCTCAGGTTAGTTAGCTATGAAAAATACAAATTAATTAAAGATTTTTCATATTTCTGATAAAACTATTCAAATATTCAGGTACAAGCTGTTTTAGAAGTGTTTTCTTGGGTTTGAACTTTCAGAATAGGCACTTCTAAGCATTTTTAGAGGGGTCTTAACTATTTGCGGATTTCAGAATAGGCACTTCTAAGCATTTTTAGAGGGGTCTTAACTATTTGCGGATTTTAGTTTTTTGTGGACCTGGTCTGGTATGCATCCCGTGTGAATAAGGGGGTTCATTGTATACAGGAATAACTTTACTTAATATTTTTTTTCTTTTACTATTAATTTAGGAGAGGTAGCTCAAGTGTTTGTGGATGAATCTGGTCAATACTTCTACTCAACAAGTGTTGATGGAAGCCAGCAACAGATGGTGGTTGTCTCCTCTGATGGGACTGATGGATCAGAGGGTGATGCAGCCACTACAGATGGCTCCATTATGTTACACACTGAGGAGGATACTTTACATGATGTAAGTAACGTATTTCCTTAGTAGAGGGATAATTTTGTAAAATATATGTTGGTCTGAGCTAGTTTACAGACTTTCAGTACCAGTATTTTTGTATATAATTATGAAGACTTGTTTTACTATTTTGTATCGTTTTATGATTGCCTTTTAAATCTTGTCTTTTAAATCTGTGCAAATAAATAAACATTATTTTTAATAAGAAATTTTTCATCTGAGATTTTGGGAATGTAGTCTTTGAAAAAGAAAATTATTTCGGGTATACAATAAAAAGAATTTACTTGTTTAACATTTTTCCACTGGGCAATTAAATTTGAATACATTTTTGTATCTTGTTTTTAGGATGGAGATAGTTTACCTCAGGGGCAAATGACAATGGGAGAAGATGGCACCTTGCAAGTTATATCTGGAATGGATCATGGTGAAGGAAACAATCAAGTTGTTCTCAATCAAGGTTTGTTATTAATGAAGCATTTTAAACAGAATGTTAAATAATTATTAGTTTGTGGTATACAATTATTGCAATGTATTACTACTACTGTATTGATAAACAATAGAGAATGGGATTAACGTATGTATTAGGCAGAGTTTCTGGCGAAAAACCAAATTATACTTTATGCTTATTAGTTCTGTGGATAATGGTAAACCAGATGGAATAGTATTAGTTTGTATAGAACATAAACTAGTACGTTTAACAGTACCAGTAATTCGTTATTACTTGAACAGTAGAGCCTTATGTTAGGCCTAGTTATTTATGAAACTTTTCAGACTATACTATTTGGGATTTTTCTTTTCAGGTGATAATAATCAGATTGTGACAATTGTTCCATCTTCCACCAATCCAGGTGAAGTTAGTTATGTTTTGATTGTTGAACAATCTGGTGAAAGTGACAAAGATGAAACTGTATATGATTTCAATGAAGCAGACGATGGGTTAAGTTATGTGAGTATCCCTGCAGGGGGTTAGTGCTGTCAATGCACCACATGTTGTGCACTGTAGGCATTATTTTAGGTTCTTTGCAGCCTGCCTTTGGCATTAGCTGCAACCCTTTTCACTCCTTTTAGTGTACATCCTTTCATATTCTCTTTCTTCCATCTTACTTTCCACCCTCTCCTAACAATTGATTCATAGTGGAACTGTGAAGTTTTCCTCCTGTTACACCTTTTAAACATTTTGCTGTTAGTATCCATTTCAGCTCTGAATAACCTCACAGGCCCCAGTGCTTGGCCTTTGGCCTACATTCTATATTCAATTCAATTAAGTTATGTGACTATGAACTGAAAGTACATATGCTGAATTCTATAGTTTTACAGCATTTTCATATATACA
This sequence comes from Macrobrachium nipponense, assembly GCF_015104395.2. Lineage (NCBI taxonomy): Eukaryota > Metazoa > Arthropoda > Malacostraca > Decapoda > Palaemonidae > Macrobrachium > Macrobrachium nipponense. The sequence goes on along the minus strand of NC_087211.1, from coordinate 50,189,129 downwards.
TATATATATATATATTTTACATGATTATATGTTTGTCAGTGATTTTTTCTTGACTGAAGCATTTTGTTGGATATTAATTTATAATTTTTTTTTGAACAGGAGTCAGGTGATGAAGATGAGAAGAAGGTCATGCGTATAATTCATAAAAAATCCCAAACTGTTACTCAAGCCCATATGTGTAATTATTGTAATTATACTAGTCCAAAGAGGTAAGGTCATAAGGCAATTTGTTTCTGTGTATATGAAATATGTAATAGAACTAACAGAATTTGGCAGTAATTAGAATATACCATATCATCTGTGTAGGGTGATTATGAAATGACAATTGTTGTCTGCCGTGGACTTCGAGAATTGAAATGACAAAGGTAAAATTGAAGGAATTACAAAACAGAGGAGACCAAAGGGAAGAAAGAAGAATGCGGAAAGCTGCGCAAGGTGGGGACAGAGGGAAGCTTGAAAGAACCTGTTGTGCTATCTATCACGTGCTGTGCATGAGACACTATTTGATTTATCTTGAGGCAAATTTTAAGTAGTGTATGTCCAACAAACTTAGAGTAGAAAAAAATTGATAATGTAATGTGGGTGCTGAGTAAGTAGTTATACACCTTCTATTGAAATATGCTATCATGGTAAGATTTGAATAGTTACAGTCAATCCCCAGGAATCTTAATATTATCCGCCAGACTGTTTGAATAGGATTGTAATGAAAAATGTATTTAGTCATGAAAATAATCTGATTATGTGAATTTTCCACTTCATGAATCCATACTGCGAATGGGGTGGTTGGCAGTCAACTGTACTATACTGAAATAAAACTCACCAGGAGGAAGAGCAGATGAAAAAACAGGATCTAAAGAGTGTTGCTGAAAAGGAAACAGATTTGCAGTATACATCTGTTATATTAAAATCTGGGCTGTAAATAATTTTATAGTGGAGGATGAGTTATGGTGCTTAGGAAAGAACAGAGAGATACCAAGAGCATTGCGTTGAAGATGTTTATATAGCAATGAGGTTGGATAGGCATTATTAAAGACTTAATTGTATAAATCATTTTTATAATCCAAGAGTAGTAATGTTTTGCTGGGATACTGTCAGCTTGATGCCTTTTTGGTCTTGGGACCATATAAGTCTGTCACAAGTAGAGAATTCAGTGGGGGATGTGTAAATATTGAGGGACAAAATAGTAGTATACTGGTAGAAGAATTAGCCAGGAAATTTTAAATGAAGAGTTGATATAGAATTCCAAGAATGGCAGAAAGTTCGATTTGAAGTAATGGTTGCACTAATATTGGAGGGCTTAACCATTCTGCTAATGAATCAAGACAAAGAGTGACACAAGGTGATATATATTTAGTTTTGTCATTGTATGGGAAACATTTCTCATTTTGATTGTTTCATTGATTCCAGGTGATTTAAAAGCTTCATATTAATAGTAAATTTAGTGGGTAGGAGTGGCCAATTCATTATCTCTCATTACCAAATGACTAGACTAACATGGCCATCATAAAAAGAAAGTTTTAAGAGAGGGGCTATATTTTTCAACCTTATCAACTTCAGGTATGATATTATTGGTGTGTGGGGGGGCTTTTCAGGTTACACAATTGGAGCGTGATACTAATGCAAACATTTGAAGGATCAGTGAATTAAACTAAAATGTTCCATAATTTAATTTATTCCTTAAAATTGGTTCACAACTTATCCTCTAATGCCTAACTTAACTTTAATTCCTCATCCTAATACTGCAATGGTACTTCATAAACTTTCAATTTTCCTCTTATCAGCATTAGCGTCTGCTGAGAGCCTCTGGTGGTTCTTTACAATTTCTGAATTGTTGTTCCCCAATTCAGCAGCCATGAACTCTGTAGGCCACTGATTTAGCCAGCACACTTCCACTTTGCCGCTGGGCTTAGATAGAAAAGGGACCACAACCGACTGGCAAAACTGTCTCTTAGCTTATTCTGTGGAGCGTAGGTGTTAGCTTATTCTGTAGAGCATAGGTGCAACACTGATAAATCTGGCACTTGTAGAGTGGCGAAGTTGCGTAAGAATGCAAGGAAAGCCTGCTAGACTTGAGAAGTCATTTGCATCCCCAAGGGGGAAGATATTTTGTAGGATTAATTTAAAAAGTTAATTAATCCGTGTCATATGGTAACTAATAATTTTTACGTTAGTGTGTTCATCGTGTGGTGAGGTATTCAAAATCAATAACATCATATGAGTGAGAACTTAGAAGAGACTTATCTCAAGAATGAAGGCGAAGAAAGAAATGTTCACCAAAGTTGGATAAAAATAGAATTTTGAGGGAGAAATTGGAATTTGATGAATTTTGAGTCTCCTGAATCTTCAAACTGAAGGTCCTTTAAACAGTATAATTATTTCTATTAAATGTGATTTTATATTGTACTGCATTGTATTTGTTATTGTAACAATTGTTTCAGATACTTGCTTTCACGACATATGAAATCCCATAGTGAAGAAAGACCTCATAAGTGTTCAGTTTGTGAGCGTGGATTCAAAACCTTGGCATCACTTCAGAATCATGTTAATACACATACTGGTATTAAGCCTCATCGTTGCAAGTTTTGTGAGAGTACTTTCACAACTTCAGGTATGAAATGTTTTCATGTTAATATATATTTATTTAGTCCCAGAGCAATTGCAGCCCTTTTTACTGCAATGGTTGATAAGCTCTAGTGCCATTCAAACTTTGATCTTGTTTTGATACATTACTTTAGTGTAATTCAAGAATGTTTACATCATGTAGTAGTACTTATCTTAAAGTTTTACTTATTTGGCTTTTTCTTGACATGGTTCTATGGAAAAAAAAAACTGTCATTTAAGTTTAGTGTCTGTAGGGTGTAGTGCCATCAGTGTACCTCAAACGGTTCCATTCATACTCTCATCTGACTTTCTACCTTCTAACAATTGTTTCATAGTGCAACTGTGAGGTTTTCCTTGTTACATCTTTAAAACATTTTTATTCCCAATTTTATATTCCATTTAATGCAAGTTGAGTACTATATAGTTACAATCTCCTTTTATTTGAGACCACTAAACCTAAAAAATGAATTTGTTTATAATTTCAGGAGAGTTAGTCCGTCATGTCCGTTATATCCACACTCATGAAAAGCCCCATAAATGTTCTGACTGTGATTATGCCAGCGTAGAGTTATCTAAATTGAAGAGACACATGAGATGTCACTCTGGTGAGAGGCCTTATCAGTGTCCTCACTGTACATATGCTAGTCCCGATACTTTCAAGCTCAAGAGACACTTAAGAATACACACTGGCGAAAAACCATACGAGTGTGAGACATGCCATGCCCGATTCACCCAGTCAAATTCATTAAAAGCTCATAAGTTAATACATACTGGTAAGTTATGCCTTGTCTTTATCTATTCATAGTTTTTTTTTTTAAGTACTAATATAAGAAAAATTAGTTTGGTTTTTTTTGGTGTATGTTGCTTTATCAAACTCTACTCTAATAAATTTATATTTTGGTGCAAAATTGAGATGCATCAAGTATATCTGGTATGGATATGGAAAAGCACATGAAAGGATAGCCTGTTGATCATTAAAGCACTCTTCATTCCCTGACTCCTGTTTTTATCCAGTTTCTTCATATATTTGATTGTCTGGCTGAGCATGATAGTTTTAATATTTTTGGGGTAAAAAATTACTTGCTTTTTAGTTTTTCAATGAGCAATTGATTGTATTTTTTTTATATTGATTTGGAAATCTCTGATGTTGCATATATGTAGGTTCATATATTTTTGCTAAAGATGTACTTTTTTTTTATAAAGCGAGTTGGATTTGAAGGTATAATTTTGTTTTGATGTTCCACAATTTTGGATATATTAATAAAATGCACTGGTTTGGCTTGCATCATACCACAGCAGGGTATATAAAGACAAGATGATAAGGTGTCGTGTTCATGTCCTTTCTTTGCTTTCGCTGCTGCAGTTTGTCCTTCTCTTGCTGTTTATGCCTCGAGTGACCCTGTGCCCTAATGTGGTGCAGTGTCAATTTCTTTTTAGTGCGGAGGGAAAGTTTTTGGTGTCATTTCCTCTGTGTGATCCAACCACATGTCCAGAGTGTCTTCCCTTGGAGCTCTATGAAATCCCATGACTTGAGGGGGCAATTCCCTGGCTGGGTCAGTTTGCAGTGACTTGACTGCGAGGATCCTTTTTTTCTGTTCTCTTCAGTTGGGCCCAGCTACATAGACTGTTCTAAGTTTGTGCAGTTAGGTTTGTTTCACACAGAGTAAGGCTAAACAAGAATAATTATCATCACTTAGAATGAGTGTAATTGTCATTACTAGCTTTGTAGGAAAAATTGCTGTCTCAGATTTTAAAAATTTCATTTGTATGCTTAATGCCCAGTATGTAGTAATAATCTTAAACATTCTTCATTTTCATCAGGCAACAAACCTGTTTATGCTTGCGAGTTATGTCCAACAACTTGTGGTCGTAAAACAGATCTCCGAATACATGTACAAAAACTTCATACGTCAGATACTCCATTGAAATGTAAAAAGTGTGGAAAAGCCTTCCCTGATAGGTAAGTTTAGTGAATATTTATATATTGGGTTTTTCACTTTTATGGTAGTATATACAATGTTTAGTTTGTGTAAAGAAGCTGTTGAATGGTGTTTTTACATAGAACTACCCCATTCCTCTCACTCAGTGTAGTTTTGAGGGTTTAAGACATAGTGTATTTTATTAACTGCACCATTATTTGTACCACCCAACAATATGATGTATCTTTGTAGTGAAAAATTACTAATTAATAGGTAAAATAATTTCAGATTCTTATTCAGTAGGTATAGGGTTGAATGAAAAAACATCCTACAGACTTAACTCTATTTTGAGATTTCATATAAATTACTTTTGATAAACATTATATTGATTGTTATTTTTAAGGAAAAAGTTAACACTTTTCTAGATGTCACTAATAAGTTGAGATTATGTAAAACTTTTTGGTAGCCACAACATCATATGCAACATAAATTGGAACATCTGAAAGGGAAAGGGTCTTGCCTTGCAATTTACACCAGGTTAGATTTCACACTGGTGTGGAACCTTTTAAAGTATTACCCGATAGGAAACTATTCTCATTCCATTCTGTTGTCACAGTATTCTCTGAAATCTTTGATTATAATTATTGCCCAAAATATTCATTCGTAAAAATTTGTTATATTCCTGGTTTCCTGCTCATGTAGGTATGAAAGGAAGTTTAGATAAAGTTAGCAACAAGTATGACTAGATCAAGCAAAGATTCCCCAAAATGATTGTTACATTTCTGAAATGCATTGTATTGAATAGGTGACATGGTTAATTGAGTGATGATGAAACAGGTAACAAAGTAGAATTGACATATTAACCTTCGCAGTCTGTCCTAAAATATGTGCAGCACACCCCTAGACTGGACTAAATTTAAAGGCCAATTTAAAAAAAAACACATCAAGGGAAACAAGATATGCATATGTACCAAGTAGTGTAAGAAAAATAATTAAAAAAGTTTCTGTACCTTCCATTGGATGTTGAAAGTAAATATTTTTAACCTTGTGCCGAGCCTGTGTATCAAGAGTCATAAAAAATATGTTAATACCAGGTTATAAATGTTTCTTCTAATAATTTATTTTAATTTTGTTTTGTAAAATTATGATACAGCTCACACAATATCATAATAATAAATAAGACCTAAAATCAGTAACAAATTCTTAGTATATTTATTGTAAAATATCCTTGGATGGGAATGATGGACAACATTCCCTTTCGACATCTCCAGACAAACTGATCTTTCTCTCTTGTACCGATTAGCTATTATAGTTGCCATAAGAGTTCCCATGATTCATTTATTGCCTATGGAAGTAATTTGAACACTTTTCCCACAAAATTCATTCAAACTATATGGTGCAAAATGTTGATCATCGAGGACGGTACCTGGAATTTACCCTAAAACTATAATAGTCATGTGCAATGCCCATTCACAAAAGGTTAACAAGGTTCCTAATGATCACTTCTGGTGACTCATTTCATATTTGTAGAAAATGTGAAGCAAGAAAACAATCTCGGTTGGTAATGAATGAGAAAAACTGGACAAATGTCTCTATGAAATATTGTCTTAACTCTTCAGCATTGTAGGCTTATCCAGTTGTTAAGATTTTACAAGGTTGTGATTAAGAAATGATGGTTAAAGTAGTGTTTTTATGATAAAAGGGCCATCCCTGTAAGAGGTAAATAAATAATCTCAGTGGTATGGTTAATGCATTTTTTAATAATGATAATAATAATGCCAAAACTTTCTCTTGCAAACCAATTAATCATAAGAAGCTCTATTTCATGTAGAATAATTCCATGTGCACCAACATACTTTAGTGTGATGAGAAATGCTGTCATGGCATTGAGTAATTAATGATTTTACTATTGTATTTAGCTTATATCGTGAAGCAGTTTTACTGTTAGGTTTGTAACATTTTTTTACTTTGTATCCTAGGTATACTTTTAAGCAACACAATAAGTCTCATGAGGGTGAAAAATGTTTCAAATGTGATCTCTGCCCGTATGCTTCAACGTCAGCAAGACATCTTGAGTCTCATATGTTAGTACACACTGAACAAAAGCCATACCGATGCAACCAGTGTGACCAGGTGTGTCATTATGCCATTTTGTGTTGATAGTCATGTTTTAAAATGTGGTAAATTAGACTTAAATTTATGGCAAATTAGAGGTTTAGTTTTAAGCCATTTTTTATAATTTGTCATGGATAAAATAACTCGAAGGTGGAAAAGCAGCAAAGTATAGTTCACCTTTCCCTTTTTTTTTCCAGGCCTTCCGTCAGAAACAGTTACTTAAGAGACATCAGAATCTTTATCATAATCCAACGTACATCCCTCCTATGCCAAGAGAAAAAACGCAGGAGTGCCCCGAATGTGGAAAAGCATTTAGGCATAAAGGTATGTATTAGAATTGTGTGAGCATTGAAACTAGTATTAGTGTCTTTATTAAGTGAATTATATTATTTACTTTGTTAACCAGTTTCCAGCTGGCACTTGAAGATTATCCTATTGTTAAGACCTCATGTTTGCTCGCTATGGAAAATAAAAATTAATAAAAAATTTGTCATTTTACATGAATGATGAAGAAGCATTTAAAAAGTGGACAAGACATCCTCCTTTTTAAGTTTTCCTTTATTTTTTGGGTTGGAGGCCAGGGATACTGGAGAACGACTATTGAAGAGTATATCAATTGTCTGATTTTGAATTATACAAACATTTTTTAAAGTAAAGTAGGTTAAATTTTTCTGGAAGTCCAGCTTCAGATGTGAAGAGTATGAACTGATTAAAACAAGTTGTATGTTAAGATCATTTGACAGACTTGAGAGCAACAGGTTTTTACAACAAAAGTAATGCCATATTAGAGAGAGAGCAAGGAGCAATGGCTGTAGGGTAAAGTTGCTGTTAGAAGAGGTTGGTTGTTGATTAGGTTGATAGTTTCTTTTTATCCAAGTCTATTAAGACGATTTGAGAGTGAAAAATCTGTTATAGGAACTACTTGATACAAGGATTAATTTATTTCATCATTGAGCTACTGAGTGAAGTTCACAGAGCAAATGACAAAAACACACCTGATTCCCTAAGGCAAATTTATTCAGATGCATGACTTGTTACAAAACATGCTGCTGTTTGTATAAGACAAAATGTATTTCAGATATGAGGGGGTGTTGATATCCCAAGTTTGCAAACATTATTGCGAATCTTGTTGTATAAGATAAAAATGTAAGGACTTGGTTCTTTGGGTTCTTCCATCAGACCCTTATGAAAGTTCTGTGAGAGAGTCTGGTTTTTGATAGATTCAATTATAAATTAATGGACAGGGTAAGAGGGAATTTTGATTCATGTAGTAAAGCTAAGAAGTTGGGAAGTTACTATTACAGTAAAATCACTCATAACTGGCACCCTTTGGTGGCACCCTTGAGGCCAAAAGGTTTCAGGTCTTTTAATTTGCTGGTTGCTCAAGAGAAAGTGTCCTAAAATACCATACATGTATCCTGATCTGTCATTTGATTATTGGCAGACAGGCTGCGCACAACAACAATGTTCTATTATTTATTTAATTAATTTTTTTTAGGTAATCTCATTAGACATATGGCTATTCATGACCCTGATGCTTCTGCTCAAGAAAAAGCACACGCCCTCAAGATTGGCAGGCAAAAACGATTACAGTTAATAAATGGTCAGCAGGTAAGTCACTTTAGACCAGTGGTTCTTAACCTTTTTCACTGCCCATACCTCTGGTTATTTCAGAAAATTTTCTCGTATTTTGCTGAGAAATTATTAGATGTATTCCAATACTGAACAAATGTAGTTTTTTATTTCAAATGGAAAGTGTCAGTTAGTAGGTTACAATGAATGTACATTATAACAGTAATTATGAGTAATACTACATAGTGCATACCAACACAGTTTTAGTGGCTCTTTTGTTTTTATTTTCATTAATGATGAGGTTCAAACAAGGTACTTTCTTTGAAAGTACCAGTTATAGCAAGAGAAAAATTAGGAAAATATATGTTTTACTTTATCGTGGTAAAAATATACAGTACCATTCCACTAGCTATCATGTCTCGTTCCCCAGGGTTTTAAGGTTTCTGGTCCTTTTGGGAGTACGTATAGGTACACCAGGTCAAGAACCACAGCTTCAGATTATCGTTTGTGTTTCCTAATCATAATGATCTGATTATCAGGCAGTCTAGGTTTACATGACAGTGATGAGACTGAATAATTAAGTAATATTAATATAAACTTTGCCCAGTCCACAGAAAAGTTTGTATTTAAAGGTATGCAAATATTAAATTTACTGTGTCGGGATAGTTATGTAATGCTAAAGTTTTTCCTCTGTTTTAAAACTACTTTAGTTGCTTGTGAATTCTGTGTAGATTACTCCTTAGATTAGAATATACTGCCCCATTTGTATCTGTACTTGATGCCTACTTTTAGGGAAATTTGATGGGTGAGATATTCTGTAGGTTTGTTAATATAGGAAACTTGGTTAGTTTCCTATATTTCAGTCCAGATATGGTTGTTGTACATAATTTTTTTGTAGTGTTAAAAAGTAGTGTCATG
>NC_087211.1:50154075-50179504 GCF_015104395.2 Macrobrachium nipponense | reverse complement strand
AAATATTTTTAATTCCAAAATTGTGGGGGAGAGAGCTCCAACAACATGATCTAGAGTTGTGTCAAACAGGTATTTATGAACTGGAAATTCTGTTACTTTACTGTACTTTGAGTATACTGAAACTTTCAAAATCCTGAAAAGAAGTTTTTGTTAGAATCTTCAACATTTTCAATTTTATTAAGTTAATACATTTTTCATGAGTTGCAATATAGTATTGATATAAATTAAGAAATGAACCCTTTGACAGCCAAATGTGAGTTTAGAATATTATTAGCAATAGGGTACATTTTTACTTGATTATCCTTACCTGAGATTTCTGGCCTTTTTCAGTTTGCCTAATGCTTACATCTAGATTATTTGTATGTACTACTATACTTTGCATCATACAACTTATTCATGTGTATACTTCTAATTTGTAACCATCTTACATAATCAATTGACCACAGTAAGGATGAACGCCTGATCACTCCAGGTCTCACAATAACCTTAGTTGCTCCTCATGCCAATTAGTTTGTAGATCTGTTAACTCCTGGTTAAGTCAATGAGAGATTCTCCCATGGTCCACTCTTCCCATGACTGTCCAGCACTTTCTCATTGAATGCCCAAATTGGATTCAGCAGAGGTGCATTTATTTTAGAGATCCAACAATGTCAGGATTGTCACTGAAGGCAGGGATTTCTCACCTTACAAAATGTTCCTAAGTAAAGACGGTTTTTTTAATTAAGTTCATTATTCCTCATAGAATGTCTATAGATATCAAGGAGAATGGACCCACTGTGATTGATTTGATGAAGTGTCTGTTAAGCAGATGGCAGACTTCCTGTTCTCCTTTGTAGAGAACTCCTCAGTAAAGGATATTGCTCTATTGGAGCCAAGTCTTAAGACTGAAGGGTCTGGATCTCTCCCCTTGGGTGTTGTTCATGCTCATGAAGAGTTTTGAACAGTCTCGTCCCCCTTTGGAGGTTTTTCCTAGTGAGTTCGATACAACTCATTCTCTGCAGCCTAACAAGAACACTTTAGCGCCTCAGTGCCGTGATCGGTATGGTCTTGGCCTCCCACCTTGGTGGCTGAGAGTTTGATTCTCAAGCATTCCACTGAGGGGTTAGGGATGTTTATCTCTTGTGATAGAAGTTCACTCTCAACGTGGTTCAGAAGTCACATAAAGCTGTTGGTCCCGTTGCTGAATAACCACTGGTTCCATGCAACACAAAAGCACCATACAAACAAACAAGAACATTTTTATGAGTATGTGGCAAAAATTATTGCTGTTGACCCAAGTGAGATGCATTTGTCTGTGAAAAAGGTCCGTACTCTGTCCAGTGTTGATCCCTTTTTGTTTGTACAGTTTCAAATAAGGTGTCCAGGAACACTTCGTTTCTGGCTTTGTGAGGTGGTCAAATGAGTGGCTTCTCAGGGAAGGATGTCAGCCACCTTACATGTGTTAGAGTTCATGAAATCAAGAGCACAAGACTGTCCCCAGCCTTGGTTTGCCAAGTCATGAGGATGGGTTTCTTATGACAACAGAATTCCTTTGCCTGGTTTTGCCTGAGGGACAATGCCCAAGAGTTACTGGATACCTTTTCAGTACTTTTAGTGGCAGCTCAAGTTGTGTAGTCACCCAGCTGTTTGGACAGAAAAGTATCTCGCATGAGTACTTCGCTTAATGTGTCTCTGGAGGGCATGAATGATGAGGGCCTGGACTCTCTTCCTTCCCTTTCTTCTTTCAGAGCAACACTGAAATACTTACTGGGAAATGACTAGATACAGTTAACTACACTTCAGTCATCCAATCTGAGAACTACGCTCACGAGTCTCCCACTCTTCCCTTGAACGAGGTGTGGGCCGGGTAGCTCATAACCAATCAGTTTGGATTTGACAAAATAGCTACTTTTTGATTTGCAATCCCTTATAGGAACTACAGGTTTTCCAACATTCCCAAGTGAGACTGAATCCTCTTTCAACACTAGGGCCGTACTGCTCTGTCATCTCAATGCCAGATAGAGTAGTTACAGGAACCCAGGATATAATTTCAGTTGAAAGACAACCTCCCACCTAAGGAGTGAGTTCCTTATGAAAGGCAATGGTTTGAAATTTTGTGGTAACAAATATAAATTTTTTTCCTAGGTATACAAACCAGAGCCTTTCTCTCTCTCTCTCTCTCTCTCTCTCTCTCTCTCTCTCTCTCTCTCTCTCGTCTCTCTCGCTCTCTCTCTCTCTCTCTCTCTCTCTCCATGGTAATTGAGATATCCATGTCACCACTCACCCACTTAACAACCAATTACTTACATTGTTACCAAGTTCAATAACTGTTACCTGGCTCACACTGTAGGATATTATTGTAAGATAATGGTTTGAATACTAGGTAAAATACAAATTAATTTGAAAATTATATATTTCCTTTTTGCATTTACAGTTGCTTTGAAGAGTTAGGACATTTGTATTTCAGAGTAATTCATGTGTATGTAGTACTATAAACTGTCTTAGTTCTGTTAATCAGTGTTTAAGGAGTGTTTGCTTTTCATATATTTTTGCTTCAGTAGCATCTAATCATCGCTTGAGAATACTTTTCTTTGTAATTCCTAAAATTTCTTTTAATTTACGTTGTCTTTGCTTAAATTTCCTCTCTGTTGTAATGTTTACACTTGTTTGTCCTTTTTGAAGATTTTAATTATTGTACTAGTAATCTGAGTACTACTGTTAATAGTAAGTCCCACGTTTTAGTGTGAATGTCAGGATAATCTAATGTCCTGTTAATGTGAATTTTTTCCTTACGTAATTACATTTTGTGAAATCTGTTTTTGTTCTATTTATGTAAATAGTTAGAGTACACTTGTTTGTTTTTTATATTAATTTTTGTTTGAATGCATTTGTTCTCAGACTTAAATAATTTTTTATTTTGTTGCTTTTTCCTCTGCTTGTGTCAATCTTCCTCAGGGTAGAATCCAACTGAACCATAAGCCTCAGTTTTCGGAGAATCTTTTTACATGTTTTATGGCAACTATATTTTATGGATTAACTTTTTTTTTGTTCATAATACTGGTTTCTAGGCATTCCATATTGTCTTTATACTTGTTTCTACTAATATTTTCACTTCATAGAAAAATTGAAGATTATTCCTATTGCAATGTAAGCCATAGGTTTTATGTATGAGCAGCCTTCACCACGTGCTGGAGACTGTTGTTGAACTTTTTAAACTAGAGTTCTTAGTTGGCAGTTATAAAGGGTGAGTGGAAAAATACCCTTCCTTGTTCTTCAGATGTCACCTGATGTAGACATTTCACTGTGCCCTCTGGTAGCAGCTGCTGAACTTCTAATAATTTTTGAATTGCTGGTTTGTATTTTTGGTTTTTGTACATGAACTTCCCTGCCAGATATATACATAGCTTACGACTCTGACGTCACGACAGAAAATTCAAAACTCGCGGCACACGCTACAGGTAGGTCAGGTGATCTACCTTACCCGCCGCTGGGTGGCAGGTGTAAGAACCAACCCCCCTTTCCAGTCAGATTTTTCTCTGTCGCCGGCTTAACAGCACCTGTTGTTAAGTCCTCTCAATAGTGGATTTATTCTCGTCGCCGGCGATTCTTGGATTGACTTTTTGGTGATGTACCCTTTGTTCGTTGGCTTGGCATACGCTATTTTGGATCGTTTTTTGAATTGTTCTTTGTTTATTTCTCGTTATGGCTGATTCTGAACTTAAGAAATCTTCTATGTTTAGAGTATGTTCGAAGAGTGAATGTAAGGTGAGGCTTGCTAAAGCATCTTTAGACCCTCACAGTGTTTGTATGAACTGTAGAGGGAATGAATGTTCTTTCGTTAACCCTTGTCAAGAGTGTGAAAGGTTGGATGAGGACGAGTGGAAGTCTCTTTCTTCCTACTTAAGGAAGTTAGAGAAGGATAGAGCGCGTAAGGCTTCATCCAGGAGTTCAAGTAGGTCTCTTGTTAGCGAACTTGATGTTGAGAACCCAAATGTAGACGTAGTTCCTTCTCCTGTTTCAGCCCCTGCTCCTAGCTTTGAACCCGAAGATTCGTGTTCGGAGAACGCAGTAAGGAGTAACGAGAGCAAAGTACGCTCTTCTAAAGGTAAGAGTGACAGTGAAAGTGATAAGTGCAGTGTCCCTAGTGCAGTGGAGGGTGCGTCTGACCGGCTCTCTAACGCTTCTAGGCCTAAACCTCTTCCAGACTCCCAGACCCAGTGGAGGAGGAAAGTCAAAAGCCGCAGGAAGGTTAGGGAGAACCCCCACCGGTCAGGTGTCCCCTCGGCAGATCCTGTTGCTCGCTCCCAGGCTGCCTTGGATAGAGCCAAGAAAGAAGTATTGAAACAGTGCTTCTCGTCTTCGTCTCCTTCTCCTAAGCGTAGATGGAGCGCGTCGGAGTCATCGCGCCCTCTCAAGAGAGCTTGGAAGGAGCCTTGTGCCCTTCCCTCCAGCCCCGAATCATTCTCAGAAGAACCAGATTGAGCGTAAGAGAGCCAGGAGAGCTCAAGGATCCTCTTCTCCTTTCCATGCTCGGGCTTCTTCTCCTACCAAAGAGTTCGAGAGATCGCCAGCGCGCATCTTGGCTGGCCTACAGGCGCAGATTTTTGCTTTAGCTAACTCTTTAGCGGGGAGTTCTCATCGTAGGAAGGACATCTCCCTACCGGTGAAGAAGTCAAAGAAGGATTCTGCGGATTTTTCGCCTTATGCAGGAAAAGTGCAAGAGCCTCGCAGCAGAGCCTTTTTCATTAAAGAGAGACTCAGTCGCTCTCCAAGTAGGCGCTCCCCTCAGGCAAGTAGGATCTTGACAGGCGCTCTTCTCCTGAACTCCGCTCCCCTAGTTTTAGGGAGGATAGGCATCGCTCTCTGAAGACTCGCTCTTCTTCTTGTAAACGTCAAGAGTTTGACAAGAATAAGGAGTCTCGTTCTGTCCAGGATCGCAGTAGGCGCTCTTCACCTGGAAGCCGCTCTCCTCTGCATAGGCGCACGGAGACTAGTAGGCGCTTTTCTCCGGATTTTGTTTCTTCGCCTGAGATTCGTTCACCATCTGTCAAAATCAGAGAAGATAGTAGGCGCAAGGAGCCTAGCAAGAGACAGACTAGATTATCACCTTCTTGCGAGCGCACTCGTTCAGACAGGCACTCAGTACCTCGCAAACGTTTTGCGTCTGATAGACGTTCTTCTTCGGAAGACTTTTCGCTTTGTGACAGGCGCCAAGAGCCTGACAAGCGATTAGAACTTGATGGGCGCCTAGAGCCTAGCAGGCGTAAGATTCCTGATAGGCGCTCTCCTCATACTAGGAGCCCTTCAGTTGTCTCTGACAAGGATTTGGACAGACGCGCCTCCTCTAGCAGGCGCTCTATTAGTAGGCGCTCTCCCAGTAGGCGCTCTCCCAGCAGGCGCTCTCCCAGCAGGCGCTCTCCCGACAGGCGCTCTCCCAGCAGGCGCTCTCCCAACAGGCGCTCTCCCAGCAGGCGCTCTCCCAGTAGGAATTCTCCTGGTAGGCGCTCTCCTAGGAAAAGCTCTCCTATAGGCAGCCGATCGTCCAAACGTCTTTCTTCGGAAGAAGGACACGGTGCTTCTGAGGAAGATCTTCCGAAGGATTCTTCAGGTTCCTGTTACAAGAGATTGACTGAACTCCTCTTGCAAGAATTTGGAGAGTCTCTTTCGGCGGTTGCACCTCCTTCTCCCCCTTCATTATTTTCTACAGCTAAAACTTCGAAGACGTCGTCGGTGGTGAAAATGAAACCTACGGTGTCAATGAAGAAAGCGCTCAAGAGCTTCGAAGATTGGTTGGTCTCCAAGGAGGAGAAGGGGGAACCTTTGGGTTTGACTCTTCCAGCTTCTGCAGACTCGGACTTCTCTTCGTTGGTGGATTCCACGCGTCGTTCGGCGCTTAATTCAGCTAAGACGATGTGGGGAATGAGCGAACTCGACCACCTTCTGAAGGGAATGTTCAGGGTGCTGGAAGTGTTTAACTTCCTCGACTGGACCCTAAGAGTCTTAGCTAAGAAGACGAGGGATCAAGACTCTTTATCTCCAGAAGATTTACATTCTGTATTGTCTTGCATGGACAAAGCAGTGAGAGATGGTTCTGGAGAGATAGCTTCGCTTTTCGGGGCAGGAGTTGTTAAGAAGAGGGCAGATTTCTGCTCCTTTTTAACTAAAGCGGTGTCGCATGCGCAGAGATCGTCGCTGTTATTTGCTAATCTTTCCCAGCAACTCTTCCCCAAGAAGATCATAAACGACATTTCCAACGCTCTTTCTGCTAAAGCGACGCAAGATATGTTGGCTCGCTCAGCGAGAATTCCTAAGGCTTCTTTTCAACCTAAGGCGAAGAAGGAGGCTTCGATCAAGCAAGAGCCCTTTCGAGGAGGCCCTTCTTCCCGCGCTTCTTCCTCCAGAGGAACAAGACCTCCTAGAAGAGGAAGGACCTTCTCTCGTTCTATAAGAGCGAAGAAATAGTACGAATGTCCTCCAGACTGCAGTAGGTGCCAGACTGCTGTGTTTTGCAGACGTCTGGGCACAGAAGGGGGCGGACAACTGGTCCCTCTCTATAATCAAAAAGGGATACCTCATTCCCTTCGTGTCGAGACCACCTTTGACCACCACACCAAGGGAGTTAGTGGCCAGGTACAAAGACCCTCATATGAATCACAGGGCTCCCTTGCTCTAAGCAGTAGAGCTGATGCTGGAGAAGCAAGCGATAGAGATGGTGCAGGACCCTCATTCCGCGGGTTTCTACAACCGTCTTTTTCTTGTGCCCAAGAACTCAGGAGGATGGAGACCGGTTCTGGACGTAAGCGCCCTGAATGTCTTTGTGAAGAAGAGAAGGTTTACGATGGAGACGACATCCTCAGTATTAGCCGCCCTTCGTCCAGGGGACTGGATGGTGTCACTAGACCTTCAGGACGCTTATTTTCATGTGCCAATCCATCCTTCTTCGCGCAAGTTCCTGAGATTCATGTGGAAAGGGAAAGTGTTTCAGTTCAGGGCTTTGTGCTTCGGCCTCTCCACAGCCCCTCAAGTCTTTACAGGGCTGATGAAGAACGTAGCCCAATGGCTTCATCTAGAAGGAGTGAGGGTGTCCCTTTACTTGGACGATTGGCTGATCAGGGCCAAATCGAAGCAGAAATGTCTGGAGGACCTTCACATCACTCTGACCTTAGCGAGTTCTCTGGGTTTACTGATAAACTTCGAGAAATCACAGCTAATCCCCAGCCAAGATCGTATTTATCTGGGGATTCGGATGGTTTCTCAGGTTTTTTCGGGCTTTTCCATCCCCGGAAAGGATCAACCGTTGTGTAGAGAAGGTCACAACCTTTCTGGAGAAAGATGTATGCACAGCGAGGGAGTGGATGAGTCTGTTGGGGACACTCTCCTCGCTGGAGCAATTCGTTTCTCTAGGGAGGTTACACCTCCGACCCCTACAGTTCTTCCTGAATTGGAACTGGAATCGGGGTGCTCAGAACCTAGATTTTGTATTCAAAATCCCGAACGAGATAAAAGAGGATCTCCGATGGTGGGCAAACCCTCTTCTTTTCAAGGAAGGCATTTCCTTACGGTTGAAAAACCCCGACCTAGTCTTATTTGCAGACGCTTCAGACAAAGGTTGGGGAGCGACTAGGATCCAGAGAAGTGTCAGGCACCTGGATGGGGGAACAGGTGTCCTGGCATATAAACAAAAAAGAGCTCATGGCGATTTGGTTAGCCCTCAAGGAGTTCAAACCTCTCGTTCATAAGTCTTCAGTTCAGGTCAACTCGGACAACACCACAGCCCTGGCTTACATTCGGAAACAAGGGGGGGACTCACTCATTCTCCCTGTACGAAACAGCAAGAATGCTCCTCTTATGGTCGGAGGAAAGGGAGATAAGTCTCCTCACCAGGTTCGTACAGGGAGAAAGAAATGTCAGAGCAGATCTCCTCAGCAGAAGAAACCAAGTCCTTCCCTCAGAATGGACCCTTCACTCGGACGTATGCCAGGGACTGTGGAAGCTCTGGGGCAGACCTCATCTGGACCTCTTCGCAACTGCCAGGAACGCGAGGATAGACCTGTACTGCTCACCAATTTCAGACCCGAAAGCAGTAGCAGTAGACACGTTCCTGTTGGACTGGAGCAACCTAGACCTTTATGCGTTTCCTCCTTTCAAGATTCTAGGGGAGAGACTAAGGAAATTCTCAGCATCAGAAGGAACAAGGATGACCTTGATAGCTCCATTCTGGCCCGCCCAAGACTGGTTCACAGAGGTACTGGAATGGTTGGTAGATGTTCCAAGATCCCTGCCACTAAGAGTCGATCTGCTCAAACAGCCCCACTTCGACAGGTTTCACAAGAACCTCCACGCTCTCAGTCTGACTGGATTCAGACTATCAAGAGTCTGGTCAGAGCTAAGGGGTTTTCGTCAAAGTCTGCTAGAGCAATTGCCAATGCACGGAGACCTTCCACTTCCAAGGTCTACCAGTCGAAGTGGGATGTTTTTCAACGTTGGTGCAGGAATCAGAACGTTTCCTCCTCCAGTACCTCTGTGACCCAGATAGCAGATTTTCTTATTTTCCTGAGGGAAAAATGCGGTTTGGTAGTCTCTACCATTAAGGGCTACAGGAGTATGCT
Organism: Macrobrachium nipponense; assembly: GCF_015104395.2. Taxonomy (NCBI): domain Eukaryota; kingdom Metazoa; phylum Arthropoda; class Malacostraca; order Decapoda; family Palaemonidae; genus Macrobrachium; species Macrobrachium nipponense. The sequence continues at coordinate 50,170,916 of NC_087211.1, read as the reverse complement.
ATCTTCTGTGTTCAGACACAGGGGATTAAACATCTCCGAAGATAAGGATCTGCATGACTTAATCAAGTCGTTTGAGACTTCTAAAGGGAACTCTTGTTTAACACCAAGCTGGAACCTGGATGTAGTGCTTTCGTTCTTAAGATCCGCTAGATTCGAACCTCTCCATTCAGCTTCCTTCAGAGATCTTACTATGAAGACCTTGTTTCTCTGCGCTTTAGCTTTGGCTAAGAGAGTAAGCGAACTGCAAACTTTGGAAGGAGATGTTGGGTTCCAAAGAGACTCGGCTGTGTTCGTTTCTCCCGTCTTTCTTGGCCAAGAATGAAAACCCCTCTTCACCTTGGCCCAGGAGCTTCGAAATTAAAAGCTTATCCTCTCTAGTTGGATCAGAAGAGGAGAGGACCCTTTGCCCTGTAAGGAGCTTAAAGTTTTATCTCCAGAAGAAGAAACAGCTTCGGGCTAACTCAGACTTCCTATGGTGTTCCGTAAGAGATCCTAGTAGGCCCTTATCAAAGAACGCCCTGTCATTCTTTATAAGGAACCTTATCAAAGAAGCTCACGCATCTTGTGACCAAGATCAGTTTAGACTTCTTAAAGTCAAGGCACATGAGGTAAGGGCCATCTCTACTGCTTTTGGCTTTCAAGAAGAACATGTCCCTACAAAACCTCATGAAGACGACTTATTGGAGGTGTGAGTCAGTCTTTGCCAACCACTACCTGAAAGACGTGAGAATTACGTATGAGAAGTGCTTTGGGTTAGGCCCGTACGTATCGGCGGATTCAGTGCTGGGGCAGGGAGCTGAAGCATATCCTTTTTAAATATTTTCCCTTATTATATTTGTCTTGTGTTTTTTGGTTGTGGGAAGGAGGATGCAGGAGGCACCTCCCTCTTTCATAGTATTAACATTTGTATTTGGTTAGGTGATCGTTTTGTGCTTGAAGCTCCTTGCAAGGGTAGTGGACAGGCTCTGTCATTTAAGCGGGTTGATCCCCATTGACTAGATCCTAACTGGATTCTGCCAAGTAAGAGGAGTCAGTCCCTCCTAAAGAGGGGCCCCGATGAGGAAGAGGAGGTCCTGGATAGAAAGGCTCGTAAGGTTGAAACGGACAAAGGGAACATCTTGTGGAAGGGGTAGTACCTTCCAAGGTTCCCACCTCATCAAAGGATCTTCATTCTTGCTAAAAGCTACGTTCCGGAGAAAGTAGCACTTCCCCTGTGGGAAGGAATTGAATATGATCCGGATCTCTGGATAAAGCCGACAGTTCTGAAATTCTTGCTCCTGAAGCTAGGCTTAATAAAAACAGAGTTTTTCTTAGGAGCATCATAAACGAGCATGTGTCGTTATCGGTTTCGGAAGCCAGTTTTAGAACATCGTTTAAGAACCATGAAACTGACGTAGGCCTGACAGAGGGCCTAAGTCTAGCACATGCTTTAGGAATAGACGAGAAAGAGGTATCTGTCAAGTCTATGTTAAATCCAAATTGAAATATCTTTTTCAATGCTGACTTGTTTGTCGTAATCGTGCTAGCTGCTAAACCCTTTTCAAATAAAGATCTGAAAAAAGGATATAGCAGAATTAACTGTCATGATTCTGATATCTGACTCTCTCAGGAAGATTGCTAACTTTTTGACGGCAGCATCATACTGCCTCAAAGTTGAATCCCCTCCCTTTTATCGGATTCCAGGAAAAGAATATTCTGAGGGTCAAATTACGCATCTCTTTTTGCCGCAAACTTCATGAAATCCATAAAGTTAGGGTTTGAGAATCCCTGAGGAAGCGAACACAGTCTTCGTTTGTACTGACTGGGAGAGCTTGGGACTGGGGATCCGAAGGGGACGAAGACCCAGTTCCAGGATCAGGGGGTACCAATTGCTCTTCGGCCAGTCTGGGGCTACTAGAGCCACTTGACCCCTGAATGTCCTGAGTTTGTCTAAGACCTTCATAAGGAGATTCATGGAGGGAATACGTAAATCTTCTCCCAGTTGTTCCAGTCCAGAGCAGGGCGTCCGTGGCGTAAGCCAGAGGGTCCAGGTTGGGGGCTACATAACACGGTAGTTTGTGGTTCGCTTGTGATGCGAAGAGATCCCCACCTGTAGCCCTGGGGACTCTTTGAAGGATCCATTGGAACGACTCTCGTCTAGAGACCATTCCGATTCTAGGGGTACTGATCGGGATAGGGCGTCTGCTATGACGTTTCTACTCCAGCTATGGTGGGTGGAGGAAAGATGCCAACTGAATTTGTATGCCAGGGAGAAGATGGCTATCATGACGTGATTTAGATGACGTGACTTGGAGCCTCCTCTGTTTATGCAATGTACTACCACTGCGCTGTCCAAGACTAGCTTTATGTGGGAGTACCTTGGTGGGCGTAATCTTTCAGAGTCAAGAAGACTGCCATTGCCTCCAGTACGTTTATATGGAACTGACGGAACTGGGTGACCAAATTCCTTGCACCTTTTTGACCTGGGAGTACCCTCCCCAGCCGCTTAAGGACGCGTCTGTGGATGGTAATCCCTGGTGGAGGGAACTGAAGAGGGACTGACACTGACAGATTCTTGACTTTGCCCACGGCCGAAGCCGGTCTTTAGAATCAGAGGTACTGAGGATAGCTTGTCCCTGGACCTGACATTTGCTCGAGATCGCCAGATCCTGGTTAGATCTTTCAGTTTGGCTTTCATTAAGATGTTCGTTACTGAAGCAAACTGGAGAGAGCCGAGGATTCTTTCCTGAGCTCTCCTCGATGCTAGTTTGTTTGACTTAGAAATTGCTTGACTGACTTCGCTATTTCTTTCCTTTTGGTGGATGGAATCGACAGAGTGTGTGGAGGATAGATTCCATTGAATGCCTAGCCACTGAAAGTTTGACTCTGGGGTGAGTCTGGACTTGGATCTGTTTATCTTGAATCCTAGATATTCTAGGAATTGGATCACTTTCAGTGTGGCCTTGTTGCATTCTTCGACTGATGGGGCCGGGCCCCAGATCAACCAATCGTCGAGATACGCTACTACCATAATCCCTTGAGCTCTGAGCTGTTGCACTACTACTTCCGCTAGCTTCGTGAACACCCTGGGTGCCACGTTGAGCCCGAACGGGACTACCTTGAAGGAGAACGTCTGGTCTCCTATCTTGAATCCCAGATACGGACGGAAGTGTCTTGCAATAGGGATATGATAGTAGGCGTCTGTAAGATCGATAGAGGTGGTGACGGCCCCACAGGGAAGTAAGGTCCGCACCTGTGAGATCGTGAGCATCTTGAACTTGTCGCAGCGGATGGCTAAGTTTAAGCGGGACAAGTCTAAGATTACCCTTCTTTTGTTTGAGCCTTTCTTTGGGACGCTGAACAAGCGACCTTGAAATTTTAATCTCTTGACTTTGACTATAGCTCCTTTCTGAAGGAGGTCCTCTGCGTACTCTGTCAATTCGTTGGAAGGAAGTTGACGGAAAGGTCTGGCTGGAGGTGGGTTCGTCAACCAGCTCCAACCCAGCCCTTTTGACACTATGCTCTGAGCCCACTGGCTGAAGTTCCACCGGTGGCGAAAGTGAAACAGCCTCCCTCCTACCTGAAGTTCCTCATTGGTTCTGGTAACCCCTCGACCTCCTCTGAAGTGTTTTCCCCTATTGAAGGGCCTCCCGATCCTCTCCCACGAAAGGACCGCTTACCTCTGCCTCCCTTGTTCGAGCGGTCATACTTCTGAGAAGCTTGACTCTCGAAGGCTGGATTGTAAGCTGGAGAGATGGCGTATGAGGTGGAGGGTTGAGGCTGAGGGGATATCACATAAATAGGCTGTGATTGACCTTTAGACGTGGAGGGCTGAGCTGTCTGCACTAACGGCACTGTAGGAACTTGTTGAGGGAAGCGCGGCTGCTTCTTTTGTAAGGTTGGAAACGTCTAGGCTTCCTTTGTCCTTACCTTTTGGTGTCAAGTCTTGCCTTCTCCTAGCCGTAAGACCCCAACGGTCCTTAAGGCTTTGGTTCAACCTCGTAGCCTCTGCTTGTACTTCCTTTACCATAGCCTCTGGGAAGAGATCTGCGCCCCAAGATGTTAGAAGAAAGGTAACCTATTCGGTTTCATGCCGAATGGTTGCCTCTAGCAATACATGCTTTCTGCAATTTGTTCTAGCAGTGGCAAAACTCGAACATGTCTGACTGCACCGTTTGAGTCAGGGCTTTGGTCATAAGCTTAAAAATTGGTTCTGAACCTAACATAGCCATGGTTGCTACCTCAGACATAGCCATCAGGTTGATTGACCTGGCTAGTCGTGTGTTTTCGAGTCAAACTCCGCTTGAATAAGACTATCAGGAGCCTGGGCAGCTTTTCACCAAACTGCTCCATAGCACAGTCAGGTTTGAGTTTGCCAGCTGTGAAAGTGTTAGGCAAGTCCTCCCATAATTCTCCAATTGACGGGAGCAACGGAGAAGTGGGGTCTGCTTCTTTCAGCTGAGGCATGGGTTTCCCCTTTCTGAGCTGCTGAGATGGTCGACCTCGCTATCTTGGTAAGGAAAGGGAGCGGGGTACCTTCGTCCATCGTGAAAATGGTAAAGGGACTTTTGAATGGTTTGGATCTTGGTATTCGAACAGTCCATGTCGTCTAGACATCTAAGCCATTCTCGTTGGGCCTGGTCCCGAGAATAGAGGACTGTCTCCTTTGGTACCCTGTCATCTCTAACCATAGCCGAAGGCGTGAGCCTAGCGTAGCCTATGAAGGGAGGCTGTAGGCCTTCCGGGTAGAACTCGAAGTCCTCTATTCTTCGAGTTCCAAACTCTCCGGTATGGAGATGAGACCATCTTGGAAGGGAGCATATGACGCTACTCTCCAAGATTGTTCATGGAGAAAGCGGGCAGCGAGTCTACGGGGGAAGCTGAGATCCACTAGTGTTAGAGGTTGAGGGAGAGGCAAGAGGGGCTTCTCTTAGGACCGGCTATAATAGTATCCTGAGAAGTTATCTATCCGCAGGCGAGATATCAATATGTTCCATACTCGTCTTAAGGGAGCCTACCAAGTCGCCCACCTGTTGCAAACAGGCCAGCATTGGTGTCCAGAGCCGGAGCTGCTGCGGAGGTGGAGGGGAGACTCTGAATAGGCACCAAAGGTAGTGGAACTGGTGATACTGCCGGGGGTGCGGGATTTCTCCTTAGGCTTACTCTTTGAGGACTTTGGAGCCGGAGCTAGACCCTTTAGACCTGTCTGGGCCGGGATTACGAGCCGGAGACTTACGCGAAGAAGAAGACGAGGACGTCTTCTTCGAGGACGATGACGTCTTAGTCAAGGTCATATGCTTAGACTTGATCTTAGGCCTAACCGAAGCCTCTGGAGGAGTATATAACTCATCACCCGGTAAAGCCTGGGAAGGATGGTGAAGTTGCAGGGGTAGAAGAAACAGTCACTCCCAAGGGGGACCCTTGGGTACCTGCATTACTTACCTCGACCAACAGGTCGTCTATACCTACCATAGGTTCAACATTTTATATCCAGGGTTGCGACATCCGTGGAGATATCCTGGTCTTGTTCAGTCAAGGAGCCGCCAGCTGTTGTTGGATAAAGGCAATAGAGGGGCCGTCTCTACCGGGTCGACGTACCCAGTCGCCTTGCCTCCGGGGAAGATTAACAAAGCTAAACGCTTCTCTAGTATGTAGGGCTGACCCTTGGCGGCGTTCTTGCCAAACCTCCGACCCAGGCCCGCAGGGTAGCCAATGCCGTATCTCTTACTGCCGGAGCCTGTAAGAGAGGATATATTTTAGATTTAAGAACCACTTAAAAACTAAAACTTAGGATATAACTTAAACTAGATGCCTTAAGTTAAAGTAATGATGAAAACTTAAGAACTAAAAGAAGCGGTAGCGGCATGCGGAGATGGAATACTTACGCCCTCCAAAAGCTGGCTCACCAGATCGTAACATATGGTACACCGTCTCATGGTACCAGACCTGGAGTCCCGTGCGGAGTCGCGCATGGAGCATGGACCGGCAAACTTCGTGTCCACAGGGGTCCTGAAGTGTAGCGGAACATCCCGGATGCTCACAGCTGGTGGCCTGTAAGTGGGAAGACACATGAGTATCTTAAAGGGTAACACTTACAGACTAAGGACAAAAGAACTCCGTTACGTGGCGGAGCTCGGAAAAAATTTGGGCATAACCCCTCCCTGCATTGCCTGAATAGGCTATAATCCCGGAGAGATCCGGTAAATACTAAGGGAGGGGTGGGGATGGTTTAAGAAACTTAAGATAAACTTAAAGATAACTTAAACCTACATGCAAGTAACCGGACTAGGTCAGTGAAGCGGAGTGGTAGTGAACTCAGCAATACGGTACGGTTAGTAAAGACCTATTGTATGCTCCGGTCCAACTATGGTGGACTATACCCTTCCGCTGGATATCAGGACTCCGATAGGGGAGGGAGCTCTAGTAAGGAGGGAAGGGCGAGATGACATACAGACTCGCGCTAACCCGGAGCGACAAGGAAGTAACGGAGAGGGGGGGAAGGCCAGAGCCCCCCCACAACGTACCACCCGGCCGAGCCGAGAAGCGGAGAGGTCGGAACCAGTCAGGGACTGTCGGACTCCCAGGCCCCTCCGGTGGAGGGGAAGGGGGAGGCAGGCTCGGGCATGCTGGGCGAGCAAGGACAGACCGACCCACCCCCGCCCGACTCTATGGGAGAGCGAGAGGGGGAGGGGGTAAGGGGGACTGGCAGGCGCCTGGCTGACTCGTGATCACGTAGTGACCACGAGGCGGTAAAACTAAGATACGGTAACCAGCCTAGGCCAACCAACTGATCAGAGAGAAGCTATGAGGAAGAAGACCGAAAACCTGATCACGGTAGACTAGGCTCTACGAGCCAGGACCTAGGCTAAGCCAGACGCCAACTAACCTAACAACAACAAAACATAAAAATATAATATATAATAAAAATGAAAGAAAGAAGGTAAAATAGCAGGAGAAAAAATCAGGAGTGTGCGACTAGCCCGAAGGCAAGTCTACCACTCAAAGCTAGTCAGGGGCCGATACAAAGAACCTGGACTTGGGTCTGGATAGAAAAAAGCCTACATAAGGTGAAATACCATACATGTATAACAACTTGAGTAGACGTAATAACGCGGATAATCAAAATAGAGCGTAAAATAATAAGGGATGTTCTAGGTATGGGAGACCAAGAACGAACCCAACATGCGGCAGGACCATGCTGCCATGCTTCCAGCCCCCGAGAACGTATACTACCTAAAAAACGGCAAATACCGTCTCGGGGCGGGACGGAAAAAACTCGCTAACCGTAAATACTGAGTACTTAACTTAGCTGCTGCAATAGCTGCACGCTCCATTATCGAAAAATCCGAAGAAAGGGCACAAAATACACAGAGAGAAAAATAGCAACTTGTGATTCGTGCGAGCTAACGAAAAAGGATGGCCACTAGAGGCGCAGCAGTCGCAAGCATGGGATGGTGTAGTAGTAGTACGAGCTGCTCCCCTCTGTGGGACGGCTCCCCTCTTGGAGGGTTTTTGTAGTGGGAGATTTCTATTGGCATTTGGCTCGTGGTAGTGGTCTCACTCGCCTAGTGTTCATACCGACACCCTCCTAGAGGGTGAGCGAGTCAGTCATACTGACCTTTTTCTTTATTTTATTTATTCTCTGGTATGTGTTAGTACATTTACCCTAGAAATAATAGATTAAAGGATATTTCGCTGGCGACACGAGCCAATCGCCCAGAAATAGATTTTTCCTTACGTCAAAATCCTTTTTTTACTTTAACATAGGTTATTCCCCTTTCTCTGGACTTATAAGTCTCTCTCCCTCCACCAAGGGTGTCAATCAGCTATGTATATATCTGGCAGGGAAGTTCATGTACAAAATGATATTGTTAGTATACAATAAAGTTTTGTACATACTTACCTGGCAGATATATACGATTGATGGCCCTCCCAGCCTCCCCTCAGGAGACAGGTGGAAGAGAAAAATCTGACTGGAAAGGGGGGTTGGTTCTTACACCTACCACCCAGCGGCGGGTAAGGTAGATCACCTGACCTACCTGTAGCGTGTGCCACGAGTTTTGAATTTTCTTTCGTGACGTCAGAGTCGTAAGCTATGTATATATCTGCCAGGTAAGTATGTACAAAACTTTATTGTATACTAACAATATCATTTTACTATAATGGGGAAAAAAAGCTCACGTGTTGTGAGGGGCATGAGGATTTGTGTGGGATCATTTTGTCCACTCTTGGCCCTGACCCTCAGAGATATGGGGTTTCATGTAGGAACCAGGCTTGTTCTCATCCCTTCCCCTGTAAGGAGTGTACTGGTTTTTCTCCCTCACAGTGGGAGAGGTTTAGTAGTAAGATTAAGGAGATGAAGGATTTGTCAGTCCCCTTAGAGGAAGCATTGCTTGTTTGTATGGTGTTATATTGCATGGAACCAGCTGTTATTCAGCAACGGGACCAACGGCTTTACGTGACTTCCGAACCACGTCGAGAGTGAACTATCACCAGAAATACACATCTCTCACTCCTCAATGGAATGGCCAAGAATCGAACACGCGACCATTCCAGTTCTTTACATCCTGCCCCTGCTCTTCTTCCCCTTCCTTTGTCCTCAGTCCAGGGTGGTTTAAGCCCTAAAGGGAGGGTGCCTACCATATTCTCCCTTCAGATGAGAACCTGGGCTGAGCTTTCCTCTTACAGAACCTTGGCCCCCATACTCATGCTTGTCCCATACTACTACTACTGACTTTTCTGTTCAAAGTTCTAGATGTACGATGCACAGTTGTCTTTGGTCAAGTTACCTGCAGAGATGTAGCCTTCATTTGCCTTCCCTGGAAGTATCTCTTCCTGCATTCCTTGACCACTCAACTTAAGCAAATGAGGTTAATTCAGCTGCTGTGATTCAGGTTGGTCCCTCACTACCTTGGAGGTTGACCATCCTATGGTGATAGTACTTCTAGTCAGAGATGACCATTCCTTCTTCGGCTGCACATCGTCTGATCTGCCAACTGCAGGGCACAAGTCAAGAGGAAGGATCCCAAGTGGTTGAATAATGCTGAAGAAAGTGTAGGCAACTCTGCCAGTGATGAGTAAGCTACGCCAATGACAGGTGGCTGATGAAAGCCTGCCAAAGCCGATTTGGTTGTTCTTGCCAGGAAAAGAACAGCACTATCACCTCCCTGAGTTTGCTCAAGAGTCAGATGGGGAAAACTCATCATTGAAGAATCTATGAGCATGCCTAGTTACTTTGTCTACAGACAGGGTCTAAGATACAACTTACCCAAGTTTAAATGTTTATCCTGATCTCTGTCCAGGAGTAATTGTCTCATAGAATGCACAGCCTTACCAATTGTCCAAGTAACACAGCAAGTGTAAATCTTGAGTTGGCGAAGCAAAAACAAAGGTAAAAACCAGGATGAACACCTGTGAGGCTGTTGCTACACTAAAGCAGAGTTTTGAACTAGTAGAGTCCTGTTGCTTGCAAAGAGCAGTTACATACTTCCAAAAGTTCTGATGGACAGTCACTTGAAAATATACATTTCCTTCAAATCTGTCAGAAGCATGAAGTCCTCCTAGGAAGGGCTGCACAGACCATACTGCTTCCATCCTGTAGTGAGTTTGCATCATAAACTTGTTCAGAGAGAGGTCAATGACTGGTCTCCAGCCCTCAGTTGCCTTTACCACCAGGAAGTGACTGAAAATCGCTGAAGACCAGTCCTGTTCGATATCTATCGCCGCCTTTATTTTTAACCTCCCACCTTCCATCAGCAGGGATTTTTTAGAATCTGGCGGGAAGATTGCATCAGCATTAAAGTAAGAGGAGGGGGCAACCAAACTTAGAATATTCAGGGCTTTGTCTCATCTCTCCCACATAGACCGACGACCAACACAGGTACCTCCATACTCTTGGTAACAGGGGAAAGGGATTGCTGTCCACAGCAACTCCCTCCTTCCAGCTTGGGGCTGGGGAGAGGACAGTGAAAAGCTTGAAGGCTGGTCTTTCCTTTCTTTCCTTAAAGAGCAAGGAAGAAGGGGTTGCTGGTTTGAGTTTATGAGAGAAAGCTCTCTCTCTCTGCCCAGACCCTGAAGGCATAGCCACCCTCAAAAGGTTTGGCTGCAGCTGCAGATCGCTTCAGCTTCACTGAGGGCTTGAAGGACACCACAAGGTAGATCAAAGTTCTGAGACTCCAATTTGGTAGTGCCGTCAGTGGACCTCGTGCAGTGCACAGTAGGCATTACTCAAGGTTCTTTGTACCATGCCTTCCGCCACTAGCTGCAACGACTTTCGTTCCTTTTACTGTACCTCCTTTTATATTCTCTTTCTTCATCTTAATTTCCACCCTCTCCTAACACACTTCATAGTGCAACTGCTTTGAGGTTTTCCTCCTGTAACACCTTTCAAACCTTTTGCTATCAATTTCCATTTCAATGCTGAGACACATCATAGGTCCCACTGCTTGGCCTTTGGCCTAAATCCTATATTCAGCTCAACTCGAACAATCTGTCCACCACTGCCTCCCCATTACTCTGGAAAACAGTAACAGCAAGCTGTTCCTGAGATTGAGACTAGAAAATAATGTCATGGAAAACTTAGCTTGAGAAGAGGTTTCTCAAGCCAAAACTGTCCAGTCAGTTCAAAGAAAAAGCTTTCCCAAACACCTCTAGACTGGATCAAACATCAAGGCTGGAAAAAAAAAAAAAAAACAAAAAAAAAAAAAAACTTTTAAAAGAAAGGATATGCATGCACATGAAATAAGAAAATAAATTTGCTGTGCCTTCTGTGGGAAGTTGGAAGTTAATATCTCCAACCATGTGTGGAGCCACTTTTCCAAGACACCTAAAAATATGCTAATTTTAGCATGTTACACATGTTCTTTGTAATAATAATTATTTTGTATATTGCAAAATTACAATTATAGTTTGCACTTTTTTTTTTATTACAATTACAGCTTGCAGCGAGTTAGATTCTCGACCATTCCACTGAGGGGTCAGAGATGTGTATTTCTGGTGATAGAAGTTCACTCTCGACGTGGTTCGGAAGTCATGTAAAGCCGTTGGTCCCGTTGCTTAATAACCACTGGTTCCATGCAACGTAAAAACACCATACAAACAAAACAAAAGATTAAAACTAAAATCAGTAACAATTTATAAGTATATTTACAGTAAAATATTTACAAGATGTACTGGGATGGTTGAGTTGCAGTACCTTGTAGCAAGTTCTACATATTTTTCATATTTTGTACTTTAGTATGTAAAATTACAAATTATGTATAGATGTAAAAATTACAATTATTATAGCTGATACTATCATAAAATAAAAATAGAACAAAAACCAACAGCAACCCTGAGTCAATTTATGGGCAAATATACACGAGATGTACTGGAATGGGAAGATGTAGTACTTACATTCCCCATGAAATCTCAAGCTACACCAATCTACCTCGTACCCTGGACTGAGGTATGTGTATTGCGTTAAGAGTTGTCATGGTCATTTATGGCTCATTCATGTGATAGGAACGTGTGTGTAAAATTTGTTTAACAGGACTCCTATGAACTGAACTGGGAAGTTTGATACGCAGTAGTTGGGGATTATAAGAGCATGCCATCCATTAAGGTTAACTTGGCCCTCTCATCCTCAAATGAGGCACTTATGATGAAGTCTACCAGTGGTTCAACTAGGGCCATGAACATGTCCTGTGCCCATTTCTTACTATACCTCCCACTGAGAGAAGGCCAAACCAGAGCACTTATTATAAGAGAAAACAGTACTAATAAGAAAAACAATGCCAAAAATGATCAATATTGGGAAATATTCTTCCAAATGTTCAACAGGAAGATGGCCAAAGAAAGCACAGCACTCCAAGATGGTATGCTAGTGAGGAGTATTCCCCACTCGCCTTCCTCCCCATAACCACCTTATTACCAAATTCAACAACCCTCTCTTTGCACATGCTGGAAGATACCCAAAGATACCCATACTATCTACATATAAGGCATTAGTTTGTATGTGGGAATGGTTAATTCTTGACATTTTCTAAGTACTAACTGCTCAAACATACAATATGTTGAATGTAAATCGTAAAAAATTGTAAAATAGCCAAAAAAAGTCAGCTTGCTTCTCTCCAATTCTCTATTCCTAGCAAGGTGACAGATGAATATGTATTTAAATATTATATTTACAAATAACAATAACAGTGGATACCTGAGACTATATCATGCCTAAGTCAATGGAGAACTTTAACACAGGACTTAGTCTCTGAATGTATCACAGAAGGCCTCACAGAGGCAAATATCACGAGTTACAAATTGGTTTTGGCTTTCTAAGTAACAGAACCTAAAACGGTCTGTAAACTTTGACTAAAGAGTAACCTGATGACAAGTTGTGGGAGGAAAAGAGGGAAAGCTCACGGCAGCACATTTGTTTGTTGAAGACTTGGCTGCAGCTACCTAGTTTAGACTATCAGGCAGTAATGCTACATAAGCTGACAGCAGATACCAATATTTCTGTTCAGTACAAAAAAAAAAGTTAAAAAGAATGAATTCTACAAAATAGTAGCATGAAAATTTGATAACTATTAAAATTAGTTATGTGACAAAAAATGGACTATAATAATGAAAAAATTTTCCTATTTGATGTAGTTTGATGCCATACAATGAGATTAAAATCCCTTGTCAATTAACTGTAGTATTTCAGTGGGAACAGTACATGATTTATAACCAAAGCCTTAAAATAAAGTGCTACTAAACAGTTCCTAGTTTCAGGATAGTGATCAACTAGTTCTGTTCTTAGCGTTTAGCATATCTTCCCTCGTATTTGCTGACAATTTACAATTTGTCTGATACTTCATTTTCTAAAATACCATAATCATACAATGTCCGTTTCTGTACATCCACTGTACATAATAAACTTGGAAATAAATTTACATAAAATAATTACCATCATTACCTTCCATGGAGCAGCCAGTCAAAGAATAAAGGAATCTGGGGAAAGAAAAAGTACCAGAGTGCACCATACCACAAAAATCATTTCATCATAGTTTATCCTCCTCTAGTTATGGAGGTTCCCAAACCCTTCAATACAAAAGGACCTTATTTGGTACACATACCTAGACTTGGCTGATTATAAAATAGTTTTTTATATCTGCAAGGTTGAATTTTGCCATTTTTTAAGAATATTCAATTTTCTTTCTTATAGGATTCAAATATCTTTGTATCATTCATGTGTAAACTGAAATTTTTTAAAATTAATTTGTATTTTTCATAGCTAACAAGCCTGAGGTCTTGGCAGTATTTTTTTCTTATACTAATGGTAGGTGTAAAATATGTTAGGGCTGGCAGGAAAAATTTTTGTGCTGAAATTGATATATAAGGAAGCCATATCCCAGTAAACAAGATTTTTTTTATTCCTAAACTGGCTACCACTATCGGGTACAACACAATATGCATGTGACCCTCAGTGAAAAGTCACTAAGTATTACACTTATCCACAGACATTTCTTAATACACTTAACTCCAAGTGTAGCACGATTACCTGATTAATATAAAATACTATACAGTTTCAACCAACTTTTTAAACAAAATTAAATATATTCCCATTTTTTCTTTTACAAAAAACATAACTCCAAAATTTTTTTACACAAATGAGCAATTGACACAAGAGGAAGACCTTATATGGAAATAATGCTGATACTTAGCAATTAATGACTTGTAATACATGACAATTAGATTTTGTGTGCTTTAACATCTACTTACTTTAATATTTAAAACCTTGAAGACAAATAATAAAAGCTAACAAAGCAAACTTACCACTGTAATCCTCTACACACATTATACAGGCTCTTCAAACGAGTGCAGACCACTATTTGTGAAAGAAATATTTCTACCTAAATATGAGGATTTCACAGTAATTTATAGGTTAACCATCTTCAAACCTCAATATTTTGAGCCAATTGTCATCACTACAATTAAGAGCCATTCAATGAGAATTCCAATGTGAATAAAGTTTTATATTGGTTTTTATGTAGTACCATTTAAATATTGACAATTCATTTATTCATTATTAATTTATTATTAAACTTTGGTAATAAAAGTTATTCTGATCTCACTCCTGACATCACACTACGAAAATGTTTCTGAGCATCAAACCACAGAGTGCAAGACAAATGTATAACAATTAATTTACTAAGTGCTGATATACTTCCACAGCAAAATTAACAACTGCATCATGTTAAAAATGTTTTTACAAGAATATATGCCATTCATCATATTCAGGTATACTTGACGTGTCGACTCTTCTCCCTTGTATTCTTTTTCATCAACCACATCCACAGAGTAGAAAGAGGTTACAGAACAAAATCACAGCACAGTCATAAAATTAAAAATTAGGTTAATAAAAATCTAGCTAGAACATTTATAATTTCTGAGTCCTAAGCATTTATCCAAAATATCTATTCTCCAAATTCTAGATGAATTTGTCCTTCATCTTCGTCATCAAAACCAAAGCAAGTTTCCATCTCCTTTTGAGCTTCTTTTTTGGCTTCTGCACTCACTTCGGTTTTCAAAACCTTTTTGTGGTGCTGAAGCTCTAAAAGAGAAGGATCTGTAACTATGGTGTCACCTGTTATCGTCTCTGGCACCATAAGCGAGGATGTGCCTAATACTCCATCCACTTCACTGCCATCAAGAGAGGCGTCTGTAACATGCATTCCATCTGACATCATCACATGACCTTCCCCGTCCTGAAAAGATAGAAGACATGTTTCTGTATTGACAAAGCACTTCAATACAAAAATTTGGTCCTTTTCACAGAAGTTAGTCCCCTCATGCAATATAAATAACAACATTCATCAAAACAACAGCAGTAGCTCCTCTAATTAAAAAATATATCTGACAACTAAAGACATACTGTATATTTCTGTGTATAAGACGACCTTTAGATAAGGTAAAACATCTTGGCACATTTCCATGAATTTATCTCTTCTGCAGTATAGTATGACTTCTAAATCACAAAACCGAAATGTTTTTTGGAGAAAAGTGATTATTTGCAAAAATCAAACAGTATAACCATATTTTAAAATAATGACGATTTAAATATAGGTTGTTTTGCTTGTATCCAATTTCAGCATTATATTATCATATTGTTACTGTATTACAAAACATTGTCATGTACATCATTTGCTTCTGATAAAGTGTTTACATTCTCAAAATTTCGGTTGATTTGAGTATTATCGATATCTTCATTGCCATTATTTGTTATAAGAGATATAATTAGGAGATAACTTTTATCGTAAATTAACAAAGTTTGGTTGAAAACATGCAAATATTACTTCATTGTATAAGCACGAGGTGCGATTTCTCCAGTTCCAAACATCACTTCCACCTGGCCAGTATATTAGTTTTATTCAGCCTCGGCTATAACCTGCAACTTTAATTTACTAGTATTCTATCTTGAGATCTCCACTGCATGAGGGATGAAAAAATTGTATTTTATATTTTTATTTAAAGAAGCCACCATTGAGAATTGGCAGGGTTTAACAACTTGACACTTTTAACGTAGCTCTTAATAAACGCTTGATAGTTACAGTAAAGGACGTCAGCAATTGGCTGGTTCTCAGTTCAGTTGTTTATATCAATACATGTTTAAAATAATCACTTCATCCAGAATTCTAAAAACTGGAATTTTTTATTGGAGAGAGAGAGAGAGAGAGAGAGAGAGAGAGAGAGAGAGATACACGCTTACAATAATCACTTCATCCTTTAATAAAACTTGTTTTACTGTAATCACATTGCATGTATTATCGTATTACAACACACGAACAGAGTGATGATGCACCATTTGCATTCTAGTTGTTAACAGTCTTAAAATAGTCAGCCGATTGTTATAAAAGCATGGGGGAATGTGAAGATAGAGAAAGTGTCACAAAGTCATTTAAAAAATGCAATGGATAGTATTGAAGATGATTTGTAAGATATCGACAACGAAGCTGAAGTCTACTCACCAGAACCAGACTGGAATTCCTATGATGGTGGCACATATGATCAATCTTGTGATATGTATGAAAAACTTAATGAAAAATGAATACTGTTATCCTAAATGTCATTACTACCGTAATTAGCTACCACTGAAATTTCTAAAAGTTTACCGAAAGATAAAGTTGCGCAACCGTAACTTGATGTTTAAATTTTCTCAGCTGGGATCGCATAGATAAAAGTTTGTTTAATTGATTTAGAATTATTCCTCAAATAGGCTATTTGTTATGAAGATATGCCAATAACATGAGGTAAAAATGGTTTTACGTATTACCTTTATTATCAGTTTATTTTGTGAATCTTCATGTATGTAGGTGGTTAGGCTATAGCACTGAGGCCGAGCCGAGCCTAGCCTACCAATGCACATCTTAGAATTCAGGGTTTGGTTTTTAGAATTTTAGTATAAGACGACCCCCAATTTTTAGGGTTGAATTTTAGGATTTAAAAGTAGTCTTACACATGGAAATATACAGTATGTTATTAGTTAAGCTGATTATGGAACACCTCTAAATCCAAATATAAATCTTACCTGTAACTGGATAACTTCTAAAACAACATACTGGTTACCATCTTGTCCTTCTACAGCCATAATTTCATCATCATCCACATCTCCAGTGTACATCTCAACCTGCAAATCATAAAAATAAACCTTTTCAAGATGATCTTACAATACCATAAAATTTTACAACTTCAAGGCCAATTTCAAGTATTCCCTCATCACATCAAATAAAATACAAAGAAGTTGTCTCATAAGCATCATAATACCTGAACTTGAAGGACATGAGACATTATACATTCAAGTTACTGCCAACAGAAAATACAAGTGTATACCTTGCATGACACTA
>NC_087211.1:50114504-50153575 GCF_015104395.2 Macrobrachium nipponense | reverse complement strand
TAGTGTCATGAAACTTACTTGGCAGATATATATATAGCTGTATTCTCCGAAGTCCGACAGAATTTCAAAACTCGCGGCACACGCAGTGGGCGGCCAGGTGGTAGTACCCATTCCTGCCGCTGGGAGGCGGATATCAGGAACCATTCCCATTTTCTATTCATATTTTTTCTGTCGCCGGTCGGTAAACACCTGTTTACAGACCTCCGCCCAGGATTTTTGGATTTTGACTCGTTATAAGTATCTGGATTGACTTTTGGTTTTGACTCTGGATTGTTGGATTGGCATACGCGATAGTGGACTGTTTTTGGATTGGCTTTTCTATGAACGTGATGTCGGGATCAAGTTCAGTGAGCTTTCAGAGTGTGTGTGAGGAGTGATTGCAAGGTGAGGCTACCGAAATCATCGGTAGACCCCCACACAGTATGTATGGGGTGTAGGGGGCATGTTTGCTGGTTGATCGTTGCATTGAATGCAAAAGTTTGACTGAGGATGAATGGAAGGTGTATGTTAATCTATCGCGTTAAGTTGGAGCGCGATAGGATCAGGAGGTCTTCCTCTAAGAGCGGTTCTACGAAAGGTAAGGGAAGTAACATTTCGCCTATTTTAACACCAGTAGAATTTGCTTCACCTAATCCTGTGTTGTTGCCTGAGGGCCCTAGTTCTGTGTCTGGAGAAGGTAATGCCCTTTCTCTGATTCTAGAGTCATTACGCACTCTAGAGTCCAAAGTGTTGGCCCTTGAAAACGGCTCGAGTAAAGTGTGTGATCGTGCCCCTAGTGTTGTGGAGGGGGCGTCAGATCGGCCCCATAATGCCTCTAGGTCTAGACCTCTGTCGGACTCCCAGACCTCAGGGAGTGGGCATGTCGAAAGCCGCAAGAGGGTTACGGGGGTTCCCACCGATCTGGCGTCCCTTCGGCAGGACCTGTTGCTGCTTCCCAGGCTGCCAAGGAGCGTGCTCAGGCTCGCATCCTTAAGGACTGTTTTTCGTCCTCCGAGGCGCCCTCCCCGCGCAAGGGGTGGAGCGCTCGGAGTGACTCGCGTCCGTTGAAAAGGACTTTTCCTAGGGAGGACGCTTTACGTCCCCTCTCTCCGCTCTCGTTGCGGTCTTCGCCTGCGTCGTATGACGCGTTTCCTCCACAGAAGAGAGGTAGGACGTCGTCCGAGGACGACGCTGAGAAGCGCTTCTCTCGCGCCTCGGAGAGGCAGGTTGCTGTTCCTTTGAGAAGGAAGGAGGCGTCCCCCCGCCCCTCGTCTTCTCGCAGGCGCAGCCCTTCACCTCCTCTCGGTTCTTCACCTACGAAGAGTATTCTTGCGTCGCTTCAAGACCAATTGTCGACCTTAATGGCTCGGAAGACTCGCCCAGCAGCAGTTGAGCCTAAGCGAAGGAAGGACGCTAGACTGCCTGTCAAGAGAACGAGGCAGTCTCCTTCTCTGTCTCCTCGTTCGTCTCTGTCTCCGCCCGCACGTCAGGACGCCTTTGAGGACGCTCGACAGGACGCCTTGGAGGACGCTTTTGAAGACGCTCGGCAGGACGCTTTTGAAGACGCTCGTCGGGATGCTTTGCTTGACGCTTTGCCTGTGGAGAAGGCTTTCGAGAGCGTCAGAAGGACGCTTTGAAAGCGTAAGCTGGACGCTTGAGCGTCAAACGTAAGGACGCTCTCGAGAGAGACTAAGAGTATCCTCTCTTGACGCGCAGCGCGGTCAGGACGCTCTTCGTGGTTCGAGCTCTAAGATCGACAGAAGGTCGGTCGCTTTGAAGAGGCTGATGTTAGTCTTCCTCGAAAGCCTTTGTTGAAGGCTAGACCCGTTGGGCGCAGCCCCTCTCCAGAGGTTCAATCTCCTTTGCCTCTTCGGGAGGAAGGAGAACATTAGTAGTCGCGGACTCAGTGGAGGAAGAACAGCCGTCAGTTTCGTCGGTTTCCGACTACAAGGTGCTGGTTCGTCTTTTACGTTCTTTGTTTGGTGAGAAGTTCCAGCCTGCAGCTCCTAAGTCTCCTCCCTCTCAGTTTTCCTCTTCGAAGTCGGGCAAGGTTTCGGAAGTGGTGGAGATGAAGACTTCCTTGTCCACTAAGAGAGCATTCAAGAAATTGCAGGACTGGATGGAACGTCGGAAGGATCAGGGCAAGTCGACTTTCGCCCTTCCTCCTTCAAGACTCAGTGGGAAAGGCGGCATTTGGTATGAGACCAAATCTGAAGTAGGAGTTAAGATCCCGTCTTCTTCCCAAGGGGACTTTGCTAGTCTGGTAGACGCCCAGAAGAGATCCCTTTTATCGTCCGCTAAGATTTCATGGACACCAACGGAGATCGACCATCACATGAAAGGTCTGTTAAAGACTCTGGAAGTCTTTAACTTCCTAGACTGGTGCCTAGGAGTCCTGGATCTTCAATCTAGGAGTCCTGATTCTTTGAGTCTGGGGGAGCTGTCCAATGTGTTGTCATGCATGGACAAGGCCGTCAGGGATGGTTCGGAAGAGTTAGTGTCTCATTTCGGCACGGCTTTCCTCAAGAAGAGAGTGCTCTTATGCAATTTTACAGCGAGGTCTGTTTCTGCATCGCAGAAAGCAGAGCTTCTCTTTGCACCTCTTTCGAGCCATCTCTTCCCCCAGGCTATGGTAAGGGACCTGGCAGTGAGCCTACAAGAGAAGGCTACCCAGGATCTCTTGGCCCAGTCTTCTAGACGTCCCGCAGTCCCGATCACGTCGTCGTCTGGACGACCTCCTAGGAAGGTTAAACCCTTTCGTAGCGCTCCTCCCTCGAGAGCTGCTCCTCGAGGGAGAGGACTTGCAAGAGGAAGAGGTTCCTTCAAACCTAAATCCTCTAAGTGAGAAGAAAGTCCTTCAGATGCCTGTCGGAGCCAGGCTAAAGTTCTTTGCGGGTGCGTGGAGAGAGAGAGATACAGATGCGTGGTCCCTCAAGATAGTGGAACAGGGGTACAAGATCCCCTTTGTGGACCCTCCTCCTCTTTCTACGACTCCCAGAGATCTTTCCCCGTCGTATCAAGGGGAGAAACAGCAGGTTCTTTTAGATCTTTTGGATCAAATGATCATGAAAAGAGCGGTGGAGCAGGTCTTAGACCTGGGGTCACCAGGATACTACAACAGGCTTTTCCTGGTACCAAAGCAGTCGTCGGGGTGGCGTCCAGTCTTGGACGTAAGCAGCCTGAATCTTTTCGTAGAAAAGAAAAAATTCAAGATGGAAACACCTCAGTCGGTTCTAGGAGCCTTAAGACCGGGCGACTGGATGGTGTCCTTGGACCTACAGGACGCATACTTTCACGTGCTTATCCACCCTCTTTCAAGAAAGTTTCTGAGGTTTATGATGCTAAGGGACAAAGTTTGGCAATTCCGAGCCCTTTGTTTCGGTTTAAGCACGGCTCCGATGGTATTTACCATGCTCGTGAAAAAACGTAGCGAGATGGTTACATTCTGCAGGAATAAGAGTGTCCCTGTATCTCGACGATTGGCTTATCAGAGCATCGTCAGAAGAAAGGTGTCTGAAGGACCTTCACTTTACGTTGGCCTTGGCGAAGTCCCTGGGACTTCTGGTCAACCTCGAAAAGTCGCATCTGACCCCAACACAGTCCATCGTGTATCTGGGGATTCAGATGGATTCAGTGGCTTTTCGAGCGTTTCCGTCCCAGGAACGACAGCTGCAAGGCTTAGAGAGAGTTTCGACCTTCCTGGGGAAGGAAGCTTGCTCGGCGAGGGAATGGATGAGTCTGCTGGGAACCATTTCCTCGCTGGAGAAGTTTGTTTCCCTGGGAAGACTACACCTCAGACCTCTCCAGTTTTTCTTAGCAGACGAATGGAGAGTCAGAGAGGATCTGAATGCGACCCTTTTCATCACCAAATCGGTGAAGAACCATCTAAGATGGTGGTTAGATCCTCGGAAGTTTCGAGAGGGGTTGTCCCTAAAGCTTCTGAGCCCAGACCTAGTGTTGTTTTCCGACGCCTCGGTGCGGGATGGGGAGCAACACTGGGAGGGGAGGAAGTGTCAGGCACCTGGAGGGGGGAACAGGTGTCCTGGCACATCAATGTAAAGGAACTAGCGGCGGTTTTTCTGGCGCTACAGTTCTTCCAACAAAAGGTTGCAGAGAAAGTAGTCCAAGTCAACTCGGACAACACCACAGCCCTGGCGTACCTAAAGAAGCAGGGAGGTACACACTCCCGTCCTCTGTTTTATTTAGCGAGGGAGATTCTGCTGTGGGCAGATGCGAGACGGATAAGGATCCTGACGAGATTTATCGCAGGAGTCCAGAACGTCAGAGCAGACCTTCTCAGCCGACAAGATCAGATCCTGCCGACGGAATGGACGTTGCACCAGGACGTCTGTCGAGAGCTCTGGAGACTGTGGGGGTGTCCGTTAGTCGACCTATTTGCGACGTCGAGAACAAAGAGGTTGCCTCTTTATTGCTCCCCTGTGCTGGATCCGGGAGCAGTCGCGATAGACGCTCTGCTCTGGGACTGGACGAACCTAGACTTGTATGCCTTCCCGCCATTCAAGATCATGGGGGAAGTAATAAGGAAGTTCGCGGCATCGGAGGGGACGAGGTTGACCCTGATCCCCCCGATGTGGCCCGCGAAAGAATGGTTCACGGAGGTAATGTCATTCATCATAGACTTTCCGAGGACCTTGCCCTGGAGGAAAGGATCTACTCAGACAGCCCCACTTCGCAAGATATCACCGAAACCTCTCCGCTCTGGGTCTGACTGCGTTCAGACTATCGAAAATAAGCTGGCCAGGGAGCGAGAGGTTTTTCTAGAGCAGCTGCAAAGGCGATCGCCAATGCTAGGAGAACGTCCTCGAGAGCTGGTTTACCAGTCGAAGTGGGCTTCCTTCAGGGCATGGTGTAGAAAGGAGGGAATTTCCTCTTCCACTACCTCTGTGAGCCAGATAGCCGATTTCCTGCTATTTTTAAGAAATGTACAGAAGCTGGCTGTCCGACCATCAAGGGATATAGGAGTATGCTGTCGGCAGTCTTCCGACACAGAGGACTTGACCTGTCTGATAACAGGGATCTTCACGATCTCTGAGATCATTTGAGACATCCAAGATACCTCAGGCGAGGCCTCCTTCTTGGAACTTGGATTTAGTCCTTAGACTTTTAATGTCGAGTCCTTTCGAACCTCTACATGAAGGGTCTCTTAGGAACTTGACTAAGAAGGCTCTTTTCCTAACTGCTCTGGCGACGGCGAAGAGAGTTAGCGAAATTCAGGCCATTTGTAAGAGAGTGGGCTTCAAAGGGGACAATGCTGTCTGCTCTTTGAGTCCCACTTTCTTAGCAAAGAATGAAAACCCGTCGAACCCTTGGCCAAGGAGCTTTGAAATCAAGGGTATGACAAGCCTTGTGGGCCAAGAACCTGAGAGAGTCCTGTGCCCTGTCAGGGCTCTAAAGTTTTATGTCCACAAGACTAAAGAAGTACGAGGTCCCTCAGATAATCTCTGGTGTTCGGTTAAACGACCCGATATACCATTATCCAAGAACGCTTTGGCGTTCTTTCTGAGGGACGTCATTAAAGAGGCTCATTCGTCTTCCACACAGATCGATTTTGAGCCTCTTGCGAGTGAAAGCTCACGAGGTCAGAGCTGTCGCAACCTCGCTTGCCTTCCAAAGGAACATGTCGATCAAGGACTCCTTGACGCCACCTTTTGGAGGAGCAATTCAGTATTCGCCTCACACTACTTGAGAGATGTGAGAACGATATACGAGGACTGTTGTTCTCTTGGGCCATACGTTTCTGCAGACACAGTCTTGGGGGCTGAAGGTAGCTCTCTCCCTTTCCTTTAGTTAGGTTAGGTTAGGTTTTAGTTGTTGTGTTTTTGTTGTGGTGAGGCTTTGGTGAAGACCTCCCATCTCTTAGCTTAGTGTTCAGGGGGTCTTGGATAGTTGGTCAGGTGGTGGTCAGTTGCTTCGTTGCCCTCATTTGTATGGCTCTATGCTCTTGTCACATTGATGGTCACGTCCCCGTTGACAGAGCATCCAGAGCGCACCAGCACACAGGTCTCCACCTGGCTGGCAACTCTGATTAAGCACAAGCAGGCTGAAGTGACAGTAATCACAGAGTCTACTTTGCTAACAGGTGAGGAACCAAGGTGTATATCATCTACTTAATTTAAGTTTCCTACAAATCCTATTCTGTCTCTTCCCACCATCCGAAGATGGGATTCAGCTATATATATATCTGCCAAGTAAGTTTCATGAACAAAATGTTATTGTTATAATACAATTAAGTTTGTTCATACTTACCTGGCAGATATATATAATTAAGTGCCCACCACCTCCCCTCAGGAGACAGTGGCACTGATAAAATATGAATAGAAAATGGGAATGGTTCCTGATATCCGCCTCCCAGCGGCGGGAATGGGTACTACCACCTGGCCGCCCACTGCGTGTGCCGTGAGTTTTGAAATTCTGTCGGACTTCGGAGAATACAGCTATATATATATCTGCCAGGTAAGTATGAACAAACTTAATTGTATTATAACAATAACATATTAAAGATGTCCATAAGTTACATTTCTAGGCTCTCTTGGTTTGTCAACAAGGTGTTTACGTATTTCTAAGTTGTATTGAAATAGAGAACAAGTTTAGAGGTTGGACTGCTAATTGTGAAAATTGAATGGGATTTATGAAAAGTTTAAGGGAAAAAATCAGGCATCTTAGGCCAAGAAGAATGTGGCAAAGTGAAAGAGAACGCTTGGCGTCATCTAATGAATCATGCAAGTGTGTGAACACTTGGCATCATCTAAAGTGTCATGCAAGGTATACACTTGTATTTTCTGTTGGCAGTAACTTGAATGTATAATGTCTCATGTCCTTCAAGTTCAGGTATTATGACGCTTATGAGACAACTTCTTTGTATTTTATTTGATGTGATGAGGGAATACTTGAAATTGGCCTTGAAGTTGTAAAATTTTATGGTATTGTAAGATCATCTTGAAAAGGTTTATTTTTATGATTTGCAGGTTGAGATGTACACTGGAGATGTGGATGATGATGAAATTATGGCTGTAGAAGGACAAGATGGTAACCAGTATGTTGTTTTAGAAGTTATCCAGTTACAGGTAAGATTTATATTTGGATTTAGAGGTGTTCCATAATCAGCTTAACTAATAACATACTGTATATTTCCATGTGTAAGACTACTTTTAATCCTAAAATTCAACCCTAAAAATTGGGGGTCGTCTTATACTAAAATTCTAAAAACCAAACCCTGAATTCTAAGATGTGCATTGGTAGGCTAGGCTCGGCCTCAGTGCTATACCCTAACCACCTACAAACGTGAAGATTCACAAAATAAACTGATAATAAAGGTAATACGTAAAACCATTTTTACCTCATGTTATTGGCATATCTTCATAACAAATAGCCTATTTGAGGAATAATTCTAAATCAATTAAACAAACTTTTATCTATGCGATCCCAGCTGAGAAAATTTAAACATCAAGTTACAGTTGCGCAACTTTATCTTTCGGTAAACTTTTAGAAATTTCAGTGGTATCTAATTACGGTAGTAATGACATTTAGGATAACAGTATTCATTTTTCATTAAGTTTTTCATACATATCACAAGATTGATCATATGTGCCACCATCATAGGAATTCCAGTCTGGTTCTGGTGAGTAGACTTCAGCTTCGTTGTCGATATCTTACAAATCATCTTCAATACTATCCATTGCATTTTTTAAATGACTTTGTGACACTTTCTCTATCTTCACATTCCCCCATGCTTTTATAACAATCGGCTGACTATTTTAAGACTGTTAACAACTAGAATGCAAATGGTGCATCATCACTCTGTTCGTGTGTTTGTAATACGATAATGCATGCAAGTGATTACAGTAAAACAAGTTTTATTAAAGGATGAAGTGATTATTGTAAGCGTGTATCTCTCTCTACTCTCTCTCTCTCTCTCTCTCTCTTCCTCGTCTCTCTCTCTCTCTCTCTCCAATAAAAAATTCCAGTTTTTAGAATTCTGGATGAAGTGATTATTTTAAACATGTATTGATATAAACAACTGAACTGAGAACCAGCCAATTGCTGACGTCCTTTACTGTAACTATCAAGCGTTTATTAAGAGCTACGTTAAAAGTGTCAAGTTGTTAAACCCTGCCAATTCTCAATGGTGGCTTCTTTAAATAAAAATATAAAATACAATTTTTTCATCCCTCATGCAGTGGAGATCTCAAGATAGAATACTAGTAAATTAAAGTTGCAGGTTATAGCCGAGGCTGAATAAAACTAATATATTGGCCAGGTGGAAGTGATGTTTGGAACTGGAGAAATCGCACCTCGTGCTTATACAATGAAGTAATATTTGCATGTTTTCAACCAAACTTTGTTAATTTACGATAAAAGTTATCTCCTAATTATATCTCTTATAACAAATAATGGCAATGAAGATATCGATAATACTCAAATCAACCGAAATTTTGAGAATGTAAACACTTTATCAGAAGCAAATGATGTACATGACAATGCTTTGTAATACAGTAACAATATGATAATATAATGCTGAAATTGGATACAAGCAAAACAACCTATATTTAAATCGTCATTATTTTAAAATATGGTTATACTGTTTGATTTTTGCAAATAATCACTTTTCTCCAAAAAACATTTCGGTTTTGTGATTTAGAAGTCATACTATACTGCAGAAGAGATAAATTCATGAAAATGTGCCAAGATTTTTTTGTTTTTACCTTATCTAAAGGTCGTCTTATACACAGAAATATACAGTATGTCTTTAGTTGTCAGATATATTTTTTAATTAGAGGAGCTACTGCTGTTGTTTTGATGAATGTTGTTATTTTATTGCATGAGGGGACTAACTTTTGTGAAAAGGACCAAATTTTTGTATTGAAGTGCTTTGTCAATACAGAAACATGTCTTCTATCTTTTCAGGACGGGGAAGGTCATGTGATGATGTCAGATGGAATGCATGTTACAGACGCCTCTCTTGATGGCAGTGAAGTGGATGGAGTATTAGGCACATCCTCGCTTATGGTGCCAGAGACGATAACAGGTGACACCATAGTTACAGATCCTTCTCTTTTAGAGCTTCAGCACCACAAAAAGGTTTTGAAAACAGAAGTGAGTGCAGAAGCCAAAAAAGAAGCTCAAAAGGAGATGGAAACTTGCTTTGGTTTTGATGACGAAGATGAAGGACACAAATTCATCTAGAATTTGGAGAATAGATATTTGGATAAATGCTTAGGACTCAGAAATTATAAATGTTCTAGCTAGATTTTTATTAACCTAATTTTTAATTTTATGACTGTGCTGTGATTTTGTTTTCGTACCTTCTGTAACCTCTTTCTACTCTGTGGATGTGGTTGATGAAAAAGAATACAAGGGAGAAGAGTCGACACGTCAAGTATACCTGAATATGATGAATGGCATATATTCTTGTAAAAACATTTTTAACATGATGCAGTTGTTAATTTTGCTGTGGAAGTATATCAGCACTTAGTAAATTAATTGTTATACATTTGTCTTGCACTCTGTGGTTTGATGCTCAGAAACATTTTCGTAGTGTGATGTCAGGAGTGAGATCAGAATAACTTTTATTACCAAAGTTTAATAATAAATTAATAATGAATTAATGAATTGTCAATATTTAAATGGTACATAAAAACCAATATAAAACTTGATTCACATTGGAATTCTCATTGAATGGCTCTTAATTGTAGTGATGACAATTGGCTCAAAATATTGAGGTTTGAAGATGGTTAACCTATAAATTACTGTGAAATCCTCATATTTAGGTAGAAATATTTCTTTCACAAATAGTGGTCTGCACTCGTTTGAAGAGCCTGTATAATGTGTGTAGAGGATTACAGTGGTAAGTTTTATTTGCTTTGTTAGCTTTTACTTATTTGTCTTCAAGGTTTTAAATTTAAAGTAAAGAAGTAGATGTTTAAAGCACACAAAATCCTAATTGTCATGTATTACGAAGTCATTAATTGCTAAGAAGTATCAGCATTATTTCCATATAAGGTCTTCCTCTTGTGTCAATTGCTCATTTGTGTAAAAAAATTTTGGAGTTATGTTTTTTGTAAAAAAAAAAATGGGAATATATTTAATTTTGTTTAAAAAGTTGGTTGAAACTGTACAGTATTTTATATTAATCAGGTAATCGTGCTACACTTGGAGCTAAGTGTATTAAGAAATGTCTGTGGATAAGTGTAATACTTAGTGACTTTTCACTGAGGGTCACATGCATATTGTGTTGTACCCGATAGTGGTAGCCAGTTTAGGAATAAAAAAAAATCTTGTTTACTGGGATATGGCTTCCTTATATATCAATTTCAGCACAAAAATTTTTCCTGCCAGCCCTAACATATTTTACTTAAACCTACCATTAGTATAAGAAAAAATACTGCAAGACCTCAGGGTTTGTAGCTATGAAAAATACAAATTAATTTTAAAAAATTTCAAGTTTACACATGAATGATACAAAGATATTTGAATCCTATAAGAAAGAAAATTGAATATTCTTAAAAAATGGCAAAATTCAACCTTGCAGATATAAAAACTATTTTATAGTCAGCCAAGTCTAGGTATGTGTACCAAATAAGGTCCTTTTGTATTGAAGGGTTTGGGAACCTCCATAACTAGAGGAGGATAAACTATGATGAAATGATTTTTGTGGTATGGTGCACTCTGGTACTTTTTCTTTCCCCAGATTCCTTTATTCTTTGACTGGCTGCTCCATGGAAGGTAATGATGGTAATTATTTTATGTAAATTTTATTTCCAAGTTTTATTATTTGTACAGTGGATGTACAGAAACGGACATTGTATGATTATGGTATTTTAGAAAATGAAGTATCAGACAAATTGTAAATTGTCAGCAAATACGAGGGAAGATATGCTAAACGCTAAGGACAGAACTAGTTGATCACTATCCTGAAACTAGGAACTGGTTAGTAGCACTTTATTTTAAGGCTTTGGTTATAAATCATGTACTGTTCCCACTGAAATACTACAGTTAATTGACAAGGGATTTTAATCTCATTGTATGGCATCAAACTACATCAAATAGGAAAATTTTTTCATTATTATAGTCCATTTTTTGTCACATAACTAATTTTAATAGTTATCAAATTTTCATGCTACTATTTTGTAGAATTCATTCTTTTTAACTTACTATTTTTTTTTGTACTGAACAGAAATATTGGTATCTGCTGTCAGCTTATGTAGCATTACTGCCTGATAGTCTAAACTAGGTAGCTGCAGCCAAGTCTTCAACAAACAAATGTGCTGCCGTGAGCTTTCCCCTCTTTTCCTCCCACAACTTGTCATCAGGTTACTCTTTAGTCAAAGTTTACAGACCGTTTTAGGTTCTGTTACTTAGAAAGCCAAAACCAATTTGTAACTCGTGATATTTGCCTCTGTGAGGCCTTCTGTGATACATTCAGAGACTAAGTCCTGTGTTAAAGTTCTCCATTGACTTAGGCATGATATAGTCTCAGGGTATCCACTGTTATTGTTATTTGTAAATATAATATTTAAATACATATCTTATCTGTCACCTTGCTAGGAATAGAGAATTGGAGAGAAGCAAGCTGACTTTTTTTGGCTTATTTTACAATTTTACGATTTACATTCAACATATTGTATGTTTGAGCAGTTAGTACTTAGAAATGTCAAGAATTAACCATTCCCACATACAAACTAATGCCTTATATGTAGATAGTATGGGTATCTTTCAGCATGTGCAAAGAGAGGGTTGTTGAATTTGGTAGTAAGGTGGTTATGGGGAGGAAGGCGAGTGGGGAATACTCCTCACTAGCATACCATCTTGGAGTGCTGTGCTTTCTTTGGCCATCTTCCTGTTGAACATTTGGAAGAATATTTCCCAATATTGATCATTTTTGGCATTGTTTTTCTTATTAGTACTGTTTTCTCTTATAATAAGTGCTCTGGTTGGCCTTCCTCTCAGTGGGAGGTATAGTAAGAAATGGGCACAGGACATGTTCACTGGCCCTAGTTGAACACTGGTAGACTTCATCATGATAAGTGTCTCATTTGAGGATGAGAGGGCCAAGTTAACCTTAATGGATGGCATGCTCTTATAATCCCCAACTACTGCGTATCAAACTTCCCAGTTCAGTTCATACGAGTCCTGTTCAACAAATTTTACACACACGTTCCTATCACATGAATGAGCCATAAATGACCATGACAACTCTTAACGCAATACACATACCTCAGTCCAGGGTACGAGGGAGATTGGTGTGGCTTGAGATTTCATGGGGAATGTAAGTACTACATCTTCCCATTCCAGTACATCTTGTGTATATTTGCCCATAAATTGACTCAGGGTTGCTGTTGGTTTTTGTTCTTTTATTTTATGATAGTATGTCAGCTATACATAATTGTAATTTTACATACTAAAGTACAAAATATGAAAAATATGTAGAACTTGCTACAAGGTACTGCAACTCAACCATCCCAGTACATCTTGTAAATATTTTACTGTAAATATACTTATAAATTGTTACTGATTTTAGTTTTAATCTTTTGTTTTGTTTGTATGGTGTTTTTACGTTGCATGGAACCAGTGGTTATTAAGCAACGGGACCAACGGCTTTACATGACTTCCGAACCACGTCGAGAGTGAACTTCTATCACCAGAAATACACATCTCTGACCCCTCAGTGGAATGGTCGAGAATCTAACTCGCTGTAATTGTAATTAAAAAAAAAGTGCAAACTATAATTGTAATTTTGCAATATACAAAATAATTATTATTACAAAGAACATGTGTAACATGCTAAAATTAGCATATTTTTAGGTGTCTTGGAAAAGTGGCTCCACACATGGTTGGAGATATTAACTTCCAACTTCCCACAGAAGGCACAGCAAATTTATTTTCTTATTTCATGTGCATGCATATCCTTTCTTTTAAAAGTTTTTTTTTTTTTTTGCCAGCCTTGATGTTTGATCCAGTCTAGAGGTGTTTTGGGAAAGCTTTTTCTTTGAACTGACTGGACAGTTTTGGCTTGAGAAACCTCTTCTCAAGCTAAGTTTTCCATGACATTATTTTCTAGTCTCAATCTCAGGAACAGCTTGCTGTTACTGTTTTCCAGAGTAATGGGGAGGCAGTGGTGGACAGATTGTTCGAGTTGAGCTGAATATAGGATTTAGGCCAAAGGCCAAGCAGTGGGACCTATGATGTGTCTCAGCATTATTATTATTAATAGGTGTTAGTTTTTCCAGACCTCTGAGTCTCAAGTAGACTCTTCTCGGGCTGGTTCTCAGGGAATCAATCCTGAGAAAAAAAAAAAAAAAAAAAAAAAAAAAAAAACTTTAGACTTTATTGAGAAACCCGTCTTATTTAAAAAAATTTATGATTTTATTAATTGAAAAATCCCTGCTTTCCGCAAGAATATTTTTCATTTCTGAACTCCGCAGATAAATAGATCTTTGCTGGGTCAAATTTGGCACTCAACAAGCAAATGCTGTACTGTCATGTGTGTTTGACATCTGTTACATTTCATTGAGTCAGCATGTGGTGTTGACATCAAGTGACCATGTGAGAATCTTGTGTGTCCTATACGTAGCCTTGTTAGGATCACCTCTTTTGTTTTTGCTCTTTCCTCCTGTGAGGATGTCCTCCATGCATAGACTTCAGTTTTTATATTTTTAAGTTTGTTTGTTGTTGGCACCGAGGCCCATTCTTCTTTCCACTCCTGGTACATTAATGTTTTAACTGATTTTACCCAGTCTGACACTGGGGCATATGAAATGTTGGAGGGATAGTGCAGGCTAATTTGGCAGCAGAGTCTGCATATTCATTTCCTTTTATTCCCACGTGTGCTGGGATCCAACATATTTCCATTGATATTCCTGATTGGAGGAGTTGATGAATTTTTATTTGAATTTCCTGTACTATTTGTTTCTTGATTTATACTGTCCATATTGCATTTCTATTAGCGCTTACGTGAGTTCACTGAAAATTACAGAGACACTTGCTTTTGCCTCAGATATCATATCTAGAGCCATCTTTATGGCTGTGACTTCAGCAGTAAATACTGATGATATTGAAGGTAGGCTTTTTTACTTAACATATTTTTCGAATATGCAGATGCTCCTACTCCAACATTATTTTTGGAGCCGTCTGTATATATCATAAATTTGTCGCCTTTTCTTCTAATGTGCTCCAAAGCATGTTGGCGGTACATTTCCGTACTTGTCATTTGTTTTTGAGTAGGTAAGACAGGGAGGTACATATCTTTACTCTATTTAAAATCCATGGTGGTGGCAATTCCATTGGTGGGTGAAAAATTGGATTCATATTATGTATGTTCATTATGTATCTAGCTCTTTTTGGGAAAGAGCTAGTACTATTAACTGCTGTTACTTGATTACAGTTTTGGAAGCAGTAAGTTGCAGGAGACGATCCCGCTTGCATTGAAAGACCTCTTTGTATTGTTATTAAATTTACGGTGATGTTTTAAGGGCAAATACCTGCCTCCACCAAAAGTGAGTTTGTTGGGGACGATCGGAAAGCTCCTGTGCACAATCGCACGCCTTCATGGTGCACTGCATCGAGAGATTTTAATGCAGATTCTGAGGCGGATGAATATATTGGACAGCAGTAAATCTATTATGGATAAGACTGTTGCCTTATATATCATTAATAAAATGTCTCGCTTTGCTCCCCAATTAGTGTGTGATAACTTTTTTAATATGGCAAGGGCTTTGATGCCCTTGGCTTTAATGTATTTGATGTGCTCTTTCCAATTTAAATGTTGATCAAATATTACTCCTAGATACTTGATTTTTGTACAAAATTGTATTTCAGTGCTATAAAGATGCAGTTTGATTGTTTGGTTCTTCATCCACCTTTTGTCTTTGTAGAAGACGATTGCTTTTGTTTTATCAGTTGAAATTTAAATCCAACTGAATTTGCCCAACTACATATATTTGAAATGGCAGTACTGAGAACTCTCTGAGCGTGTCTCAGATTACTACTCGTATAGTAAATGACAAAGTCATCAACATATAAACTGTTTTTTACACCACTTGGTAAATTTATAGTAATGTCATTGATTGCTAAAGCAAACAATGTACAGCTCAAGACACTACCTTGAGGGAATTACCTTCTTCCAGTTATTTATAGGTTACTGAGGTAGGAATTTCTACTCTTAACTTGAAAAGTTCTGTTTTGTTAAGAAGTTCTTTAATAAAATATTGGTAAGTGGCCTCTTAGTCCTTGGAGTGGAGTTTTTGCATGATGTTATGTTTCCATGTTGTATCGTATGCTTTTTCTATATCAAAAAAATATAGCTACTGTTAATTTCTTTTGTTCAAAGCCTTTTGATATGATCTTCTAAATGTGTTAAGGGATCTAGGGTTGATCTGCCAGCTATTGAACCAGATTGTGTTGGTGTTAAAATGGATTCTTTGGTTATTACATACGTTAATCGTGCATTAACCATTTTTTCTAAGATTTTGCATAGGCAACTTGTTAGAGATATCGGTCTATAATTGGATGGATTACTTGCATCCTTTCCTGGTTTGTTTATTGGAATAATTATGGCATGTTTCCATTTATCAGGAAAGACACGTTTTAGCCAGATACTATTGTAAAATTTTTAATAAATATGATTTAGCTATAGGAGCTAATTTTTCTATCATTTCAAATGATATTTTATCATATCCTGGTGCAGAGGGATGACAAGAGTTGATGGCATTATCTAGTTCATCCATGTAAAAAATATAGTTATATTCCAGGCCTTCAAGAGTTTCAAAATTGAGTATTATATTTTCTTTTTGTTTTCTGATACTTTGAAAATGTGTATCTAGGCTGGAGTAAGCACTGATGTTTTCAAAATGTTTCCCAATTATGTTTGATATTTCATAAGTATCATGGTATATTTTTCCATTTAAATGTATTGCACTTCTTGGAGGTCTTATATGTTTTCCATTGATTTTCCTTATCTTTTGCCAGACATCCCTTGTGGATGTGTTTGAAGATATGTTTGAGACATATTCCTTCCATGATGCGATTTTTTCAGCTATTACCGTTTTTCTAAATTTGGCTGTATATTTGTTATATAGTGGTTTAATGTGGTTAATTGTTATGTTTGTTATAACTCTTTTGTTTAATATGTTTATACTATAGGGCATTTTGTTGAGTGATTTAAGGCGAGTTTTGAGTCTGTTTAGATTGCGACTCAATATATGTTTTATTTTACTTAATGTTGTTAATGTTGGATTCCACCATGGGACAGGGGATTTTGTGGAATGTGTTTTGGTTTTTGGAATACTTTTATCTGCAGCATTTATTATGAAGTTTGAGAAGGATTCACATGTAGTATTGTGATCTTTCATTATGTGGGAATGGTGGTATGTTTCGTGTGTATAGGAAATATTTATCCCAGTTAGCTTTTTGGATATTATATCTTGTAGGTGGCAATATTTTGACATTACTTAAGTAGTTCAGAATGATTGGGAAATGGTCACTTGTGTATGAATCGTCTAGGACGTTCCATTCAAATTTTTCCGCTACATCATTTGAACATAATGAAATGTCAATTGAAGAAAAGGTTAGGTGTGTATTTGAAAAATATGTTGGAACTTCACTTTCATTGAGACAATACAGGTTGTGTTTCATTATAGTATTCTCTATGTTGATTCCGGATGTGTCAGTGGGGTTATTAATATCCCATAATGGATTATGTGCATTAAAATCTCCTACTATAAGTAGTGGTTCCTGTATACTTTTGCTAATAAGTTCAGAAAAATCACTGAAATTTGCATTGAAATTTGGTTGGTTATATAAATTACAAATAGTAATTTTACTTTTATCAGGCATATACAGTTTAATTGATGTTATTTGATATGGCATAGATTGGGTATGTCAACAGGTTTCATATGTAATGCTATTATGAACGTATATGGCTGTGCCTAATTTTCCACCGTCAGTTGGTGAATAACAGGCAATTTTATAGTGTTGGATATTTGTAGGGTTACTTCCTATATTTGTAGACATAGCACATGGGGTTGTGGTCTCGTATGATTCTTTGTAATTCACCCGACGTATCGGGTTAAGAGACCATTTATATTCCATTGAATGATTTTATATTCCATTATTGGGAGGAATTGGTGTTAAATTCTGTAAATTGATTGCTGATTTTACTTTATCTCGTAGTTTATATGCATTTGAAATTTTATTTGTGGTTTTTTAATCGTTGTATTTGTATGTTGGTTATTAGATTCTGCAGTTGTTTGTTTTTCATAGTTGAATATTAATAAGTCTATTTTTGATTTTATAATTTCCTTTTGTATTTTAAGATTCAGAACATAATTCGTTCTCATGTTGGTGTGTTAAAGGGCACCTCCTTAATTTGGTAAAATTGTCAATACAATTTCGTACTGTGTCCTCTGTCTTGGTAGTTAGTTGGTTATATGTACTTACAAAGCATTCATTACAACCACAAGATGAAGCATGTTTGGTAATGTTAATTATTGGTTCAGAAGTTTTTGGTCTAGCTTTAGAAATTTCTGGTTTTGTAATTCTATTGTTCCTTTTCTGTAGTGATAAGGACTGTTGGTTTTGAGGGTTATTTGTTTTGTTGTTGTTAATGGGATATTTCGGTCTTGTGGATGGTTGGGGGTGATAGTTATATTTTGGTTTGGTTTAATGGTATGATTTTCATTAGTATTATTTGATGGAACTTGTAAAGAGTGATCTTTACTGTCCAGATGTTGGCTGTTTGATTGAGATTGAGGGTAATTGTGTATTTCCACTTGTTTGATGAGGTTAGTTTAATATCCTTTTTAAAATGTTCTCCTGGTGTAGTTGGAGTCTCTCTGGATTGATTGTAATTTTCAATATTTACCTTTTTTCCCTTAGGTGGGGTTCTTTCTAGAATTCTTTTCTTTTTGCCAGTTCGATTATCATCATTATTTAATTCTTCTTCTATTGGAAGTTCTTTTCCATGGATAACTGAATCATCTATGTTAGTGGTGGTATTGGTTGTTGTAATATCACTTTTATTTTGTGTTTTAGTATTATTGGTATGAAATATTTTTCCAGTTTCCCTGTTTATACTATCTTGTTTGTCATTGTGCTGTTTGATGTCTTGATTTTTAGTCACATTTGAAAAGGTGGGGGTTTTGGATGGATTGTTAACGCCTCTTACTTTTAGCTCAAGTCTGGCTTCCATGACTGACATTCCTGTCCTATTTATTAACAACTGAAGTTCTGTGTTATATTGGTAAAATGAACACTCCTTAGATTTTGCGTGATGGGCTAGTCCACAATTAATACATTTTGATTGATTACAGTTCCAATTAGTGGTATGGTCATCTGATGACAGACTGCACATATAGCTTTATTACGGCATCTTTTGTATGTGTGTCCATACCTTGAGCACTGTGTACATTGTAATGGTTTAGGAACAAAAGGACGAACTTCTCTTATTTTGTCCAAGAATTTTTATTTTGTTTTAAATGGTAAGTCCTCTTGGCTGTAAATTTTATTTTGGCAATGTTGATATTTTTACTTTTATCTTTCCTACTTGAAATAGAGTATATTTCTAAATCGTGGATATTGTTATATCTCAATTTTAGGGAGTCTAGCAATAGTTGTTTTGAAGGAAGCTCCTGCTCGCTATTGGGTAGGATGACTGTACCCTGTACATAATTCAATGTTTCGTGGCTTGTAATTATTACCTTTATATTATTTATTTCTGTTTATACTTAAAAAGGCAGTGGACTGGCTTTTTATTGGTTACTTGGATAAGCCATTCATTGTCCTTGATGTTTCTGCATTCCATGTCTTGTGTTGGATATATGTTAAGTAATTTGTTTTTCTAGCATCGCTGCTGAGATTTTGTTGTCAGCTTTGAGGACTAGAAATCTTGACCAATTAATCTGGTCCAAAGAGGTCATCAAAAGTACCAATG
This sequence comes from Macrobrachium nipponense, assembly GCF_015104395.2. Classification (NCBI taxonomy): domain Eukaryota; kingdom Metazoa; phylum Arthropoda; class Malacostraca; order Decapoda; family Palaemonidae; genus Macrobrachium; species Macrobrachium nipponense. The sequence continues at coordinate 50,134,650 of NC_087211.1, read as the reverse complement.
TGGGATTAAGTCGGTAATTTTTGTTTCTTTTTGTCCTTGTTTTATGTATGTTGCTTGTCTATTATGATTTTTTATATTTTTTCTGTATTGCTGGGAGGATTATTTGTCTCTAATTCAGATTATTGTTCATCATATATGGTTTCCATTGTTACGATATTGGAGTTTACCAATTTATTTTGTTTGTTTTTTCTTTTTTATTTATGCACTCTATTTGGTTTTCTGTCTCTGCTGCTTTACTTGGAACAGGGTGTTCCTTTGTATCTTTTATAGTACTTTCACTATTGTGGCAGTACCTAGGAAATTCGGAAGTGGACCGTTGCCAATGGTCATCAACTGTGCCGTAGTTTTTCCATCATGGGGCCCAGGGTACTCAAATCATTTATTTCACAGTTCATAAATTTTGAGTTTTTACAAAAAAAAAAAAAAAAAAAAAAAAAAAAAAAAAAAAACAAAAAAAAAAAAAAAAAAAAAAAAAAAAAAAAAAAAAAAAAAAAAAAAAAAAAAATTCTTGAAAAGATATCATTGCCCTTCGCGAAGTTAAATCTTCTGCCAAAGGCACAAGTGAGAAAGGACTCCCAAATGTCCGCATCCCTACCCTACCCCAAAAGGGGATGGCATAACATGATTAGTATGGCCCCAAGTGTAAGCAGAACCCGCTTGCTAGGACTAAGAGTATTATGTTAATACAATTATCCCCATCCTAATCACATTATGGGCAAACTGGATAGAATGCCGAGAGTTCTATTCCTAGAACCAGGGCCCCCCTGGAATCCGTGGTCCAGCTCCACAGATAGTTCCGCCTGAAAAAACAGGTCCGAACATTGTCGGGTAGATGATGGATCTACCACAGTTCTCACTATTTAGCTTCGGATTTAACTCCACGTTAAGACCATGATATGTTTTTCTCATGTTTATTTGCTTTTAAAAATTTTGGCAAAAATGGAAAAGTCCACATAAGTTACTCGAAAATATATAATGTCATATGGGACTCTTGGGTTCGAACCTGGGAAGAGATTCCTGAGGTTCGAGAGCCCCCTCACCACGTCAAGGTGGTCCCAAAATGAGGGGGTGTCTCAGCATTGAAATGGAAATTGATAGCAAAAGGTTTGAAAGGTGTTACAGGAGGAAAACCTCAAAGCAGTTGCACTATGAAGTGTGTTAGGAGAGGGTGGAAATTAAGATGAAGAAAGAGAATATAAAAGGAGGTACAGTAAAAGGAACGAAAGTCGTTGCAGCTAGTGGCGGAAGGCATGGTACAAAGAACCTTGAGTAATGCCTACTGTGCACTGCACGAGGTCCACTGACGGCACTACCAAATTGGAGTCTCAGAACTTTGATCTACCTTGTGGTGTCCTTCAAGCCCTCAGTGAAGCTGAAGCGATCTGCAGCTGCAGCCAAACCTTTTGAGGGTGGCTATGCCTTCAGGGTCTGGGCAGAGAGGGAGAGCTTTCTCTCATAAACTCAAACCAGCAACCCCTTCTTCCTTTAGAAAGAGAAAGAAAGCCTTCCAAGCTTTTCACTGTCCTCTCCCAGCCCAAGCTGGAAGGAGGGAGTTGCTGTGGACAGCAATCCCTTTCCCCTGTTGCCAAGAGTATGGAGGTACCTGTGTTGGTCGTCGGTCTATGTGGGAGAGATGAGACAAAGCCCTGAATATTCTAAGTTTGGTTGCCCCCTCCTCTTACTTTAATGCTGATGCAATCTTCCCGCCAGATTCTAAAAAATCCCTGCTGATGGAGGTGGAGGTAAAAACAAAGAAGGCGCGATAGATATCGAACAGGACTGGTCTTCAGCGATTTTCAGTCACTTCCTGGTGGTAAAGGCAACTGAGGGCTGGAGACCAGTCATTGACCTCTCTCTGAACAAGTTTATGATGCAAACTCACTACAGGATGGAAGCAGTATGGTCTGTGCAGCCCTTCCTAGGAGGACTTCATGCTTCTGACAGATTTGAAGGAAATGTATATTTTCAAGTGACTGTCCATCAGAACTTTTGGAAGTATGTAACTGCTCTTTGCAAGCAACAGGACTCTACTAGTTCAAAACTCTGCTTTAGTGTAGCAACAGCCTCACAGGTGTTCATCCTGGTTTTTACCTTTGTTTTTGCTTCGCCAACTCAAGATTTACACTTGCTGTGTTACTTGGACAATTGGTAAGGCTGTGCCTTCTATGAGACAATTACTCCTGGACAGAGATCAGGATAAACATTTAAACTTGGGTAAGTTGTATCTTAGACCCTGTCTGTAGACAAAGTAACTAGGCATGCCTACACTTTCTTCAGCATTATTCAACCACTTGGGATCCTTCCTCTTGACTTGTGCCCTGCAGTTGGCAGATCAGACGATGTGCAGCCGAAGAAATGGTCATCTCTGACTAGAAGTACTATCACCATAGGATGGTCAACCTCCAAGGTAGTGAGGGACCAACCTGAATCACAGCAGCTGAATTATCCTCATTTGCTTAAGTTGAGTGGTCAAGGAATGCAAAGAAAGAGATACTTCCAGGGAAGCAATGAAGGCTACATCTCTGCAGGGTAACTTGACCAAAGACAACTGTGCATCGTACATCTAGAACTTTGAACAGAAAAGTCAGTAGTAGTAGTATGGGACAAGCATGAGTATGGGGGCCAAGGTTCTGTAAGAGGAAAGCTCAGCCAGGTTCTCATCTGAAGGGAGAATATGGTAGGCACCCTCCCTTTAGGGCTTAAACCACCCTGGACTGAGGACAAAGGAAGGGGAAGAAGAGCAGGGGCAGGATGTAAAGAACTGGAATGGTCGCGTGTTCGATTCTTGGCCATTCCATTGAGGAGTGAGAGATGTGTATTTCTGGTGATAGTTCACTCTCGACGTGGTTCGGAAGTCACGTAAAGCCGTTGGTCCCGTTGCTGAATAACAGCTGGTTCCATGCAATATAACACCATACAAACAAGCAATGCTTCCTCAAAGGGGACTGACAAATCCTTCATCTCCTTAATCTTACTACTAAACCTCTCCCACTGTGAGGGAGAAAAACCAGTACACTCCTTACAGGGGAAGGGATGAGAACAAGCCTGGTTCCTACATGAAACCCCATATCTCTGAGGGTCAGGGCCAAGAGTGGACAAAATGATCCCACACAAATCCTCATGCCCCTCACAACACGTGAGCTTTTTTTCCCCATTATAGTAAAATGATATTGTTAGTATACAATAAAGTTTTGTACATACTTACCTGGCAGATATATACGATTGATGGCCCTCCCAGCCTCCCCTCAGGAGACAGGTGGAAGAGAAAAATCTGACTGGAAAGGGGGGTTGGTTCTTACACCTACCACCCAGCGGCGGGTAAGGTAGATCACCTGACCTACCTGTAGCGTGTGCCACGAGTTTTGAATTTTCTTTCGTGACATCAGAGTCGTAAGCTATGTATATATCTGCCAGGTAAGTATGTACAAAACTTTATTGTATACTAACAATATCATTTTTGTACATGAACTTCCCTGCCAGATATATACATAGCTGATTGACACCCTTGGTGGAGGGAGAGAGACTTATAAGTCCAGAGAAAGGGGAATAACCTATGTTAAAGTAAAAAATACCCTTGGTTCTTACCTGATTTAGGCAGAAGACTTCGTAGTTACTGTCTGCAAGTCTGCGTTGCCTGAAGAGTTACAGCGAGGGCGTGACCTATAGCTGAAAAACTCTTTGGGTCTACCAATGGGAACTGACTCCTCTTACTTGGCAGAATCCAGTTAGGATCTAGTCAATGGGGATCAACCCGCTTAAATGACAGAGCCTGTCCACTACCCTTGCAAGGAGCTTCAAGCACAAAACGATCACCTAACCAAATACAAATGTTAATACTATGAAAGAGGGAGGTGCCTCCTGCATCCTCCTTCCCACAACCAAAAAACACAAGACAAATATAATAAGGGAAAATATTTAAAAAGGATATGCTTCAGCTCCCTGCCCCAGCACTGAATCCGCCGATACGTACGGGCCTAACCCAAAGCACTTCTCATACGTAATTCTCACGTCTTTCAGGTAGTGGTTGGCAAAGACTGACTCACACCTCCAATAAGTCGTCTTCATGAGGTTTTGTAGGGACATGTTCTTCTTGAAAGCCAAAGCCGTAGAGATGGCCCTTACCTCATGTGCCTTGACTTTAAGAAGTCTAAACTGATCTTGGTCACAAGATGCGTGAGCTTCTTTGATAAGGTTCCTTATAAAGAATGACAGGGCGTTCTTTGATAAGGGCCTACTAGGATCTCTTAACGGAAAACACCATAGGAAGTCTGAGTTAGCCCGAACGCTGTTTCTTCTTCTGGAGATAAACTTTAAGCTCCTTACAGGGCAAAGGGTCCTCTCCTCTTCTGATCCAACTAGAGAGGATAAGCTTTTAATTTCGAAGCTCCTGGGCCAAGGTGAAGAGGGCTTTTCATTCTTGGCCAAGAAAGACGGGAGAAACGAACACACAGCCGTCTCTTTGGAACCCAACATCTCCTTCCAAAGTTTGCAGTTCGCTTACTCTCTTAGCCGAAGCTAAAGCGCAGAGAAACAAGGTCTTCATAGTAAGATCTCTGAAGGAAGCTGAATGGAGAGGTTCGAATCTAGCGGATCTTAAGAACGAAAGCACTACATCCAGGTTCCAGCTTGGTGTTTTAAACAAGAGTTCCCTTTAGAAGTCTCAAACGACTTGATTAAGTCATGCAGATCCTTATCTTCGGAGATGTTTAATCCCTGTGTCTGAACACAGAGATAGCATACTCCTGTAGCCCTTAATGGTAGAGACTACCAAACCGCATTTTTCCCTCAGGAAAATAAGAAAATCTGCTATCTGGGTCACAGAGGTACTGGAGGAGGAAACGTTCTGATTCCTGCACCAACGTTGAAAAACATCCCACTTCGACTGGTAGACCTTGGAAGTGGAAGGTCTCCGTGCATTGGCAATTGCTCTAGCAGACTTTGACGAAAACCCCTTAGCTCTGACCAGACTCTTGATAGTCTGAATCCATCAGACTGAGAGCGTAGAGGTTCTTGTGAAACCTGTCGAGTGGGGCTGTTTGAGCAGATCGACTCTTAGTGGCAGGGATCTTGGAACATCTACCAACCATTCCAGTACCTCTGTGAACCAGTCTTGGGCGGGCCAGAAATGGAGCTATCAAGGTCATCCTTGCTCCTTCTGATGCTCCCTAGAATCTTGAAAGGAGGAAACGCATAAAGGTCTAGGTTGCTCCAGTCCAACAGGAACGTGTCTACCGCTACTGCTTTCGGGTCTGAAATCGGTGAGCAGTACAGGTCTATCCTCGCATTCCTGGCAGTTGCGAAGAGGTCCAGATGAGGTTCTGCCCCAGAGCTTCCACAGTCCCTGGCATACGTCGAAGGGAAGGGTCCATTCTGAGGGAAGGACTTGGTTTCTTCTGCTGAGGAGATCTGCTCTGACATTTCTTTCTCCCTGTACGAACCTGGTGAGGAGACTTATCTCCTTTCCTCCGACCATAAGAGGAGCATTCTTGCTGTTTCGTACAGGGAGGGAAATGAGTGAGTCCCCCCCCTTGTTTCCGAATGTAAGCCAGGGCTGTGGTGTTTGTCCGAGTTGACCTGAACTGAAGACTTCTGAACGAGAGGTTCGAACTCCTTGAGGGCTAACCAAATCGCCATGAGCTCTTTTTTGTTTATATGCCAGGACACCTGTTCCCCCATCCAGGTGCCTGACACTTCTCTGGATCCTAGTCGCTCCCCCAACCTTTGTCTGAAGCGTCTGCAAAATAATACTAGGTTGGGGTTTTCAACCGTAAGGAAATGCCTTCCTTGAAAAGAAGAGGGTTTGCCCACCATCGGAGATCCTCTTTTATCTTGTTTTACGGGATTTTGAATACAAAATCTAGGTTCTGAGCACCCCGATTCCAGTTCCAATTCAGGAAGACTGTAGGGGTCGGAGGTGTAACCTCCCTAGAGAAACGAATTGCTCCAGCGAGGAGGAGAGTGTCCCCAACAGACTCATCCACTCCCTCGCTGTGCATACATCTTTCTCCAGAAAGGTTGTGACCTTCTCTACACAACGGTTGATCCTTTCCGGGGATGGAAAAGCCCGAAAAACCTGAGAAACCATCCGAATCCCCAGATAAATACGATCTTGGCTGGGGATTAGCTGTGATTTCTCGAAGTTTATCAGTAAACCCAGAGAACTCGCTAAGGTCAGAGTGATGTGAAGGTCCTCCAGACATTTCTGCTTCGATTTGGCCCTGATCAGCCAATCGTCCAAGTAAAGGGACACCCTCACTCCTTCTAGATGAAGCCATTGGGCTAACGTTCTTCATCAGCCCTGTAAAAGACTTGATGGGCTGTGGAGAGGCCGAAGCACAAAGCCCTGAACTGAAACACTTTCCCTTTCCACATGAATCTCAGGAACTTGCGCGAAGAAGGATGGATTGGCACATGAAAATAAGCGTCCTGAAGGTCCTAGTGACACCATTCCAGTCCCACCCCCCTGGACGAAGGGCGGCTTAATAACAGGGATGTCGTCTCCATCGTAAACCTTCTCTTCTTCACAAAGACATTCAGGGCGCTTACGTCCAGAACCGGTCTCCATCCTCCTGAGTTCTTGGGCACAAGAAAAAGACGGTTGTAGAAACCCGCGGAATGAGGGTCCTGCACCATCTCTATCGCTTGCTTTCTCCAGCATCAGCTTACTGCTAAAGCAAGGGCCTGATTCATATGAGGGTCTTTGTACCTGGCCACTAACTCCCTTGGTGTGGTGGTCAAAGGTGGTCTCGACACGAATGAATGAGGTATCCCTTTTTGATTATAGAGAGGGACCAGTTGTCCGCCCCCTTCTCGTGCCCAGACGTCCCTGCAAAAACACAGCAGTCTGGCACCTACTGCAGTCTGGAGGACATTCGTACTATTTCTTCGCTCTGATAGAACAAGAGAAGGTCCTTCCTCTTCTAGGAGGTCTTGTTCCTCTGGAGGAAGAAGCGCGGGAAGAAGGGCCTCCTCGAAAGGGCTCTTGCTTGATCGAAGCCTCCTTTCTTCGCCTTAGGTTGAAAAGAAGCCTTAGGAATTCTCGCTGAGCGAGCCAACATATCTTGCGTCGCTTTAGCAGAAAAGAGCGTTGGAAATGTCGTTTATGATCTTCTTGGGGAAGAGTTGCTGGGGAAAGATTAGCAAATAACAGCGACGACTCCCTGCGCATGCGACACCGCGTTTAGTTAAAAAGGAGCAGAAATCTGCCCTCTTCTTAACAACTCCTGCCCCGAAAAGCGAAGCTATCTCTCCAGAACCATCTCTCACTGCTTTGTCCATGCAAGACAATACAGAATGTAAATCTTCTGGAGATAAAGAGTCTTGATCCCTCGTCTTCTTAGCTAAGACTCCTAGGGTCCAGTCGAGGAACGTTAAACACTTCCAGCACCCTGAACATTCCCTTCAGAAGGTGGTCGAGTTCGCTCATCCCACGTCGTCTTAGCTGAATTAAGCGCCGAACGACGCTGGAATCCACCAACGAAGAGAAGTCCGAGTCTGCAGAAGCTGGAAGAGTCAAACCCAAAGGTTCCCCCGACTCGTACCAGAATCCCATCTTTCCGGTAAGTTGGAAGGTGGGAAGGAAAAAACAAAAAAACTGTCTTCCCCTCTCCTCCTTGGAGACCAACCAATCTTCGAAGCTCTTGAGCGCTTTCTTCATTGACACCGTAGGTTTCATTTTCACCACCGACGACGTCTTCGAAGTTTTTGAGCTGTAGAAAATAAACTGAACGGGGGAGAAGGAGGTGCAACCGCCGAAAGAGACTCTCCAAATTCTTGCAAGAGGAGTTCAGTCAATCTCTTGTAACAGGAACCTGAAGAATCCTTCGGAAGATCTTCCTCAGAAGCACCGTGTCCTTCTTCCGAAGAAAGACGTTTGGACGATCGGCTGCCTATAGGAGAGCTTTTCCTAGGAGAGCGCCTACCAGGAGAAATTCCTTACTGGGGGAGAGCGCCTGCCGGGGGAAGGCGCCTGCTGGGAGAGCGCCTGTCAAGGAAGCGCCTGCTGGGAGAGCGCCTGCTGGGAGAGCGCCTATGGGAGAGCGCCTACTAATAGAGCGCCTGCTAGAGGAGGCGCGTCTGTCCAAATCCTTGTCAGAGACAACTGAAGGTCTCCTAGTATGAGGAGCGCGCCTATCAGGAATCTTACGCCTGCTAGGCTCTAGGCGCCCATCAAGTTCTAATCGCTTGTCAGGCTCTTGGCGCCTGTCACAAAGCGAAAAGTCTTCCGAAGAAGAACGTCTATCAGACGCAAAAAACGTTTGCGAGGTACTGATGCCTGTCTGAACGACGTGCGCGTCGCAAGAAGGTGATAATCTAGTCTGTCTCTTGCTAGGCTCCTTGCGCCTACTATCTTCTCTGATTTTGACAGATGGTGAACGAATCTCAGGCGAAGAAACAAAATCCGGAGAGAAAAGCGCCTACTAGTCTCCGTGCGCCTATGCAGAGGAGAGCGGCTTCCAGGTGAAGAGCGCCTACTGCGATCCTGGACAGAACGAGTACTCCTTATTCTTGTCAAACTCTTGACGTTTACAAGAAGAAGAGCGAGTCTTCAGAGAGCGATGGCTATCCTCCCTAAAACTAGGGGAGCGGAGTTCAGGAGAAGAGCGCCTGTCAAGATCCTTACGTCTACTTGCCTGAGGGGAGCGCCTACTTGGAGAGCGACTGAGTCTCTCTTTAATGAAAAAGGCTCTGCTGCGAGGCTCTTGCACCTTTTCCTGCATAAGGCGAAAAAATCCGCAGAATCCTTCTTTGACTTCTTCACCGGTAGGGAGATGTCCTTCCTACGATGAGAACTCCCCGCTAAAGAGTTTAGCTAAAGCAGAATCTGCGCCTGTAGGCCAGCCAAGATGCGCGCTGGCGATCTCTCGAACTCTTTGGTAGGAGAAGAAGCCCGAGCATGGAAAGGAGAAGAGGATCCTTGAGCTCTCCTGGCTCTCTTACGCTCGATCTCTGGTTCTTCTGAGAAGGATTCGGGGCTGGAGGGAAGGGCACAAGGCTCCTTCCAAGCTCTCTTGAGAGGGCGCGATGACTCCGACGCGCTCCATCTACGCTTAGGAGAAGGAGACGAAGACGAGAAGCACTGTGTTCAATACTTCTTTCTTGGCTCTATCCAAGGCAGCCTTGTGGGAGCGAGCAACAGGATCTGCCAGAGGGGACACCTGACCGGTGGGGGTTCTCCCTAACCTTCCTGCGGCTTTTGACTTTCCTCCTCCACTGGGTCTGGGAGTCTGGAAGAGGTTTAGGCCTAGAAGCGTTAGTGAGCCGGTCAGACGCACCCTCCACTGCACTAGGGACACTGCACTTATCACTTTCACTGTCACTCTTACCTTTAGAAGAGCGTACTTTGCTCTCGTTACTCCTTACTGCGTTCTCCAAACACGAATCTTCGGGTTCAAAGCTAGGAGCAGGGGCTGAAACAGGAGAAGGAACTACGTCTACATTTGGGTTCTCAACATCAATGTTCGCTAATCAAGAGACCTACTTGAAACTCCTGGATGAAGCCTTACGCGCTCTATCCTTCTCTAACTTCCTTAAGTAGGAAGAAGAGACTTCCACTCGTCCTCATCCAGCCTTTCACACTCTTGACAAGGGTTAACGAAAGAAACAAAAAAAAATTTCATTTCCCACCTACACTTTCATACAAACACTGTGAGGGTCTAAAGATGCTTTAGCAAGCCTCACCTTACATTCACTCTTCGAACATACTCTAAACATAGATTTCTTAAGTTCAGAATCAGCCATAACGAGAAATAAACAAAGAACAATTCAAAAAACGATCCAAAATAGCGTATGCCAAGCCAACGAACAAAGGGTACATCACCAAAAAGTCAATCCAAGAATCGCCGGCGACGAGAATAAATCCACTATTGAGAGGACTTCTTAACAACAGGTGCTGTTAAGACGGCGACAGAGAAAAATCTGACTGGAAAGGGGGGTTGGTTTCTTACACCTGCCACCAGCGGCGGGTAAGGTAGATCACCTGACCTACCTGTAGCGTGTGCCGCGAGTTTTGAATTTTCTGTCGTGACGTCAGAGTCGTAAGCTATGTATATATCTGGCAGGGAAGTTCATGTACAAAAACCAAAAATACAAACCAGCAATTCAAAAATTATTAAAAAGTTCAGCAGCTGCTACCAGAGGGCACAGTGAAATGTCTACATCAGGTGACATCTGAAGAACAAGGAAGGGGAAGGGTATTTTTCCACTCACCCTTTATAACTGACCAACTAAGAACTCTAGTTTAAAAAGTTCAACAACAGTCTCCAGCACGTGGTGAAGGCTGCTCATACATAAAACCTATGGCTTACATTGCAATAGGAATAATCTTCAATTTTTCTATGAAGTGAAAATATTAGTAGAAACAAGTATAAAGACAATATGGAATGCCTAGAAACCAGTATTATGAACAAAAAAAAAAGTTAATCCATAAAATATAGTTGCCATAAAACATGTAAAAAGATTCTCGAAAACTGAGGCGGTTATGGTTCAGTTGGATTCTACCCTGAAGAAGATTGACACAAGCAGAGGAAAAAGCAACAAAATAAAAAATTATTTAAGTCTGAGAACAAATGCATTCAAACAAAAATTAATATAAAAAACAAACAAGTGTACTCTAACTATTTACATAAATAGAACAAAAACAGATTTCACAAAATGTAATTTACGTAAGGAAAAAATTCACATTAACAGGACATTACATTATCCTGACATTCACATAAAACGTGGACTTACTATTAACAGTAGTACTCAGATTACTAGTACAATAATTAAAATCTTCAAAAAGGACAAACAAGTGTAAACATTACAACAGAGAGGAAATTTAAGCAAAGACAACGTAAATTAAAAGAAATTTTAGGAATTACAAAGAAAAGTATTCTCAAGCGATGATTAGATGCTACTGAAGCAAAAATATATGAAAAGCAAACACTCCTTAAATAACTGATTAACAGAACTAAGACAGTTTATAGTACTACATACACATGAATTACTCTGAAATACAAATGTCCTAACTCTTCAAAGCAACTGTAAATGCAAAAAGGAAATATATAATTTTCAAATTAATTTGTATTTTACCTAGTATTCAAACCATTATCTTACAATAATATCCTACAGTGTGAGCCAGGTAACAGTTATTGAACTTGGTAACAATGTAAGTAATTGGTTGTTAAGTGGGTGAGTGGTGGCATGGATATCTCAATTACCATGGAGAGAGAGAGAGAGAGAGAGAGAAGGCTCTGGTTTGTATACCTAGGAAAAAAACTTTTATATTGTTACCACAAAATTTCAAAACCATTGCCTTTCATAAGGACTCACTCCTTAGGTGGGAGGTTGTCTTTCAACTGAAATTATATCCTGGGTTCCTGTAACTACTCTATCTGGCATTGAGATGACAGAGCATTATTATTATTAATATGTGTTAGTTTTTCCAGACCTCTGAGTCTCAAGTAGACTCTTCTCGGGGATTGGTTCTCAGGGATCAATCTGAAAAAAAAAAAAAAAAAAAAAAAAAAAAAAAAAAAAAAAAATTTTTAGACTTTATATTGAGAAACCCGTCTTATTTAAAAAATTTATGATTTTTATTAATTGAAAAATCCCTGCTTTCCGCAAGAATATTTTTCATTTCTGAACTCCGCAGATAAATAGATCTTTGCTGGGTCCAATTTGGGCACTCAACAAGCAAATGCTGCACTGTCCATGGGTATTTGACATCTGTTACATTTCACTGGGTCAGCATGTGGTGTTGACATCAAGTGACCATGTGAGAATCTTGTGTGTCCTATACGTAGCCTTGCTAGGATCACCTCTTTGCTCTTTCCTCCTGTGAGGATGTCCTCCATGCATAGACTTCATTTTTATAGTTTTTAAGTTTGTTTGTTGTTGGCACCGAGGCCCATTCTTCTTTCCAATCCTGGTAAATTAATGTTTTAACTGATTTTACCCAGTCTGACACTGGGCATATGAAATTGTTGGAGGGATAGTGCAGGCTAATTTGGCAGCAGAGTCTGCATATTCATTTCCTTTTATTCCACGTGTGCTGGGATCCAACATATTTCCATTGATATTCCTGATTGGAGGAGTTTGATGAATTTTTATTTGAATTTCCTGTACTATTTGGTTTCCTGATTTATACTGTCCTATTGCATCTATAGCGCTACGTGAGTCACTGAAAATTACAGACACACTTGCTTTTGCCTCAGATATCATATCTAGAGCCAATCTGTATGGCTGTGACTTCAGCAGTAAATACTGATGATATTGAAGGTAGGCTTTTTTTACTTAACATATTTTTCGAATATGCAGATGCTCCTACTCCAACATTATTTTTGGAGCCGTCTGTATATATCATAAATTTGTCGCCTTTTCTTCTAATGTGTTCCAAAGCATGTTGGCGGTACATTTCCGTACTTGTCATTTGTTTTTTTTGAGTAGGTAAGACAGGAGGTACATATCTTTACTCTATTTAAAATCCATGGTGGTGGCAATTCCATTGGTGGGTGAAAAATTGGATTCATATTATGTATGTTCATTATGTATCTAGCTCTTTTTGGGAAAGAGCTTGTACTATTAACTGCTGTTACTTGATTACAGTTTTGGAAGCAGTAAGTTGCAGGAGACGATCCCGCTTGCATTGAAAGACCTCTTTGTATTGTTATTAAATTACGGTGATGTTTTAAGGGCAAAATACCTGCCTCCACCAAAAAGTGAGTTTGTTGGGGACGATCGGAAAGCTCCTGTGCACAATCGCACGCCTTCATGGTGCACTGCATCGAGAGATTTTAATGCAGATTCTGAGGCGGATGAATATATTGGACAGCAGTAATCTATTATGGATAAGACTGTTGCCTTATATATCATTAATAAAATGTCTCGCTTTGCTCCCCAATTAGTGTGTGATAACTTTTTTAATATGGCAAGGGCTTTGATGCCCTTGGCTTTAATGTATTTGATGTGCTCTTTCCAATTTAAATGTTGATCAAATATTACTCCTAGATACTTGATTTTGTACAAAATTGTATTTCAGTGCTATAAAGATGCAGTTTGATTGTTTGGTTCTTCATCCACCTTTTGTCTTTGTAGAAGACGATTGCTTTTGTTTTATCAGTTGAAAATTTAAATCCAACTGAATTTGCCCAACTACATATATTTGAAATGGCAGTACTAAGAACTCTCTGAGCGTGTCTCAGATTACTACTCGTATAGTAAAACGACAAAGTCATCTAACATATAAACTGTTTTTTTCACCCACTTGGTAAATTTATAGTAATGTCATTGATTGCTAAAGCAAACAATGTACAGCTCAAGACACTACCTTGAGGGATTCCTTCTTCCAGTTTTATAGGTTACTGAGTAGGAATTTTCTACTCTTACTTGAAAGTTCTGTTTGTTAAGAAGTTCTTAATAAATATTGGTAAGTGGCCTCTTAGTCCCTTGGAGTGGAGTTTTTGCATGAGTTATGTTTCCATGTTGTATCGTATGCTTTTCTATATCATAGCTACTGTTTAATTTTCTTTTGTTCAAAGCCTTTTTTGATATGATTCTTCTAAATGTGTTAAGGGATCTAGGGTTGATCTGCCAGCTATTGAACCAGATTGTGTTGGTGTTAAAATGGATTCTTTGGTTATTACATACGTTAATCGTGCATTAACCATTTTTTCTAAGATTTTGCATAGGCAACTTGTTAGAGATATCGGTCTATAATTGGATGGATTACTTGCATCCTTTCCTGGTTTGTTTATTGGAATAATTTATGGCATGTTTCCATTTATCAGGAAAGACACGTTTTAGCCAGATACTATTGTTAAAATTTTAATAAATATGATAGCATAGGAGCTAATTTTTCTATCATTTCAAATGATATTTTATCATATCCTGGTGCAGAGGGATGACAGTTGATGGCATTATCTAGTTCATCCATGTTAAAAATATAGTTATATTACCAGGTCTTCAAGAGTTTCAAAATTGAGTATTATATTTCTTTTGTTTTCTGATACGTTTGAAAATGTGTATCTAGGCTGGAGTAAGCACTGATGTTTTCAAAATGTTTCCCAATTATGTTTGATATTTCATAAGTATCATGGTATAATTTTTTCCATTTAAAGTTATGCATTCTTGGAGGCTATATTTGTTCCATTGATTTTCCTTATCTTTGCCAGACATCCCTTGTGGAGGTGTTTGAAGATATGTTTGAGACATTCCTTCCATGATGCGATTTTTTCAGCTATTACCGTTTTTCTAAATTTGGCTGTATATTTTGTTATATAGTGGTTTAATGTGGTTAATTGTTATGTTTGTTTGTTATAACTATTTTGTTTAATATGTTTATACTATAGGGCATTTTGTTGAGTGATTTAAGGCGAGTTTTGAGTCTGTTTAGATTGCGACTCAATATATGTTTTATTTTACTTAATGTTGTTAATGTTGGATTCCACCATGGGACAGGGGATTTTGTGGAATGTGTTTTGGTTTTTGGAATACTTTTATCTGCAGCATTTATTTATGAAGTTTTGAGAAGGATTCTTCACATGTAGTATTGTGATCTTCATTATGTGGGAATGGTGGTATGTTTCGTGTGTATAGGAAATATTTATCCCAGTTAGCTTTTTGGATATTATATCTTGTAGGTGGCAATATTTTGACATTACTTAAGTAGTTCAGAATGATTGGGAAATGGTCACTTGTGTATGAATCGTCTAGGACGTTTCCATTCAAATTTCTCCGCTACTCATTTGAACATAATGAAATGTCAATTGAAGAAAAGGTTAGGTGTGTATTTGAAAAAATATGTGGAACTTCACTTTCATTGAGACAATACAGGTTGGTTGTGTTTCCTTATAGTATTCCTCTATGTTGATTCCGGATGTGTCAGTGGGTTATTAATATAACCCATAATGGATTATGTGCATTAAAATCTCCTACTATAAGTATTGGGTTCCTGTATACTTTTGCTAATAAGTACAGAAAAATCACTGAAATTTGCATTGAAATTTGGTTGGTTATATAAATTACAAATAGTAATTTTACTTTTATCAGGCATATACAGTTTAATTGATGTTATTTGATATGGCATAGATGGTATGTCAACAGGTTCTATGTAATGCTATTATGAACGTATATGGCTGTGCCCTAATTTTCCACCGTCAGTTGGTGAATAACAGGCAATTTTTATAGTGTTGGATATTTGTAGGGTTACTTCCTATATGTTGTAGACATATGCACATTGGGTTGTGGTCTCGTATGATTCTTTGTAATGCACCCAGACGTAGTCGGGTTAAGAGACCATTTATATTCCATTGAATGATTTTATATTCCATTATTGGGAGGAATTGGTGTTAAATTCTGTAAATTGATTGCTGATTTTACTTATTCTCGTAGTTTATATGCATTTGAATTTATTTGTGGTTTTTTAATCGTTGTATTTGTATGTTGGTTATTAGATTCTGCAGTTGTTTGTTTTCATAGTTGAATATTAATAAGTCTATTTTTGATTTTATAATTTCTTTTTGTATTTTAAGGATTCAGAACATAATTCGTTCTCATGTTGGTGTGTTAAAGGGCACCTCCTTAATTTGGTAAAATTGTCAATACAATTTCGTACTGTGTCCTCTGTCTTGGTAGTTAGTTGGTTATATGTACTTACAAAGCATTCATTACAACCACAAGATGAAGCATGTTTGGTAATGTTAATTATTGGTTCAGAAGTTTTTTGGTCTAGCTTTAGAAATTTCTGGTTTTGTAATTCTATTGTTCCTTTTCTGTAGTGATAAGGACTGTTGGTTTGAGGGGTTATTTGTTTTGTTGTTGTTAATGGGATATTTCGGTCTTGTGGATGGTTTGGGGGGTGATAGTTATATTTTGGTTTGGTTTAATGTATGATTTCATTAGTATTATTTGATGGAAACTTGTAAAGAGTGATCTTTTACTGTCCAGATGTTGGCTGTTTGTTTGAGATTGAGGGTAATTGTGTATTTCCACTTGTGATGAGGTTAGTTTAATATCCTTTTTAAAATGTTCTCCTGGTGTAGTTGAGTCTCTCTGGATTGATTGTAATTTTCAATATTTACCTTTTTTCCCTTAGGTGGGGTTCTTTCTAGAATTCTTTTCTTTTTGCCAGTTCGATTATCATCATTATTTAATTCTTCTTCTATTGGAAGTTCTTTTCCATGGATAAAACTGAATCATCTATGTTAGTGGTGGTATTGGTTGTTGTAATATCACTTTTATTTTGTTTCAGTATTATTGGTATGAAATCCAGTTTCCCTGTTTATACTATCTTGTTTGTCATTGTGCTGTTTGATGTCTTGATTTTTAGTCACATTTGAAAAGGTGGGGGTTTTGGATGGATTGTTAACGCCTCTTACTTTTAGCTCAAGTCTGGCTTCCATGACTGACATTCCTGTCCTATTTATTAACAACTGGAAGTTGTGTGTTATATTGGTAAAATGAACACTCCTTAGATTTTGCGTGATGGGCTAGTCCACAATTATACAATTTGATTGATTACAGTTCCAATTAGTGGTATGGTCATCTGATGCACAGACTGCACATATAGCTTTATTACGGCATCTTTTGTATGTGTGTCCATACCTTGAGCACTGTGTACATTGTAATGGTTTAGGAACAAAAGGACGAACTTCTCTATTTTGTCCTAGAATTTTTATTTTAAATGGTAAGTCTTGGCCTGTAAATTTTATTTTGGCAATGTTGATATGTTTTTACTTTTATCTTTCCTACTTGAAATAGTATATTTCTAAATCGTGGATATTGTTATATCTCAATTTTAGGGAGTCTAGCAATAGTTGTTTTGAAGGAAGCTCCTGCTCGCTATTGGGTAGGATGACTGTACCCTGTACATAATTCAATGTTTCGTGGCTTGTAATTATTACCTTTATATTATTTATTTCTGTTATACTTAAAAAGGCAGTGGACTGCTTTTTATTGGTTACTTGGATAAGCCATTCATTGTCCTTGATGTGTCTGCATTCCATGTCTTGTGTTGGATATATGTTAAGTAATTTGTTTTTCTAGCATCGCTGCTGAGATTTTGTTGTCAGCTTTGAGGACTAGAAATCTTGACCAATTATCTGGTCCAAAGAGGTCATCAAAATGTACCAATGTGGGATTAAGTCGGTAATTTTTGTTTCTTTTTGGTCCTTGTTTTATGTATGTTGCTTGTCTATTATGTTTTTATATTTTTTCTGTATTGCTGAGGATTATTTGTCTCTAATTCAGAAATATTGTTCATCATATATGGTTCCATTGTTACGATATTGGAGTTTACCAATTTATGTTTGTTTGTTTCTTTTTATTTATGCACTCTATTTGGTTTTCTGTTCTGCTGCTTTACTTGGAACAGGGTGTCCTTTGTATCTTTTATAGTACTTTCACTACTTGTGGCAGTACCTAGGAAATTCGGGAGTGACGTGCCAATGGTCATCAAACTGTGCCGTAGTTTTTCCATCATGGGCCCAGGGGTACTCAAATCATTTATTTCACAGTTCATAAATTTTGAGTTTTTAAAAAAAAAAAAAAAAAAAAACACAAAAAAAAAAAAAAAAAAAAAAAAAAAAAAAAATTCTTGAAAAGATATTATGGCCCTTCGCGAAGTAAATCTTCTGCCAAAGGCACAAGTGAGAAAGGACTCCCAAATGTCCGCATCCCTACCCTACCCCAAAAGGGGATGGCATAAACATGATTAGTATGGCCCAAGTGTAAGCAGAACCCGCTTGCTAGGACTAAGAGTATTATGTTAATACAATTATCCCCATCCTAATCACATTATGGGCAAACTGGATAGAATGCCGAGAGTCTATCCTAGAACCAGGCCCCCCCTGGAATCCGTGGTCCAGCTCCACAGAATAGTTTCCGCCTGAAAAAACAGGTCCGAACATTGTCGGGTAGATGATGGATCTACCACAGTTCTCACTATTTAGCTTCGGATTTAACTCCACGTAAGCCATGATATGTTTTCTCATTTATTTGCTTTTAAAAATTTGGCAAAAAATGGAAAAGTCCACATAGTTTACTCGCGAAATATATAATGTCATATGGGACTCTTGGGTTCGAACCTGGGGAAGAGATTCCTGAGGTTCGAGAGCCCCCTCACCACGTCAAGGTGGTCCCAAAATGAGGGGGGAGATGACAGAGCAGTACGGCCCTAGTGTTGAAAGAGGATTCAGTCTCACTTGGGAATAAGTTGGAAAACCTGTAGTTCCTATAAGGGATTGCAAATCAAAAAGTAGCTATTTTGTCAAATCCAAACTGATTGGTTATGAGCTACCCCGGCCCACACCTCGTCAAGGGAAGAGTGGGAGACTCGTGAGCGTAGTTCTCAGATTGGAGTTGACTGAAGTGTAGTTAACTGTATCTAGTCATTTCCCAGTAAGTATTTCAGTGTTGCTCTGAAAGAAGAAAGGGAAGGAAGAGAGTCCAGGCCCTCATCATTCATGCCCTCCGAGACACATTAAGCGAAGTACTCATGCGGAGATACTTTTCTGTCCAAAACAGCTGGGTGACTACACAACTTGAGCTGCCACTAAAAGTACTGAAAAGGTATCCAGTAACTCTTGGGCATTGTCCCTCAGGCAAAACAAAACCAGGCAAAGGAATTCTGTTGTCATAAGAAACCCATCCTCATGACTTGGCAAACCAAGGCTGGGGACAGTCTTGTGCTCTTGATTTCATGAACTCTAACACATGTAAGGTGGCTGACATCCTTCCCTGAGAAGCCACTCATTTGACCACCTCACAAAGCCAGAAACGAAGTGTTCCTGGACACCTTATTTGAAACTGTACAAACAAAAAGGGATCAACACTGGACAGAGTACGGACCTTTTTCACAGACAAATGCATCTCACTTGGGTCAACAGCAATAATTTTTGCCACATACTCATAAAAATGTTCTTGTTGTTTGTATGGTGCTTTTGTGTTGCATGGAACCAGTGGTTATTCAGCAACGGGACCAACAGCTTTAGTGACTTCTGAACCACGTTGAGAGTGAACTTCTATCACAAGAGATAAACATCCCTAACCCCTCTGTGGAATGCTTGAGAATCAAACTCTCAGCCACCAAGGTGGGAGGCCAAGACCATACCGATCACGCCACTGAGGCGCTAAAGTGTTCTTGTTAGGCTGCAGAGAATGAGTTGTATCGAACTCACTAGGAAAAAACCAAACCTCCAAAGGGGGACGAGGACTGTTCAAAACTCTTCATGAGCATGAACAACACCCAAGGGGAGAGATCCAGACCCTTCAGTCTTAAGACTTGGCTCCAATAGAGCAATATCCTTTACTGAGGATTCTCTACAAAGGAGGAACAGGAAGTCTGCCATCTGCTTAACAGACACTTCATCAAATCAATCACAGTGGGTCCATTCTCCTTGATATCTATAGATATTCTATGAGGAATAATGAACTTAATTAAAAAAACCGTCTTTACTTAGGAACATGATAATTTTGTAAGGTGAGAAATCCCTGCCTTCAGTGACAATCCTGACATTGTTGGATCTCTAAATAATGCACCTCTGCTGAATCCAATTTGGGCATTCAATGAGAAAGTGCTGGACAGTCATGGAAGAGTGGACCATGGGAGAATCTCTCATTGACTTAACCAGGAGTTAACAGATCTACAAACTAATTGGCATGAGGGAGCAACTAAGGTTATTGTGAGACCTGGAGTGATCAGGCGTTCATCCTTACTGTGGTCAATTGATTATGTAAGATGGTTACAAATTAGAAGTATACACATGAATAAGTTGTATGATGCAAAGTATAGTAGTACATACAAATAATCTAGATGTAAGCATTAGGCAAACTGAAAAAGGCCAGAAATCTCAGGTAAGGATAATCAAGTAAAAATAGTACCCTATTGCTAATAATATTCTAAACTCACATTTGGCTGTCAAAGGGTTCATTTCTTAATTATATCAATACTATATTGCAACTCATGAAAAAATTTATTAAACTTAATAAAATTGAAATGTTGAAGATTCTAACAACAAAAAACTTCTTTTCAGGATTTTGAAAGTTTCAGTATACTCAAAGTACAGTAAAGTAAACAGAATTTCCAGTTCATAAATACCTGTTTGACACAACTCTAGATCATGTTGTTGGAGCTCTCTCCCCCACAATTTTGGAATTAAAAATATTT